>NC_056727.1:1197350455-1197652955 GCF_019279795.1 Protopterus annectens
TTTTGGGGTTTAGTTTGAGGTTGGTGTATATGATTTCTTCCTTTCCAATCAGGGGGCTAAATTATTGACAGTTTGAATGTTAAGGTGGTGTTTAAACATGAATGCTACGCTGCTACCTTTCTTCAATAGTCTTTAGCAAATCAACTAACCCCCACAAACTTAAACCACACCCCTAATCTACCCTCTAATCACCCCCAATTTAGCTTCCAACTGATATCCACTAGTTTTATCAAAACACTCATAAAAAAACTAAAACCTACCACCCTCACTGCTGGCCTCCTCCCTGCAGAGTACCTACAAATAGCTGCAGATGCCATTGCATATCTCATATCTATCCTTATCAACAGAACCTTATCCGAAAGCACTTTCCCCTCCATCTGGAAAATATCCTGCATCATCCCACTCCATAAAGGTGGTAGTTCTACAGACGTATCCAACTACAGACCCATTGCAATTCTTTTCCCACTAGCCAAAATAATGGAGAAATGTGTACACAAGCAACTAATGCAATACCTTACACGGAATAACTTACTTTCCAACTCCCAGCATGGTTTTGGGCCAAACCACAGCACCACCTCAGCCCTCCTTTCCTTTACTGATGCCATAAACCAAAACAGGAATGACAATAGGCTATCCTCTGGCCTCTTTCTTGACCTATCAAACACCTTCGACATGGTCAACCATGAACTTCTCATTCTTTCTCTAAAATCTATTTCCCTCAATAAGCATGCAATCCAGTGGTTCTAGTCCTACCTGACTGGTAGACAGCAGGCTGTACTATGGCAGGGCAAACTCTCCAGCCAGCTACCTCTCACACTTGGTGTCCCTCAAGGCTCCATACTAGGTCCACTACTCTTCTCTATTTTTATCAACAACCTTCACACTGTTATCCCTAAAGCTACCTGTATTCAATATGCAGATGATTCCACTCTGATCTGCTCAGCCACCTCCCCATCTGAACTGCAAATCCTAACCCCAAAAAACATTTAACACCATTGAGAACTGGTTCACCAACCAATGCTTACTGCTGAACCCCAATAAAACTAAACTTCGACTCTTTATCCCCACTAGTAGATCTACCACACTTTCATTCTCTGTCACGTCTAACAATGGTACCATCTTCCCTGATCAACACACCAAACTTCTAGGGGTTATCATAGACAATAATCTCAAATTTGACCTACAGGTCAACAAAATTGTACATACCATCAATAAGAAACTTGGATCACTGTATAGAAAGAAGACATTTTTAACCCCACTGGCTAGGACTGCAATAGCCCGGTCACACCTACTCTCTACTCTTTTATATGCCTCGCATGTATCCTCAAACCTCAACAAATCCGAACTAGGTAAGCTGCCCCATAGCTACAACCATATTGCCAGATTTGTCATTGGCTCCACCTACAGAACCCACCACTACCCGAACCTGAAATAACTGGTGTGGCTAGAACTGCCCAGCTTAATTCAATTCAATCAACTCTTAATAACACACAAAATTCTGTACCACCCTGAGGATACCCCTTCATTTATAAATATTATTAAGCCATATAGCAACCTGAGATCCCTACGGTCAGCCAACAAACTACTGGTCCAAACCCACAAAGATAATAACTCTGCTGGTGAATCCCTGTTTGCCTACTTTGTTGGCAAAACCTGGAATTCGTTGCCAAACTGTATCACCCTACAATCCACCAAAAGTCTCTTCAAAAAAAAAAAAAAAAACACCTCAAACAGTATCTCAATGTGAACTGGCTTTGCCCATGTACCAACCCTGATTAAGTTATAAACAGAAAGCATAATCTGAAAATATAATATGTAACTATGTCACCAAGCTCTGCATCTAATCTGACGTCTCTTGCTTTTAATTGTGTCTGTTCATGAGAATTGTAAGTCCCTACTAGGGAATACTACTTGCTTTTAATTGTGTCTGTCCATGAGAATTGTGAATCCCTACTAGGGAACACTACTAAACCATTATACATAATCACTTTGTTTTATATTTTCTAATGCTAACTTCTTATGTAATCTATGTAAGTTTGTCTATTTGGAACTTTTTCCCCAGGCCTCCGCTGAAAATGTTCATTTATCCAGTTGTACCATCCCGGTAAACAAATGTAAAATAAATAAATAGTCTGTCTGTGCAGAAGATGCTACAGCCATGGGGTAGAATTTCCTCACTTTTGATGTGGGGTTTGAGCCAGGTTTCAGTTAGGAGAAAGATGTCAGGAGAGTATGCTTTTATGGTGGCATGTAGGTCTTGGGTTTTATTACATACGCTTCTAATGTTTAGGCACAGAATAAAAAGATCTGATGGTTTTTGTCTGTGATTAAGGAGAGGTGGGTGGTGTTTTGAGAGAGGTTAGTGGTGGGGTTAGGGGAGGCGAGGCCAGGGTTAGGGTGGATGTCCATGCTACAGATTAGTTTAGAGAGGGATGTCATTACAATTTTCATGTAGATAGTTAGGAGTTTGTCATATATTAGGGATATTTTTTTGGTTAAAGATAGATATTTGGTATTTGATTGGGACTATTGGGATGTGGTTTCTAGTGACTGGGGAAGTGTAGTTGTGGAGAGGGTGTTGAAAGGAGGAAAATGTGAGGGTGCAGTGAAGTTGTTTGGGACAGTTAATTATGGAGGTGTGATAAGATGTCAAGTGAGCAACAAGAATGCAGGTAAGAAAAGTAAATATCTTGTGAAGTAGCATGGTTAAGCAGTGCTAGATGTGTGGTGGAGTAAGGGAGGGTGCTAATGGGGGGGGGTGGAGTCAGAGTAGCCCTGGTTGGTGAGAAATCTGTGGGAGTGGCTATGGTTTGGATAAATTTAGATGTAGTAGGGGTGGGTGGCATTTGGGGGTAGGGTGGGGCATGTAGTGAGCCCATGAAAAGCACAGGCGAATGGAGTAGGGCTTAATCCCCAAGCAAAGGATACTAAGGTACATTACTAAGCTGTATTGTACTCATAGGCTTTTCTTGTTTAATTCAGGAATAACATCAATATATTAGGTAGGTTTTCAGGGATTAGACTGTGGTTTTGCACTAAATTTCTGGTGGGGGGGGGGTTTAAAGTGGGAGAGTGAGGTGAAAAAAAATCCTAGCGTTGGTCCGATCGAGTATGCACAGCCCTTTCTGTATCAATTTAAGTAGAAATAAAGCGCATACACTTTATTTCTTTTTTATTTGACATAGTATAGGTCCCCGCTGTGCTACAGGCACTACAAATAGTAGTCTGCAGGTCGTAGGAAGGAGGGGGGGCACGTAGGTCAGGCGGTAGGTGCAAGTTAACTGTTAGAGACAAAGATTAGAGAAGAACAGGGGTACAATGTTAGGTGAGAGATTATGGCAGCTCAAGGAAGTAGAGATACACTACAGCTATAAAAATTACAAGACAACTAAATCTACACTGCAGTTAAAGGCACAATGCTTGTTTGATGAATTGCAGTAAGTAACAATTACATCTGTTTGCAATAGTTAACTGTAGTCATCTTAGTATGTCCGCTAGCGACTACAACAGCAGCAGACAGGCATTCCTAGCACTTCTTATGTATAACTGATGCAAATAAATACACTCTAACCCCACAAGACACTGTTAACGTAGCAGCAGGTTTGAAATACCTATGTTTTAGTTCACAATACATACTTGCAGCATGTGCTCGTACCTTCTTAGCTTGACATTTCACATAAATATTAAAGGAAACAAAAGGTATTCTGCCAGCAGTTACACAAGCATTCCCTCTGTGATGTTATCATTAGGCAACATGAAGCAATTAAATTCTAAAGTACCAATAACATATTATACATTTTTGTTTCAGGTTCGCTGGTACAGCAGTTGATTAAATTCCTACTTACATGGGTTGTGCACTCGATCGGAAACACCGATTGAAAAATGGCATCTTAAATGGGGGTATATGTAAGTTTGGTTGGGGAGGAGCTAGGACATTGCCAAACAGTACTGGATATTTTAATCCACAAGCAAAGGATACTAAGGTACGTTACTAAACTGTATTGTACTCTTAAGCTTTTCTTGTTTAATTCAGGAATAACTTATCAGTTTATTAGGTAGGTTTTTAGGGATTAGACTTTGGTTTTGCACTAAATTTCTGGTGGGGGGCAGGAGTGAGTTGAGAGTGGGAGAGTGAAGTGAAACAAAATTCTAGCGCTGGCCCGATCAACTGTGCACAACCCTTTCTGTAACAATTTAAGTAGAAATAAAGCGCATACACTTTTATTTCTTTTGTGTTTCTTTGCCGTAGGTCTCCACTGTGCTACAGGCACTACAGATAGTAGTCTGCAGGTTGTAGGAGTGTGAGGGGCACATAGGTCAGGTGGTTGGTGCAAGTTAAACTTTATTTCTTTTTTGTTTTTTTGCCATAGTATAGGTCCTTGCTGTGCTACAGGCACTACGGGTAGTAGTCCGCAGGTGGTAGGAGGGTGGGTAGCATGAAGGTTGGGCAGTAGATGCAAGTTAAACTATTTCTTTTTTGTTTCTTTGCCATACTATAGGTCCCCACTGTGCTACAGGCACTACAGATAGTAGTCTGCAGGTTGTATGAGGGTGGGGGGCATGTAGGTCGGGCGGTAGGTACAGGTTAAGCTGTATTTCTTTTCTTTGCCATAGTATAGGTCACTGCTGTGCGACAGGCACTACAGGTAGTATTCTGTCCGCAGGTTGTAGGAGGGTGGAGGGCACGTAGGTCGGGTGGTAGTTGCAAGTTAAATTTTTTTTTCTTTGCCATAGTATAGGTCCCAGCAGTGCTACAGGCACTACAGGTAGTAGTCCGCAGGTTGTAGCAGGGAGGGGGGGGCAAGTACAAGTTAAACTTTATTTCTTTTTTGTTTCTGTGCCATAGTATAGGTCTTTGCTGTGCTAAAGGCACTACAGGTAGTAGTCCGCAGGTTGTAGGAGGGTGGGGGCACATAGGTTGGGTGGTAGGTGCAAGTTAAATGGGTCATGCACTGAAATGCCAGAAAAAGAGCAAATTTCCCAATGTTGGACAACCGTTCGATTTCCCTGTAAAAACAAATACTTCAGTAATATGTGGTGTCAGTGTTTTGAAAGTTCGGTGATGTCGTCTCATTCATTTTGGATTCAGGTAAGTGGGTATTCACTCTTTTGAAGTAGATATATATATATATATATATATATAGATATATATACAGACAGTAGTATAGTGATACAATGAAGATGCTTGACTCAGGTTTAGTGCTTTAGTGCAATTTAGTTATAAAACAAGTTATATACTTACCATAACATTCCATCTGAGTTGTTAGTTTTTCATTTGCCTTCAACCTGTGGGTTCAGATATGACATGGCTGAATACTACAGCTCAAGGATCCAAAAATCAGAGCTCCTCTCGTACCCATAATGCCCTGCTCTCCCCTCAGATCAAGTTTGCTTCTCACAATCTATCTAGTGTTTACAATAGAAAGTTTTAAATATATGTCCTTGAATTGTAGAGAAAAAGAGCACTTCAGGACCTCATATAAAGGTATATCCATATCTGTCAGGTCTTAAAAATTTGGAAAGGGAATGGAGGGAGGGAAGGTTGAAGACAAATGAAAAAACAACTCAGATGGAACATTATAGTAAGTACATAACTTCATCTGAAGTTGTTCTTTTTCATTTAATCTTCAACCTGTCTGGCAGAGTCCCCAGCTACAGAACTCTTGGGAGGCCCACATGGATGGCTATTCCAGGGCACACAGAACCAAAGGAGGCCCTGTTCCTGGAAATAATGCCCAATTTACAATGAGATATAAAGGTATGTGAGTTAGACCAAGTAGCTACAGAGCAGATATCATCAATAAGAACTCTAGACCAAAAAGCAGTGGAAGTGGACACAGACCTGGTTGAGTCAGCATTGATCAGTACAGGTAAGGGTATTGATATAATGGAATAAACAAGTGAAATGCAGCTTGTAAGACAATTAGCCAGAGTCACTTTAGAAATTGGTTTCCCCAAATTAGCCTTCGAGAAGGATACAAAGAGCTGGTCAGACTTTCTGAAATGTTTAGCTTTATCCAAATAAAACCGTGACTGTCTATGTACATCTAGCATACAGAATTTGTATTCCCATTTGTTTTGAAAATTGGGGAAGAAAACTGGGAAACTGATGTTTGCCTCAGGTGCAACCTTGGGCAGGAAAGAAGGATTGGTACACAAAGTCACTCTGTCCTTGTAGAAGATCAAATAAGGTGGCTTAACGGATGAAGCATGTAGTTGAAACACTCGTTTAGCTGAAGTGATGACTACTAAGAAGGCAGTCTTCCATGACAAGAACATAGCTGCCAGTTCAAAATGAGGTGCAACCAGTGCTTGCAAAACCATAGTGAGGTCCCATGGAGGAGTGGAATCCCTGATAGGTGGGCAAAGAAGAAAGGTGCCCTTAAGAAAGGTCTTGCACAACTTAAATGAAGCCAAAGGTGATAAATTTTCCCCATTGTGAAAATTAGAAATGGCTGCTAATTGCACTTTCACAGTAGAAAAACTAGCTCTGTTGTAAAAAAATAGATGCCAGAAAGTCTAAAACAGCAGGAATGGGAGCTGTAAAGGGATCCAGCTGATTTTGGGGAGCCCAAATGGAAAACCTCTTCCACTTACTATTATATATTTTCTTGGTGGAAGCTTCATGTGGTGCAACCAATTTTTTTTCTAACTGGGGAAGTAAGCCTGGGATTTCTAACCATCATTGGAATTGGAGCAACCACGCAGTCAGTTTCAAGCTGGAAGGATCTGGGTGACAGCATCCTGAAGGATAGGACAGAACATCCTAAATGGGATCCACAGTCCATGGTGGACAAATCAGGTGAGACCAAAGTTGCCCAGGCCAAAAGGGAGCAATGAGGATTACTTTGCACTTTAACCTCTGAGCTTTCTGAAGGAATTTGTGAATGAGAGGAACAGGAGGGTAAGCATAAAGCAGACCAGGGGGCCAAGCATGGACTACAGCACCTTTCAGTGACTGTCACTGAGGAGGGATCAGGGCAAAAACTCACTGCAGTTGGTGTTGGAAGGAGACGCAAAGAGATTGCAACAAGGTTGACCCCATTCCTGGAAGATCATGTTTGCCACTGAAGAGTTCAGTGACCACTCATGAGGCATCAGAATGGTCCTGCTGAGCCTGTCTGCTAGAATGTTTGACTTACCTGGAATGTGTGTTGCCACTAGAAAGCAGTTGGAAGAGATCGCCCATTGCCACAACCTCATGGCCTCTCGACATAAGGGGCAAGGCTTGGTTCTCCCTGCTTGTTGATGTATCAAACGACTGACATGTTGTCTGTCTAAATTGCAATGGTCCCTGTGGGAAGAGAGGTTTGTAGGGCTTGCTGTGATAGGAGAACTATTCTCATCTCCAGATCATTTATATACAAATTGGTCTCTAATGAGGACCACATGCCTTGGACTGTCTGACCCAGGTAATGCCCCCCCCCCCAAGCTGGGAAGCATCTGTGTTCACCATGGCCTTTGTGAGAGGAAGGATAAAGGGACAACCTTGCTTAAGAACCTGTGATTGAAGCCACCAGAGAAGAGATTCCTTGCATACTTAAGATAGTCTAATTGGATAATTTAGAGGATAACAGAAGAGACCATTGGACTGGTAGTGTCCATTGAAGTATTCTCATATGGAGATGAGCTGTAGGAATAAGAGTTATGGTGGCAGCCATGGAGCCCAGTGCACTTAGAACAAGACATGATGGAGCCAAAGGGATGTCTAGAATTTGTTTGACGTGGAGTCTGAGAATGGAAACCCAGTCTGGAGAAGAGATAAGCAATGTGTTGTGTCCAGACAGGCTCTGATGAAATCTATCACCTGGACTGGATGCAGATGTGATTTCTTTAGACTGATGGAGAAGCCCAAGGTTGAGGCTAGATGAAAGGGGTAGGTGTCTGGCATGGAGAAGTCGATGCCTGGTGGAAGCAGTGAGGAGCCAATTGTCCAGATAGGGAAACAGATGGAATCCTTGCAGTCTTAGGTGGGCTGCCACTACTGCCAAGCATTTTAACACCCTGGTGGCTGTGGTGAGACCAAAGGGGAGTACTCTAAACTGGTAATGACTGGCTCCCAGCTGGAAGTGGACAAATCTTCTGAAGTGCCTGTTTATTTTGATGTGATAGTACAGATCCTGAAGGTCTACCGAGCACATCCACTCATTCTTCTGCAGGAAGGACAGAATGGACTGAATTGTGACCATTCAGAACTTTAAATAGGCACTTGATTTGTTCAGGGTTGTAAGATTCAAAATGAGTCTGACATCCTCCATTTTTCCTGGGAATCTGGAATAGATGCCTGATCCAAGATGGTCTGGATGACTCTTTTTGTAAGCAGCTTTGAAATTTCTAATGCTGCAGCCTCTCTCTGATTGGGTGGGACATTAGGGAGGTTCTTGTCTGGAGTGGGATTTTGGAAAAAAGGTATGCCATAACCTCTGGATATGATGTTTAACACCCAATGGTCACTTGTGATGGCTTCCCAGGCTGTTGGGTGTAGGGATAAATATCCCCCAACTGCCTCCAGAGAAGATTAGTTGGGCATTACTTCAGGATCACTGACTGGTCTTATCCAAGAAAGTATCGCAAGGCCCCTGGTTCATCAGACCCTCTCTGCCATAAGGGTAGTGTCTACCATTAGCGCCATTTCCCCCTCTGCCTCTGGAAGAAAAGTATCCCTGTGACTCCTGAAAAGGACCTTGAGATCTTCAGAACCACAACTTTTTACCACCATGCTGGCTCCTGGAGAAGGACTGCTGAAGAGTGGCAAAACAGATTCTGAAGGCAGACAAGGTCTTTCCATCCTTCTCACTATAGGTGAGTGTGTCTCTAACAGTAGGACCAAACAAGGATGATCCAATCCATCAAAAGGGGCGTCGGTGAATGACTCCTTGAAGGGTTCTGTGAAATCACAATGCCACATCCAGGCATGGCACCTTATAGTAATGCCTGAGCTGGCCACCTGTGAGGTAACTTCTGCTGCATGCGAGATTACCCTCATGTACGTATTCACTATAGAAAGGAGGGCGGTCATTCTGGAGGAAAAGGTCTTATGTTCCTCTGCAGACAAGGACCCTGGGATAGAACCAGAGAGCTCCTTGACCAGGTCTCTCTGTAGTCCGGTCACATGTGCCAAGTAGTTCAACACTCACAATGCAAAGGTTACTAAAGTGCACACACGCTTACCAAACCTGTCCATCACCCTGAACTCCCTGTTATGGGAATGGACAGAGGATCTTTCCTGGGTCAGCTCCTTCTCGCTAGCTGCTGCAACCACCATGGCACTTGACTGGGACACCATTAGTCCAATGGGGCCTATCAGATAGGGCACTAAGGATTTTGTCTGGGTGTTTTGGTATGGGCTATACTATGGCTCTTTCCATGCCCTGCAGGAGATCAGATCAATAAGGGGGTCCACGGGGGGGGGGGGACACACACAATGTGTATGGGCCTGACCCAAAGGCTTCCAGGAATACCAATTCCTCAGGGTTAGGGTTTTGGGCAGACCATTCACCCTTCTGGTGCAAGATTTCCATGATTTCTCCAAAGGAGATATCCTCAGGTGGTGATCTTGGGGACCCTTCTACTTCATCCAAATTGGTGTCCTCAGTGAAGAATTCTGGGGGGGATCCAAGTGCCTCCTTTTGCAGCTATGTTTGCTGTGGACCTCCTCAGTGGGGTGCTCTCTGGGGAGGTGGAGACTTGGGTGTTCCAAATGGGATGTGACCTGGAAGTTCTTCTGGGCAGGCTGTCCAGGAGGTAACAAAGGATGGCTCAAGGACAAACTCTACTGAGGAGGGACTGGACTCCAAAGAAGGGAAAGTTGAGGCTCTCCTAGGCACAGAGAGGACCCTCTCCACTACTTTGAATGCCGAGGGTGAACAGGGATCCATTGGCACATTCGTCGGAGCTGAAGCCCCCACCACTCCTGGTTCTGAGAGGGGAGTCAGGACCGAGTTGTCAAGTGCTGAGTCTCCGAGGGGGAGAGAGCTCCAAAAACTTAATCTCTGACATCAAATCCCCAGACTCGGCACCCAGTTACAGCTCGGAGAGTCACACTGGTCTGAGATGGTTGGAGCTGAACCACTCAGGTCAGTCTTTGGAGTCCAGGTAACAGTACTTGTAGGCTCTAACTTCTTGACTCCCAGGATCCTTAGACCCAACAACTCCAAAGCCATGGGTTGGATTGGAGAAAGAGAGATAGGAGCAAAAGAAGGCTGATGGCTCACAGATCCAGCAGGGGACAGAGCAGGCAAAATCACTAGTTGAATCTGCACCTTGAGAAACTTCAACAACATTTTGTCAACCTTGGCTTGAGATAGGCTTTGAGAGGACCTGACAGAGGATGCCACAGAAGGTGCCCTGGAGACTGGGCCTCAAGGTAACTGGCTCTGGGGAGAACCTTGGAGACTGGAGCTGAGATGAGTCCTCACAGACAATCAGACCAGAGTCATTTGGATCTGATGGCTTGGTGCTTTTCTAGGTGATTCACCAGACATAGGAGCTCTGTCTGGGGACCATTTCTTCTACTTACGCTTCTTGGAGGGGGGCTTGAGCCCCTGAAGTAGATGGAGACACAGAAGAAGAAGCTGCAGATGATAAAAGGCCCTTCAAAACAAGCTTATTCTTCCTATCAATAAGAGCACACTGGTTAAAGCCAGCACATAGGGCACAGGAGGAATCCAAATGAGTGGGCACTAAGCACACTACATAATCTGTGTGGTTATCTGACAGAGGGATTTTGTGCCCACACATAGCACACTTTTTGAAGCTAGCTGGCTTTTCTGACATAATGTAAAATAATAGCAAAAAAAACTAAAGGCAATGAATAGAAAATATTTTTTTTAATAGAGACAGAAAGTGGATGGAGGCTAGGAAGCAGAAGGCTACCAAAAATTGAAAATAAACATTTTTTTTAAAAGAGAGAAGAGGGTAGAGGATAGGAAAGGGAAATATTAGAAAGAAATCCTATGACGGAGAAAAATGGAAGAAATATTTAAGAAACAAGCACTCACAAATAACCCTAGGAGATCAGAAGATCGCAATCCTGATGCTGGCAAAAACGCAGCAAATGAGATTTGAGGGGATGATAGGAGAGCAGGGCATTAAGGGTAGGGGAGGAGCTGAGATATTTGGATCCTAAAGCTGTAGTATTCATCTGAGTCAGATCTGATGTTGGATCCGAACCCACAGGTTGAAGATCAAATGAAAATAACTTCAGTTTGTAAAAGTTAAGACCTTGACAGCAAACCTTTCATACAGCACAGCTGGATCAGTAAAACTCACAGCTCAATTCATCAGTTGCAGTCTGGTGAACAACTCACAATTCACTAAGTCCAACATTCCAGATAGCAGGGTTTTTGTCTTGGTACAGGCCCAACACACACACAAGTAAATCCATGGAACTAGATTTTATTCTGCTCAGCAGTTCTTCTCAGGATCTTCCTTTCTGTTTTTTAAAGTTTGCAAGAGCCCCTACTCCAGGCATCAGTTCCTCTTCACAAGAGGCATCCATATCTTTTGTGCTTTCATCCCTTCCTTTTAACAGGGATTCTTACTCAAATGTTTTCTACTACGAGTTTCAATTTATCTGAACTAGGCACAGGTACCAAATTTACTCTAGTATATATACCTATACAAGATTATTCACCAAATTACACAGAAAATGTACAAAATTACAGACAGAATTTCTAATGCATTCAACAGCCACTATTCCACATAAAACCACCTGCTAGCAAAGAACTGTCAATTCAAATACATTCAGGATGGATTGCTCTAGGCCCTGGACAACCCAAGGGTACCAACGTGAGTTTGGCTGGGGATATGGTAAATTGTAAAAGTAAATGGTTAGAGAGTGGGGGCTTATCAGGTAAAGTTTAGGATTATCCTTTTGATGAAAAAGCCATTGTAAGGGGCATGATCTATTTATAACACAAATTCTGTTCCTAAAGGTAATCTCTGAGGATAACAAGGTCCCATTCAGTAGCTAGATATTTCTGCTCAGTGGCTGAGCTGTACCTTTGTTCAACATTGTTTAACTTCCTACTGACAAAAACAGATAGGGTGTTTTCCTTATTGTTCAAATCCTGAGACAAAACCTGCCTCTATACTTCTGAGACATTTTAGCCACTACAAATGGTTTCAAGAAGTTGGATGCCACCAAGATGGGCTCTGAACATATATCCTTCAATTGCTTAAAGGCAATCTCTACTTCCATTGTCTATTTCAACCTTAGGGTAACCTTATCCTTAATTAGATCTCTTAGTGGGCAAGTTATAGTGGCAAAACCTTAAATTATTTTTTTGATAATGACTAGCCAGCTCTAGGAAGGCTTTAACTTGTTTTCTATTGGCTGGCATACACCACTCCTTACTGCTTTTTCTTTTTCAGTCTATGTTTTTATTACTCCTCTATTACATATTCCAAACATCTCTCTTCTGTCATACAAAGTCCAGCATAACAAGCAACACTAAGTCCTGGACATTTCAAAGAATCCAATACAGCTTGCATTTTAGATAACTGTGAGCACCAATCCTTTGAATTAATTTTGTCTTCAAGGTATGCTGCTGAGTACCTGGCAGAGGGTTTCAAACTTCTATCCATGACCCTTTGAAAAGTGTCAGGGGTCCCATGAAGCCCAAAGAGTTTGACAGCATAATGGAAAAGCCTGTCATGGTGGAGAATGCTCTCTCTTCTTTGGCTTCAGTGGGCATAAAAATCTACCAGTAATCCTTGATTAAATACATAGTAGTCAGAACTCTTGCTTTATCTAGCCTCTCTACAAGTACATCTACTCTGGTCATTAGATAAGTGTCAAATTTAGATACGTCATCCAGCTTCTGGAACTCATTGCAAAACCTTTTGGACTCGTATAACACTGGGATCAACACAACTGGACTGTGCCATTCACTTTGAGATTTTTCGGTAACGCCTATCTTAGCTTAAGCATTTTCATGGTTAAACAGGTTCTTTACTTCATCAGTTCTGTTTTTCTTTTGGACTCTAGCTGCACATGCAGCTTTAGCTTAAGTTTTTTCCCTTTGTGGTGCTGTATCAAATTTATCTCAACAGGGTTTTCTCTTCCCAAGTTGACATTATTTTGTTGTTTACTTAATTTATTTTTTCTACAACCTCAAAGAATCTGACATTTGGTAAGAAACTTATTTTTCTGTAGTGGGAGCTAATAGGAACTTGACACCTGGAATGAAACTGAAGTTTATCATTGCTATTACCTCTTGCATATATCATGCCTTTTGTACATGTACCTTAACTATATGCATAACAATTTTCAATCTGCCATACAGATTTGCAAAGTGTACTATCACATTTTTAAAATGATTTCTTCTCTCAAGTTTCTTTTGCTATGTCTAGCAATCCTAGGGTAAGTCTACACCATACAGCAACACAAATGGGGTACGTCATGTTGAGGTTTGGAATAATTAATTCAGAGAAAAAAGTAGATAAAGAAGCAATTGATCCCATTTCTTAATATCTTGTTCAGTTGTTTTCTTTATCATAAACTTCAGGGTATTATTAAAGTGATTCACGAACCCATTGGTTTGAATGTGTACACTGATGTTCTTTTAATTATTTTTGAACTGAAACAATGGCAAAGCTGGTGTAGTACTCTTCACATAAAGTTTCCTGATCCATAAATATTTCTTTGGGAATGCCTATCCTGGAGAAAAGTAACTTTAGATGTCCTTCTATATGACTGTTCCAGTATTCTATGCAGGAGATGTCCCGCCCTGGGCAGCCCATCACATGTGCAGTATAAATACGCTTAAAAGGGATCTTGTTTGCGCCATACATCACATTTATGCTCCCGGCACAGAATGTATGGCATAAAAGGAACGTATCGACACAACTACATAGAGATTCTTTTGCCACCAGTTCGAACTCCATTTTTGCCAGTTGGTTTGAACTTCCTAATTTCCTGGAGGTTCCAGGGTCCCTGTTGAACCAAGAGAACATTCAACTTGTCCCCCCTTCCCAAGTGGGAAGGGGTTTTTATTCCAGGATGTTCCCAATTCCTCAAAAGAAGGGCACTTGGAGACCTATTTTGGAACTCTCCCAGCTCAACACCTTTCTTGAGATCCCTTCTTTTCGGATGCTTACTCTTCAAACTCCGCTTCCTCTTTTATTACCCCAGGCTTTTCTGGTGTCCTTGGATCTGAAAGATGCTTACTCTTCATATCCATATCTATATTCACCCTCTCTTCAGGAAGTTTTTACATTTCTATGTGTCTTCCTCTCACTTTTAAGTTCTCTGCTTTTCCCTTTGGCCTCTCTACTGCCCCAAGGGTATTTACAAAATGCCTAGCTCCTGTGATTACCTTCTGTAGGCTCCAAGGCATTTAGATTTTTCCTTATTTGGATAACCTGTTTGCTTCAGGTGCCTTCTCCCAGTAGATTATTGCAGGATCTGCAGTTCACCATCTCTCTTCTTCAAAGTCTGGGGTTTACTATCAACTTTCAAAAGTCCATACTGATTCCCACTCTCAAGATCATGTGTATCTGAGATGCAGGATTCAGACGGTGCACCAATGTTGGCCTCTCTTCCTCCTCCAAAGGAATTGTCGTTGGCAGCCTTCTTTCATTCTCTTCTTCCTCTGACTGCCACGCCAGCCAGGGAGTTTCTTTAGGCCTTGGAATTCATGGCCTCTTCTATTCCAATGCTTCCTTTTACCAGACTGCATATGTGGAAGCTTCAATAGTACCTCAGCCAGTTTGGCTGCAGCATCATCACCTTCTGAATTTTATTACACCTCTCCTTCCCTGTCTCAAGAAGGAATTTGAGTGGTGGATTTGACAGTTTGCTCTCAACCCAGGCCAGCCTTTTCAGCCTCCAGTCCCTTCTCAAGAGCTGCTCACTGATGCCACGGACTTCGGGTGGGGCATCTCTTGGTCATCTGAAAGGTCAGGGCCTTTCGCCTCCCCATAAGAAGTCAGACCATATTAAAATCAAAGAGATGAGGGCTCTGATTCTAACCCGTCAGGCTTTTCACTCCATGCTCTCTCCAGGCCCCTTGAAAGTACACACAGCCAACACTACAGTGATGTGGGTATGTCAACAAGCAGGGGGACACCAAATCTTACCTCCTCTGCATGATGGCACTTCAGGTTTGGGAAGTGGCTCTTAGTTATCAGATAACTCTTCAGGCAGTATACATTCCTTCAGAGCACAATCTTGTGGTAGACTCTCTGAGCAGGTCCAAAACACAGGCTGACAAATGGATGCTTCACAGAGACGTGTTTCTGGACATTGTTCATCGGTAGGGTATTACTCAGGTAGATCTTTTTTGCCTCCCCTCTCAACAGGCAGCTTCCTCTCTTCTGCTCCAGAGTGTCATGCCATTTGGCCTGGAAGACATATACCCTTTTCTTTCCTTTGAAGGGTTGATTTCTTTATGCTTTCCCTCCTCTTCCTCTACTTCCAAGAGTTCTGCAGAAGATTCAACTGGACTCCCCAAAAATCTTGCTAGTGATTCCCTTTTGGCTGAGGCAGTCCTGGTTCCCCCTCAATGGATATGGCCAGGGGAATGTTACCTCACCAGGAGGATCTTTTACACAGGAAAAGGGGTCTCTCATCCTTCCCCACTTGTCCACTCTGCAACTGACATTGTGGGCGATAGGGTTTTGATCCCTTTCAGCCACCTCTTTTCCAAGGATGTGCTCAAGGTTTTACTGGAGAAAAGCAAGCCCTCAACCAGAAAATCTTATATGTCCAAATGGAAGAGATTTTTGGTTTGGTGCCATGCTTGCAACCAGAACCCTTTTTCAGTGTGTGTGTGGGGGGGTCCCACTGGTCCTCACTTATTTGAGTGAGTTGCTCCAATCTGGCTTGGCCTATCCTCCTGTGAGGGCTCATTTGTCAGCCATTTCTGCTTGTGTGCCGCTTGAATCCTCCTTTGACTTCTCGTTTTGGGGTCAAGCAATTTCTTAAAGGCATCCTGCATATTAGGCCTCCAAGAAAGCCTTTTTCCTGCTCCTTGGGAACTTCATTTTGTTTTGGAAAAATGACTCTGGCTCCTCCTGACCCTGCAGATTCTGCTTCTTTGGAACAATGTACCTGGAAGACTGTTTTATTACTGGCTCTTACTTCTGCTTGGAGGGTTTCTGAGCTCCAGGCCCTTATGGACATTACTCCTTTTTTGTTTTTTCACAGGGACAGGGTGTTCCCTTTTTACCAAGCCTTCTTTTATGCACAATATAGTCAATGAGCTGCCCTTGAATCAGTTGGTACAACTCCCCTCCTTTTTTCCCTTCTCCTCAGTCCACTGCTAAGAGGGTCCTGCACACCTTGGATTTACACAGACAACTCAGGTACTGTTTGGATAAAACTAGGACTATTCATAAGTCTGATCAGCTTTTTGTTTCCTTTTATCCCAGGTCTTTGGGTGTGGCAGTTTCTAAACAATCCATCTCCTCCTGGATATCTAAGAACATTTCCTTTTGTTATTCTTTTCATGACAAATCTCGGTCTGCTTCTGTTAGAGCTCATTCGACTGCAGCTATCACCTCTTCTGTTGCCTTCTTCAAGGGGTTGGACACCAATTCCATCCATGAAACTGCTACTTGGTCTTCAGTGCATACCTTTACTAAGCATTATAAGTTGGATATGGTTTCTAGGGCCAGAGCAGGTTTTGCTGAAACCATTTTATGTGAGTTTGTTGAGGCTCTTCTCAACCTTACACCTCCCATTTTGTTTATTGAGCTTTTTTACTCTCTCTTCTGTACGAAATACTGCAACAGTGATATGGAAGGACATAGTACAGTTGCGTAAAATGTTACCATAACAGTAGATTTTCTTCTCTTCACTGTTGCTGTATTCCCTCCCTCCAACCCCTTCTTGTTTATTCTACATTTTTTCCTTCTGGATATGCATTGACTCCTTTTTTTCCTATGCTGACTGTTCTCTTCTAGCTCAATTCCGTTCTACATAGTTGCATCCATACATCCCTTTTATGCCCTACGTTCTGTGCAGGGAGCATAAATGTGATGCATGGCACAAGCAAGATATCTTTTAAACATATTTACACTGACCGAGTGACAGGCTGCCCAAGGTGGGACATCCCTTCTGTACAGAATACTGCAACAGTGAAGAGAAGGGCATCTATTGTTATAGCAACATTTTACACAACTCTACTTTTCTCTAGCAAATAAATTAGAATTGGCCTTCCAGAGAGGTGGTTCAGAAAACTTTGTAACACAATAATAACTAGAATGTGTACACATTAGAAATGGACTGTACCAATGATCCACAAGGATCCATGCCTATTCACTAAATGGAACTTCAATAAATAGCACAGTTATAAGCAGACTTCTGAACCCAGGAAGCAGTGCTGTCTTTTCATATTCTAGGCAGGATGCACAGTACAGTAGTTTTCAATGTCTTTCATTGCACCAGGCCAATACAATCTACCTAAGATTCTAGTTTGGTTGGGTCATTTTCTGAGACCTCCTGAAATATGGTACATTGTTATCACAAGTACTCTAAAAAGATTTGGAATTATCATCTGGATCAGTACATCTTCTTTGTCTTTTTTGTCCTACACAGCAAGTCATTTTTCAACTAATAAATATAGGTACTGGATGGGACAAACCATACATTTTCCTATGCCTTCTACTCTGGCTATGTTTTCTCTAACCCTGCTTAACATGTCATTCTGGTACTGCATTTTCTTAAAATTGTTACAATTTATGTGAAAAGGTTGGTTAACTCAAGAACACATTTGTCAGTATACTGTTAATATTATCACTTGCTTTTATAAATACACCAGTCCTTGATCTGTTGTAACTTTAGAGTCTACTAACACTTTTAGTAGTTTCTTCATGGCTGGCAAACAAAGACAGAAAACATAACTCTGCAACATATTAATGAAAGCAGGTAATTAGAATCAGAACCACTGCTAAATTTTCCAGCTGCCAGCAATCTGTGTATAACAGCAACACACCAGAGGCACCTGATTCAGGTTTAGTGCAATTTATTTACAGACACAAAATTTAAAAATTCAGCCTTTGACAGCAAACATTTTATACAACACAGCTGGTTCAGTAACTCACAATTCAATTCAGTCAGTTACAGTCTGGAAAACAATTCACAGTTCTTTAAGTCCAGTACTCTAGCCTGCATGTTTTTGTCTATGTGCAAGCTTCCACTGTTGCAGGCACTTCAGTAAATCCACTGGTTTGAGTTCCACCATATTCTGTAGTTCTCCTCGGAATCCTCCTCAAGGTTTCCCAGAGTTCAAGCTAGAGCAAAGTGACCTGGAGCACCTGTTCCACACATCAGTCCCTCTTCACAAAAGGAACACATCCCGATCTGTACTTTCAACCCTTCCTTTTAACAAGGTTTCTCATTTATTTGTTCTCCAGTATGAGCTTCACATTACCTGAACTAGCATTGTATTTACTGTGGTATATATGCCTCTACCATTTTGCCTATCACAATACATATGATATATGCAACCCTTCATGCAGTATTTCTAACATACTGCACAATTTTCATACAATCAACAGCCACTATACGTGTGTGTGTGTGTGTGTGCATTTATGGACTTGTGGTATAGTAATTCCTACTGATTGTTATGGGGACTGTGGAGTTGCAGTGCAGGAGCAAGCTGGGAGGGCAAATACACCCGCACACATGTCCACAGTGAAGTCCACATCACCTGCCAAGAAAATGAGGGCTATACAGACAGAGAAGCACAGGCATGTGCTTCTCAGTCTATGGGAAGTATTTAATAACAGAAGATCTTGGTGGCCCATCAGAAAGCCTACAGAAACAGACATTTTGTACACATTGTATGTATAACATACTGAAAAAAAGGAAGCGAGCTTCCAGCCTATCTTGGTAGCTGAGGCACCTTTCAGCAGTAGCACATTGTGCCCCAAAATTGCAGCAAATGTAGAGATTACGTGGAAACATTAGCACTGGTGTTTCTGTGGTAACCCCAAACTGAGGCAGCTGGAAAAAGGCAATCTGAGTAACAAATCACCTTTTTTCTGCTGCTCAAGCTCACGGTTTCCACTGAAATGCCTGTGTGAGTGTTTCTGAGGCACACCTATCAACTTCTTTCCTCAATAACTTTGGACAACGCTAAAAATAACAGGAAATGAAGGCTCAAAACCAGGGACAATTTTTAAACATTTCCAGTTCATTTAAATTTTAACAGAACTGGTTTTGCATCAACATGCATTTTCTGAACAACAGAAGTCTGACATTTGTAACTGGCTATAATCCTCTACGTACCTATCAACATTTTCTTAAGAATTCTGGATAAAGCCAAAAATAATTGGGGGTTAAAAGGCCAAAATCAGGGACAGGTTTTACATATTGCTCTTTCAAACTTAGAAAACTGTTAGAGTAACATATTTTGCAATAGCATGCATTTTAAGAATATATAATCTCATATTTATATGTCTTGTTATTTAGTGAGCACCATCCTCAGTGGTTTGCTAGAAAACTGCAAATTTTATACAAAGCAGACCAAAAATATGAGGCAATATTTTTGGGGAATTCTGTGAAATTATGGACAGTTTAAAGGTACGATCCTGAATCTTTTTCCAGAAAATCAAAAATTTTACAATGAGGTAGAAATATGAGGAAAATCGAGAATGTTCTGCAAAATTCTGGATAGTTTATTTATTGATTGCTATTTGTTTACCAGGTAAATAGGCTGATCTACTGACTCTCTTCAGCCACAACCTGAGATCAAGAGCAGTAAGGACAATTACTTACATAAGTACAATGAGCCATTACATTCAGATACATACTTTCTACATCATACAGTTGAGAGGTTTGTCCTACAAGCAAAGTTTGACTTTCATAAGTTGGCAGAGACCTGCAAGCTTACTGTCTTTCAGCCACTGAAAATCAGGATGGGATTTAGCTCTGCTTTGTAACAGCCTGTTTGTAGACAGAATTCTTCACCAAGATATTGTTCACTGGAGTTACACCGACTTCCCAAGGTAGTAATCACATTACTATATTTAATCATTCATTCTCTTAGATTCACTTTATGCTGTTCAGGATAATTTTGAGATTGGCAGAGATTTTCTTGAAAAGTTTAGGGAGTAAGCCATAAAAATAGTTTAGATTCATAAGTTCATAATTATTTGAAGACCAACAAATCTTACCAGCCATTCATGCCTTGCCAGTACCCTCCCCTCAGGCAGCATCTTATTTCTCCGGGAGGGCCATCCTAATCAAATATAGAGTAAATTTGTGGATACCCATCCAGTCATCTCATTTATATTTTAAGTGAGATAGTGAATCTTTCTCCTTAACATGTGAGGGAAGTTTATTCCAAAGGTTTGAGAGGTGCTGCCTTACAAGCATGCCTCTCCAAGGTGGTATATTTCTGTTGGTGAAGATTTAGGTCCCTGGTTCTAGTACTGGTGGAGACACTGGACTTCCAAATAAACAGGACGAATAGGGCAACTGGGTCTTTAATGGCAAAGTCAGTGTGACTGAGACCTCCCCTCAAAAGTCTAAAAAATACTGAAAAAAGGGAGAGAACTTTAGGCCTGTGATTTTTCTGGTTAGGAATTTCTGAGGTCTTGCTAATTGTTTGAAATGAGTAATGAGGTACATCCCATACTCGATAATTGCCCAATCAATGCTGAGCATAAGACAGTGATTACCTCTTTAGACCATGATGATATTCCTTTGCCAATTAGGTGGGCTAAATAGAAGAATTTCTTGATAACCCTTGTCACAGGATAGTCAAAAGAGAGGTGCTGACAACTCAAGTACCCAGGTCCATGACAGAATTTTCATTTTGTAGTAGCGTGTTGTTTATACAGTATGATGAGGGGAAGAGATGGTCATCAAAAGTGGTGATACTATACTTTTTGGCATTTGAACCCATTTTAATACACAAAGGGTTTAACTAGAGAGAGCTCATTCAGGAGAATGTGGGTGTCATGGGGTGATATAACCTCCAGTTTGCAGTCATCTGCAAAACTTTGGTAGCCAGAGGACTTGGCTCTCCATCCAGAGATCTAAGATGTAAATACTGAAAAGGAGATGCCCTATCACAGAACACTGAGGAACACCACTGGTCAAATTCATATTTACTGTTGAGGCATCTGCAGTTCACACAGTGTGGGCTCTGCCTTTCATCCAGTTTGCTATCCATCTTACCACAAATGGATCGATTTTTAAAACAATTAGCTTTAGGATGATGTCAGTTTTTGGAATGGTGTTGAAGGCCTTTGCCAGGCCAAAACACACCATGTGCACTGCATGCCACCATCTAAAGCCTCTGTAACCCTTTTGAAGATGTTTATCAGGTTAGACAGAATATTCCTTTACAAAATAAAATTGCTGGAGTTAAAGTATAATGAGTCTTACCATCACAGTTTATGAGGTTAGTTATAACACACTCCATGGTTTTGCAGGTGAGGCCTGTAAGGCTGATTAGGACTTTAATTACCTGGGTCATCACCCTTATGGAGGGGCATCACCACTGCAGTGATTCACTGAAGAAGTTGCCATGGACCTAGTTGAATGGGGTCTTAAAGGTTTTCATAAGGATAGACACAAGTTGCTGTAGATAAATGATATGCAATCCGTCTGCCATCTGGCTAAAGTCACCTTTGGAAGTGATTTGCCCAATTTAGAATCTACAATGGAGACAAATATTTGATTTGTCTTCCTAAATTCTTCTGTTATATGCAAGTAAAACGTAATTGTCTATGGACATCCATTAATTACAACATATAATCACCTTTGTTTGCAAATTATGGAAAGAAGACTGGCAGATTAATGGACTGGTTGATACTGGATTCTGACATCACATTAGGAAGGAAAGAAAGGTTGGTATGTGATGCTACTCTATCTCTTTGAAAAATCAAGTAGGGAGGGTCTAAGGACAATGCTTGAAGTTCTGAAATTCTTCTAGCAGAAGTAATAGCCACAAGGAAAACAGTTTTCCCGGTCAAGAATTCAAGAACACATTTTGCTGCTATTTCAAAGGGGGAATAAATTAAGGCCTGATATACCAAATTTAAATGCAGTGGTGGTGTAGGATCTTAATAGGGAGGTCTCAGCAGGAGAGTGCCTCTCAAAAAATCCTTACAAGACTGAGATGAGGCCAAGGAAGAATTGTCAAATCTAACATGAAAGTCAGAGACAGCTGCTGAACTCTAATTGTTGATGAGCTAGCTCCCTCATTAAAAATTGTCAAAAATTCAAGAACACTTTGTACAGGAGCTGAGAAGGAGTCAGTGCGTTTCTGATGTAGCCAAAAAACAAACCTTTTCCATTTACTTCTGTAAAGTTTTCTTGTAGAAGCCCTATGGGCAGATAAAAGTATATGATGGACAGGGGGAGACAGCATCGATTGTCTGGCTATTAAAGGAATTAAACCATGCTGTTAGTTTGAGGTTTGAGATATCAGGATGAGTCATACCTGTCAGGTGAGACAGGAGGTCTGGAATCAGATCCAGAATCCAAGGTGGGTAAAGTACATGAGGCCAAAGGAAGGGTAACCAAATATGTCAAGGCCAGTAAGGTGCAATATGGATGACTTTGCTCTTCAACTGGGCAGCTTTCTGCAGAAATTTGGGAATTCGGGGAGTTGGGGGGTAAGCACAGAGTAGACGGTGGCAATCATGGAGTTAAGCATCCCTCGGTGATTTTCCTGGTGAGGGAATCAGGACAAAGAAGCTGCTGCACTTGTTTAGGGGAGAAGGAAAAAGATTGCAAGAAGGCAGGCTTCATCAACAGAGAATTATTTCTGTCACTTTCATGTTGATAGACCACTCATGAGGTAGTAAAATGGACCTGCTCAATTTGTCTGCTATCAAGTTGGACTTCCCCGGAATGTGCATTTCTATCAGAAAGCAGTTGGATCACTCATTGCCACACTCTGAAGGGTTCTTATCACAAGGAGAAAGACCTGGTTCCTCCTTGTTTGCTGATGTACCAAACTACTGACATATTGTCTGTCTGAACTGCAATTATCCCAAAAGGGAGAGAGTTTTGATGTGTGTTGGCTTCTTTGGGGGACCAAGTACCTTGGACTGTCTTCCCCATGAAGTGCCCCCAACCTATTCTAGGATGTGACTGTGGTCACTATGGCCTTGGGCTGAGGGAGAATGAAAGACAGCCTTGTACAAACTGATCTGATCAAATCCACCACAAAAGATATCTCTTGAATGCCTGAGTGATTCTTATTTGGGCTGACATGCATTGATAAAGAATAGACCATTGTGTTGCGAGCATCCATTGAAGAATTTTCAATGAAATCTTGTTAGAGGAACTAGAATTATGCCTGCTGACATTGAACCCAAGCCTTGAAGAACCAACTGGACTGAAGTTTTGGTACTGTGAACTATTTTTCTGACCTGGAATCTGATAATTTGTACTCTAGTGAGAAGAAGAGAAGCGGTCACTGATACTGTGTTGAAAACCGCTCCTATGAATTACAATATTTCAGATAGTTATAAGTGACGCTTGTTGTAATTTATGGTTATTCTCAGATGGGAGCAAGTCTGGAGTACCTGATCTCTCACTCTTATTAGTAGATGCCTGGTTGGGGTGGTAATGAGCCAGTTGTCTAAGTATGGAAACATTCGCAATCTCTGGAGTGTCAAGTTAGCTGCTACAACTGACATGCATTTGGTGAACATCCTGGCAGCTGTGGTGAGGCCAAAGGGCAGTGCTCTGAACTGGTAGTTACAGGCTCCCAGCTGGAAGCGTATGTACCTTCTGGATTTTCTGTTCAATTTTATGTGCTAGTACACATCCTGAAGGTCTACTGAGCACATCCATTCGTCTTTGCCCAAAAAGGGAAGAATGGACTGAACTGCGACCATCCAAAACTTACTGTGACAAACCGATTTGTTCAAGTCACTGAAAGGGTCTATCAGAGAAGGAATCTCTGGGTTCATATAACACCAAATGCTGAAAACAGTGAACGGTGTTACATTGACACATATTCAGTGAACGTTGAAAATGTCGAAACCACATAACAGCGATTTATTTCCTAGGGAAAGAAATTGGTGTTCCAACCCCCCATAAAAACATTAAACACTTCCAAACACATACCCTAACCCTAATTATACCCCCCAAAACCAGTAAACAACTAAATACACATATACACGTAACCCAACCATACATCGAACAAAAAAAAAACAGTAAACATATGCACTTACCTTAACCTGCACCCTAACCCTAAGGTCAGTAACTCTCGCACATTTACATAAACAGTTCCAAACACAAACACACTTATTAACCCTAATCCTACCCCCCAAAACAAACGTAAACAGCTAAAAACACACACACACATAACTCAACCATACATCTAATGCAAAATAAAAAACAGTATACACTTTCATACATATGCACTTGCCTTAACCCGCACCCTAACCCTAAGGTCAGTAATTGTTGCACAATCACACTCGGGAGCTATACCGGACCAGGGTCCACACTACACTCCAGAACAAGCAAAGCAACAAAGCGGTCAAGCATCTTCTTTCCAAAGGAAAGAATTCACTGAACAGCCGTTTTGCTGTTCTGCCCGTTCGCCCTACATGTGTTGACGAAAACGCATTTGACAAAATGCGTTTTCGTTGTTCAAATATGAACCCGAATCTCTTGACTCCTGGTTCTGTTGGCCTCCTCTGCCACATGAGACTGTCATCCATTCGAGTTTCCCCTTCTGCCCCTGGGGGAACTATTTCCACATGGATCTTGGAAAGGACCCTGGGACTTTCTGAACCACATATTTTGTTCATCTCACGGATTCCTACAAAATAATCTCTGAGGAGTCAAAAAATGTACACCCACTGTACAGAGGGTCTTTCTGTCCTTTTCACACCTGGAGAGTGTGTCTTTAGCTTTAGGTCCAAACAACAAACTGCCGTCAAGGTGAACTTTGATAAATGAGGACGTGAAGGGGTCCGCAAAATTACACAAGCGCATCCAGGCATGCCTCTTGATGGAAATGCCTGAACCTGCCACCCTAGAAGCACCTTCAGTTTCTTGCGAGATAAGGCTCATGGACGAATTAAAAACAGATTGTAGGGTAGCCAACTGCGAGGCCACAGAAGTCTGAGTCTCAGTAATATTGGTCCCCAAAAGGGAATTTGACAGTTCCTTTATCAAGTTCCTTTGTAGTCTCGTAAAGTGTGCCAGTAGTTCAGTGACCTGAGGGCAAAAGCTGCTGAAACATACATACATTTCTGAAATCTGTCCAATGTCCTAGACTCCCTGTTAGAGGGATGGACAGAGGAACTCAGCAAGTTCCTTCTTGGTGGCTGCCGCCATGACCATAGCATCTACGGACATCCCCTTGCTCCCGAATTCCCCACCTACAG
Source organism: Protopterus annectens (assembly GCF_019279795.1). Classification (NCBI taxonomy): domain Eukaryota; kingdom Metazoa; phylum Chordata; order Ceratodontiformes; family Protopteridae; genus Protopterus; species Protopterus annectens. The sequence goes on from NC_056727.1 coordinate 1,197,375,773, forward strand.
GTGGAGCCAGAATCTGATCTGGTCTTCTGGGGATTGGCTCAACTGAGTCAGGCTCCTTTCATGCCCACCTAAAGATTAAGTCAATCAGCTCATTGGTGGGCAGAGTAACCCAGGAGGTAGATGGGCCAGCTCTAAAGTCCTCCAGGAATGTAGATTCCTCTGAAGAATGGTTATCAGAAGGCCAGCCAGCCACCCCTCTTAAGGATCTTATGGGTGTCTCCAAATGAGATATCTTCAGGTGGTGAACTTGGGGACCCTTTCCCTTCATTAAAATCAGTATCCTTGGTGATGGACTCCTGAGGGGAGGCCATGTGCCTCCTCTTTGACTTCCTCTTCCTAGGGACATCCTCATTGGGATGCTCCAATGAAATGTTGGAAGCGATTATAATACCCTGCTGGGTATCCTGGAAACTTTGAGCTGGACATCCCTGTGGTGTAGAATGATGTGGCTCAAGGTGCAGAGTCATCTGAGATCCAGAGGGAAGATCCGAGGTAGGGAGAGACCATCAGTTTTGCAGAGAGAGAGAGAACACACTCTCCACCACCTCAAAGGCAGAGCACCCCAGACAGAAGGGAGCCGACTGAGCAGAGAAGCCATGCTTCCATCCCATCAGCTCCCTCTGCCCTGATGGCAATCCACCTAAGGTGGTGGTCAGAGCTGAGCTGTCCAGACCTGGGGCTCCAAAGGGCAGAGTTAGCTCCAACAACTTTGGAATTAATTCTAGCACCTCGGATCTGACAGGGATGCTATGGCTTCGAGAGTCATCTGGTTCATAGGTTGGTACTAGGCTATCGGCCCTACGGCCTATACAAGCCTAGCCATAACAATTCCCTGGATATTTCTTCCCACAATATTTACTTCCCTGGACCCCTGTCTAGCAGGGCGACTGACATGATCCCCGGTGTGAATTTCCTATCTCCCATCCAATCATCAAGGTTCCTTCTGAAGAGGGCCAAGGAGGCGCTCTGCTTGACATGTATGAGCAGTCTATTTCAGAGTATGGGGCGTCTCTGGGTCAGGAACCTATCCCTCCAGCATGTTTTGTTCATTGTGATGACAAGGTTTAGATCCCTGAAGCGTGTGGCTCTGAGGGATTGGGATTTCTTTAAGTGGAGCATGTCCAACAGCTCAGGGTTTGACATGGCCTTGTATGTTAAGCAGAGATCGCCTCTCAGTAGATGATATGCCACAGAGTATAGCTGGCATCAGATTTAACCTGATAGTCGGGAGGCTGATTGGGGCTCAGAAATCATGGGATTCTAAATGGTACAGTACATTTTGTTGCTTTTCCCCAGCCTTTAGTTACAGTTATAGCCTGGACAAAAATCATAGCTAAGTAAAGTAATTCACTCCTATTTTTTTCTTTCAAGGAACATAATAAATTGTACCCAAGACTTAATGATCAAAGTTGACAGAAAGTAGTTCCCAATAAACTGAGACTCGTATCTTAGAGCAGTCTATGTCTCCACGTCAAAAGAAAAAAAATCATTTTCTGTGTATCCCTCTCATGTTAGATTGAGATGAAAATGAATGAATAAGTGGCCTTAGTCCTAAAAGTTGCTGCTGTCATACATCATACAGTTTGCCTCTACAACACCCCCCAAATGACAGTTACCATCTGTGTATCCATATGACAACCAGAATATAGTAACATATTTTAAATGGTTGATCTCAGATCTATATTCGCAATATGCCTCCTTACCTTACCCCCCAAGTTACCTACCTCTATTTGCTTCTGATGTGTGACTGTGAGAAAAATGAAAAGAAAAATCACAGTCATGTATTTCAGCTTGTTACTCCTACACATTACACTGCCCTTACACAAGTTATAATGATCATGTGTGCATATCTGAGGTTTGTTTATGCAAAATGTTAAAGAAATAATGACCACACAGTCACAGCCTCATACAACTGAAAGTGACCTTCTGTGCATATCTCTGAGATTTAACTGTGAAGAAAATTAGAGGAATAATGACTACACTTTCTCCAGTCCCAAACAAGTTAAAGTGACCTTCTGTGCATACCTCTAAGGTTTAATTGTGAAGAAAATTAGAGAAATAATGACAACACTTTCCCTAGTCCCAAACAAGTTAAAGTGACCTTTTGTGCACACCTCTGAGGTTTGATTGTGAGAAGAACTTAAGAAATAATCTCACTTTTTCCAGCCCTCACCACCCCCACACACAAGCTACAGTAATTTTCTGTGCACACCTCTGAGCAGGACCAGTTGTAGAATAGGCAGGTTAAAGACAGAAGCTCTCTGTTACCCTCTGTTAAAATCCACTTCTACATCCTGAGATGTAGACACTAGATAATGACTTGTAGTATATGGATCACTACAATTATGCTCTGAATTTGGGGAAAACGCATGCTTGTTCAGCATCATTCTCACAACACAAAGGTTTTTAACAAGCTTTTATTAAGCATCTCTTACTGCTGTTAAGCTCTATTCACACACTAAAGAATTAACACCACCACAAACAAGTAGTGGGAAGCTGTTAAACACTTCAGATGGCCTGTTTTTTTTTTAGAAGTCCAAATGAAGTGTTTAACGAATGAAGCGTTCAACAGCTTCCCACCACTCCTCTCTGGTGGTTGTTCTCTATGTGGCAACAGAATGTGTGTTATAGCACTAATGTACTTTTTGTTCTGAGTATATGGCCTCTAGACCACATACCATGCAGGTACATTAACTTAATTTATAATTTTCTATGGGGTTGGGAGGGTGGCCTAATGGTTAAGGTGTTTGCCTTACAAACACAAGGCGCATGGTTTGAGTCTCACAAGGGATAATTGGCTAGGCTTAAAATGGCTCGCAAGGGCAGTTAGCTTAGTACTAACCTATGAACCTATGAAATATGCAATCATTCCAAAGGTAACTCATATTTGCACTACATTCATCTTGTGTCACAGATATCATTCTGTTATGGCAGTAGACAGCTAAACAACCGTCCTATTAGATCATTAAGTTCCCCTTTTGTCTACCCCCCAGGCTACAGCAGCACCTTTAACAGCAGGTTATTTGAGGATCCAAGTGTAGGATCATAAGTGACTTTACTTGACGCATTTTGGGAAATTTGGTGGTTAAAAAAACACAATTGTAAGTCTGCTTTTGTTTAAGAACTTTTTCCTGCTGAAGAATTGTCTTCTTTTCATTTTACCTTTTGCCCACTCTAAATAAAGTACATTAACTATAGACTTCTGTCTCCAAGTGTGTGTTGAATGTACTACACTGTTAGGATTTCACAGGACAGTACTGGGTTTATTATATATTATACCATGATCCCCCCAAAACGTGCACGCTGATTGGCCAGCGTGCCCGTTGTAAATCGAGTTATACTAATGGAAAAAGGTCCGGTCGCCCGGACTTTTTTCCATTAGTATAACTCGTTTTTTTTAAACACTGTCTCGCTATGTTAAATGGGTTTAACATAGCGAGACAGCTTTAAAATAAGCAACGGAGATCTCCGTTGCTTATTTTAAAGCTGTCTCGCTATGTTAAACCCATTTAACATAGCGAACAGTGTTAAAAGCAACGGAGAAAGCAAGATCTCCGTTGCTTTTTAGTCTCGCTATGTTAAATGAGTTTAACATGCGAGACAGTTAAAATAAGCAACGGAGATGTCCGTTGCTTATTTTAAACTGTCTCGCTATGTTAAACTCATTTAACATAGCGAGACATAAAAGCAACGGAGATCTTGCTTTCTCCGTTGCTTTTGCTCAACTCTGATGTACTGCGCAGGCGCAGTACATCAGAACTGCGCGGATGCCAGACATCTGCGGAAGGGCAGTAAACAGGCATTATACTATGCCATTATTTAAGAAAAGTAATAGTTTATTTTCTTAAATAATGTCATGGTATAATAGCAATAACCCACTTCTGGGTGTGGGTAATGCTAAATTTACCACGGTTGGCTTTGTTTGGTCCTCGGGCTTCTCGGGTCCAAACCACGCCAACCGTGGGTAAATTTAGCATTACCCACACCCAGGCATGGGTTATTGCTATAATGAAAGTACAGTTTTGTACCTACCATAAATGTAGATGTTCGAAGATCCACATTGCTGCAGTCCTTACATTTGGGTAGTCCGCTGTCCTCGGTCGGCCCGAATATCAAAGTATTAGGCTGACGTCGGTCAAGGCGCTTAAGACTGACATCAGGACGTCAGGGTACAAATGCGCATGACCGACGTCATATCCTCAGTCTTTTCTTGCCCCAGATGTCAGAAGACCCTAAAAAGAAAGGTCAAAACCAAAAGACAGCAAAAAACAACCAACCACCCTTGCACTAATCATATGTACAATATATACAATATCCACAATATTCACAACCCAAACCACACAACCGCCTCTAACTACAGAGGGAAGGAGGGAGGGTAAATTGGACTGCAGCAATGTGGATCTTGAACATCTACATTTATGGTAGGTACAAAACTGTACTATGTTCTTCATCTCACATTGCTGCAGTCCTTACATTTGGGTAGAATCCCAAAGCAGAGGTAAGGGAGGATGGCAAAACTATAAAGCATTAGGAGCTGCCAAAATGCCCTGTAAAATTGCAGTGGCAAAACCAGCCCTAGATTTAGAGTAAAGTGGAAGGTGGTAATGCTTAGAGAAAGTATGCACTGAACTCCAAGTAGCTGCCTCCAAAATATCTTTAGTTGCCAAACCCCTTAAAAAAGCTGTAGAAGTGGCAGTAGCCCTAGTGGAATGAGGCCTAATCCCAGCTGGAATCTCCTTACCATGATGGGAATAACAGAAAGCAATACAAAACCCAATCCACTTAGAAATAGTTTGTTTTGACACAGGCTTGCCCTGAGAACCCAAAGCAAATGAAACAAATAACTGCTGAGACTGCCTGAACCCTTTAGTTCTGCTCAAATAATATCGCAACTGCCTGTGTATATCCAAAGTGTGCAAAATCTTTTCCCCTTTATTTTGGGGTTTGCATAAAAAGTAGGCAAATGAATAGTTTGGTTTAAAGCCACACTAGAAACCACTTTAGGCATAAAGGAAGGATTAGTACGCAAAGATACCCTATCCTTATGGAAAATTAAGAAAGGCTCAACCGCCATAAGGGCCTGTAATTCAGAAACCCTTCTCGCAGAGGTAATGGCCAACAAAAAGCAGTCTTCCATGATAAATATTTCAACTCGGCAGTAGCTGCAGGCTCAAAAGGTTGTAGAGTGAGTTTCTCCAACACAAAATTGAGATCCCAAGCAGGAGTAGGAGCTCTACGTGGGGGTCTTATATTCTTTGCCCTCTAAGGAATTGCTTAAACAAAGGATGAGAAAACAATGGTGGGTCACAGTCATAGTGAGCAGAAATTACTGCAGCATGAACCTTAATAGAAGAGAAGGACAAACCTTTGTCCAGTAACTCAGTAAGATATTGAAGAGCCACACTTAAATTAGGCTTAGAAACATCAAATTCCTTTGCTGTACTCCAAAATAAAAATCTCTTCCATTTATCTGCGTACACTTTCCTTGTACTAGGCCTTCTGGCCTCCAAAATAACATTCAAAACTTGCTGTGGAAGCTGAGACCCTCCAGGGTTTAAAACAGAATATGCCAGGCTGTTAGATGTAGAGAGTGAAGTTTGACATTGAGTAAATGACTGTTCTCCTGAGACAGCAGGTGTGGAATCGAAGGCAAAGGCCATGGAGGCTCCCGTACCAGACTTCTCAGTAATGGGTACCAGTGCTGTCGAGGCCAATCTGGAGCTATTAAAATCATCTTTGGCTTGTCCTGTCTGACCTTCAGGAGTACCTTTGGGAGGAGAGGCAGAGGTGGAAAGGCATACACATGAAGATTGCTCCAGTTGAATGAAAGAGCATCCACTTTCCAAGCTGTGGGATGAAACCTTTTTGTGCAAAACTTTGGCAGCTGGTAGTTTAGTGGAGAAGCGAACAGATCTATGTCTGGAGTTCCCCATAACACTGTCAATTTCTGAAATACATGAGGATCCAATTTCCACTCGTGGGGATCCATAATTTGTCTGCTCAACACATCTGCTAAGGAGTTCTGTGCTCCCGGCAGAAACCTTGCCTGAAGATTCAGCTGTAAACTGAGAGCAGTCTCCCACAAAATCATTGCTTGTCTGCATAGAGGATAAGAATGCGTTCCCCCTTGCTTGTTGATGTACCACATGACAGTTGTGTTGCCTGTTAGAACCAACACCTGCCCTGGAAGAAGTAAATCCTTGAAAGCTATTAATGCAAATTGGACTGCTAACATCTCCTTCAAGTTGATATGTAGATGTTGAAGTCTGGCAGGCCACGTGCCTTGTACCCACTTTCCATTTAGATGAGCTCCCCAAGCTTTGTCTGAGGCATCTGTCGTTAGAATCTGACTCGCCTCTGGTCGGGTCACAGAGAGTCCCTTGTTTAGGTGACATTCCTGAGCCCACCACAAAAACTCCTTTTGAATGCAAGGTATTATCTGAATGACAGTGTCCATATCTTGGCAGTGCTGTGTCCATACATTTTTGAGATACCATTGTAGCTTCCTCATATGCAGTTTGGCATTGGGAAGCACCAGAATACAAGATGCCATGAACCCCAAGGCTTGAAGGACTGTCCTTGCAGTCAGCCTGGACTGATGAGACAATTGATGGAAGTAAAGAGAAAGATTCTTTTGTTTGTCCGGGGTCAAAAGGCCATCTGGGATGCTGTATTCAGTCTCACACCCAGAAAGCACATGTCCTGAGAGGGTACTAGACTGGACTTTATTTCGTTCACAGAATACCCCAGGCATCTTAGCACTGCTATCACATACTGTAAATGATGAAGAAGTTCGTCCTTTTCTTGGGCCAGAATCAGGCAATCGTCCAAATAAGGATAGATCTGTATTCCTCTTAGCCTGAAGAAAGCTATCACTGGAGCCAGAACTTTCGTGAACACTCTGGGCGCAGTAGATAAGCCAAAGGGCAATGCAGAGAACTGATAATGAGAAGTCCCAGCCCGAAAACGCAGATACTTCCTGCAACTGAGCCTGATAGGAACATGAAGGTAAGCCTCCTTGAGATCCAGAGTCACCATCCAGTGATCTTTGCCCAGCAGAGGCAAAAGCTGTTGTAACGTCAACATTTTGAACTTGGGAATGTCCAGATATGTGTTGAGGATAGATAAATCCAAAATTGGTCTCCACGTGTTCCCCTTCTTTGGTACTAGGAACAGGCGAGAATAAAATCCTAGGCCCACTTCTGGTAGAGGGACCGGTTGTATGGCCCCTATTTGAAGTAGCAGAGAAATTTGTTTGTGAGCCTCTAGTCTTTGCTGAGGAGGAACGTCTGGCATGCCTTTGAAAGGAGGCAAGGTATGGAAATAAAACTTGTAACCTTGGTGTATGATATCCAATACCCATCTGTCTTGAGTAATCAAACTCCAATTTTCCTTGAAGAGTGCCAACCTTCCTCCCAAAGGTGCTGCCAGGCAAGAAGGATCTGGCAGCTGAAAAGGTAGGTCATTGGGCCTGTTTACAAAAGGACTGGCCCCTGCCCTCACCCGAAGACTGTGCAGGTGAACTCCCCGTTCTAGGTCTGAAGGAACTCTGAGCTCTGCCCCTACCATGTCTAGATCTACCCCTAGACTGAGAATCATAAGAAGGATACGTCCACCCCTTAGCAGGCCAATTCCTACTAAACTTCGGAGGCTGAACTTGCAAAAAATCTTTAACAGCCTGCATAGACTTAGCCTTGTCTTCCATTTTCTTCAAGACTGACTCCACAGGTGAACTAAACAACACATCAGACTGTACAGGAGCATCCAAAATCCTTGTCTTAACATGGTCAGATAAATTCTGATCCCTCAGCCAGGCGTGCCTGCGAAGAACTGAACCAGTGGCAGCCACCCTAGACGAGGCCTGTACAGCATCAAAACCACATTGTAAAGAATGCTTACCCACCTGTTCCGAGACATGCACCAAATCTTGTAATTCTTTACACTCAATGCCTTCCGCCAGAGCATCTACCTTAGACTTCAATTGAGAAAGAAGATAGTTTTGATATTTCAACATGTGAAACTGGCAATTCAAAGCCCTCATAGCTAAGGTGGAAGAAGTATAGACTTTCTTTCCCCATCTATCCAAAGCTCTGGCCTCTTTATCTGGAGGAACCGGATTTTTTATAACAGAGGCCTTGACACCCTTAGGTCCCTGACTAACAGTTTCTGGGTCCGCCCTAGGACTCTTATAAAGATATTTATGAGCCTCAGGCACCCTGTAATACCTATCCGGTTTAACAGGAGCAGGAGGCAAAGAATCAGGATTAAGTGAAGCCTCTGCAAACACATCTTCCACATCATCCAGAACAGGTGGTATAGCCAAAGGCCTATGCTGGGGTAAAAGCAAAAATTCCCTAAGCCTTTTCCTGGAATCAGAGAAGTCCTGACCTTCCCACTTAAAATGTTCCCTCATGGAATGAAGAGTCTCTGAAAAAAAAATCCTCTGGAGGAGAAGCAGAAGGAGTCGAATCATCTGCATCAGAATCAGAATAAGGAGAGTACTCCTGCAAGTCTTCAGCCGAAGACTCTGAAACATCCGAAGCCTGCTCAAAACTCCCCAACTCTGGTTCCACCCTAGGCCTCTTATCAGGAGGGCAAAGAACCTCTAATCAAAGTAATTAAATCTTCTGCCATTTTAAGCATGTGCTTCTTGGGCACAGATCCTGTTGAACTAGGAGTGACGCCAACAGAAGCTAAACCTGGCCTGCCTCTGGGAGAAGCCTTGGAAACAGAAGGAGAGGGCCTAACCACCCTAGGAAGGGAGGGGAGTACAGTAACCTGAGAAGCCCCTTCAGCCTGACCTGCCTCCTGAGAGGCCACATCCTGCAATATCAAAGTCTCCCCCTGGGACTCCAGAGAAGCCTCCGGCGGAACCACCGGTTCCACTGACGCCTCTAAAGAACCGGCGTCCGGTACGGATGACTCTTCTTGCCTGGGTTTAGCTGCTTTGTCTTTGCGCTTCTTCGAAGAAGCGGGCGTCGGAGCATCCGACGGCATATTATAATTGCACCGCTTCCCGAAGACCAACCTGGCACAATCTAACCTTCGCTTAATAGTGCGCTTATTGAACCTAGCACAAAAGCGACACCCAACAACGTCGTGCTCAGGCCCCAAACAAGGAATACACAAAGTATGATAATCCCTATGCGGTATCTGCTTCCCACAAGAAATACAGTTATTCACTTTTTCTGACATCCGGTAAACCACTGAGGCAAGAAAAAACTAAAATATTCCCCAACGGGGTACTTAGCCAACTTTGACTCGGTCTGAAACTCCGAATTCGAAAAATTTCAGAACGCCGAACGGCACTTGCAACGCTGCTTCTGCATCAGACCATGAGGCAAAAAAGACTGAGGATATGACGTCGGTCATGCGCATTTGTACCCTGACGTCCTGATGTCAGTCTTAAGCGCCTTGACCGACGTCAGCCTAATACTTTGATATTCGGGCCGACCGAGGACAGCGGACTACCCAAATGTAAGGACTGCAGCAATGTGAGATGAAGAACATCTATATTTTGTGTTCCTGTATCACTTCTTGCAAATACTAATATTGAGCGAGTTTGTTTCCCCTACTAATAAAACTGCTGTTCTCTGTGTGTTACCATACCCACCTGCACAGAAAAGGAATTAAGTGTATGATTGCTGACTGACCGCTGCTTTTTTTCTGTTTGGCATATGGCAGTTTCTGTTGTGATTAACCACAAGGAGAAGTTATAAAAATAATTCTGAGTTACTGTAAGACTAACAAAAGTGAAGTTTGGAAGTGGTGTATTCTAAAGAAGTGTGCATAATGAATTGGGGGTGGGGGAGCAACCCTAAAAGAGTACTTTTTAATAAATTTTAACAGAAAGTTAAGCATCAAGAGGGGTTTCTTTTCTTGCTACACACAAGCACAGCTGAAAGTAGAAGTGAAACAGTTTGTAAACAAAGTTTAAAATAATTGTATGTTGTAAAGAACAGTGGCAGAAGAAATACTGCTGCTGGTTTTTACAAAGTGATATGAAACTCCACAGAGAGTTATTTATCAAAAGAAGTGCACAGTAAATTGCTGCAAAGATGTATGCCAAATATTTGCACTGGGAAGGTAATAAGCTGCTGAAAGAAATGGGAGAGTTCATGGAGCTTGAAGCATGTGTTTAAGAACACTGGTAAAAGGCATTAGTGAGGCAAGTAGCTCACTGCATTTAAATGAACTGTAAAGCAGCAGTTTCAAATTACCCATGACTTGAGAAGAACTGTGGACATTCCCCAGATGTTAAGACAGTCTTGCTGATTTAATGTAAAGCTTGTGAAGACTGTATGCCTAAAAAAGGCTTGCTAGCAAATGCAAAGCAAAAAAGTGGTCTGCCTAAATAATGCAAGGAGTAACTGATGTTTAGAGAACTGCAAAAGTGGGTTGTTTGCAATGAAAGAAGGAACTTGAGTGAAGCCTTTGCAGCAAAAAAACAAAAAACAAAAAAAAAAAAACTGATTGTTGATTACTGAGTGTAAAGCTGACAGCTTTGCAGTGTGCAGAGTGAATTTGTAACAAGGATTATGGTCTGTGAGAACAGAGGAGAAAGAATACAGTGTACATGAACCAGTACTTCCTGCAATTGAATTATCCTGTTTAAAGCAATTGAAAAGCAAATACTACTACTTACATCAACTAGGTATTTGTAGTATTTGTGAACTGATCTGTGTTTATCACCATCTGCTATAGTGTTGTGAACAGTATTGCTTATGGAATATAATACTCTTGCAGAAATTGCTAAAAACACTGTGTAACCCCCCTTCTTTAGAAGTAAAATCAGTGTGCTGAGTGTGCAAAGCACTGAAAAGGGTGGAACTTTATACAGCACTACATTTTGTTAGGTGTGGTCTGTCACAAAGTGTATGCAGCATGGAATTTAGTAGATGTCTGTGGCACACTGTAGAACTTTATGTAACACTAAACTATTAACAGGTGCTATCTGAACAACAGTAAGAAACAAAGTGTATGAGACACACAAGTAAAAAGCAAGTGTTCCCATGCAGTGTGTGTTAATACTAAGGAACTGGCATATCTACAAGCCTGTTTGCCCCATGCCCATAAGTAAGCTTACTCCAGCAATAAAATCAGGTCTTTGTGGCAGTTAAATGGTAGACTAGAAAAGGAGTCCTCTGTATTCTACTTAATACTTTAAACAAAAATAGTTCCCTAAAACAAGTAATTCAGAATAACTTTCTGAAGGTGAGAGAGGCAACCACTAGAGAAAAAATATAGTTAAGTAAAATTACCATAATAGTAGATGTTTGAATAATCACAGCTGCAGTATCCTTAGGTATATGGGTAACATCCTGCATAGGATATAACAACCAAACTGCTTCCACCTTCCACACTACCAAACCATCAGACAGCTTGAGCTGAACTGAATAAAAGTCAGGTTTGGGCACCAATCCCTTCAGAGCTTTAATGCCAACAGAAAGAAGGCGGCTAAACCCTGAGAGGACAAAGATAGTTAAAGAAAACAATACACATCCACAGACTAACAAAAATGTAATAAAATGTAATGGGAATGGAGGGAGGGAGGGAGTGACTACTCCAGCAGTGATCATTTGAACATCTATTGTTATGTAAGTTTACTTACACAACTGCACTATGTTCATCATTATGATCAATGCTGCAGTAGCCTTAGCAATATAGGTAGATTACCACTTAGAATAACTGAGGAGGAAGAAGGGTCCAGCAGTCCCAGGAGAGTGATCCTAAGAAAGCCTACCCTAGACCTAGAGAAAGAATCTAGTTTATAGTGCTTTGTAAAAGTATGCACAGAGGACAAAGTTTCTGCTTCTTCAATCAAACAATTTCCAAAAATTCATAGATGAAGACAAAGCCCTGGTAGAGTCATCTACAATCCAGACTTGAATAGTTTTGCTGTGGTGGGAATAACAAAAGATAATAGTAGCCAGAGCCAACCATTTCAAAATAGTCTTCTCTGACCTAGGCTGTCCATTCTTCTTACCTTCACAAGAAATGAATACCTGATCAAAGTCCTGATATATCATCTTCTGTCAAGCTAGTACCTATGTTGTCTGTGGACATCCAAGGCATGAAGTATCCTCTTTCCCTCATTTTTAGATTCTGGAAGGAAAACAGGGAGATGGATAGATTGGCTTATGGTAAACCTGGATAGCAATTTCAGCAAGAAGAAAGGACTAGTTATCAAAGAAACCATAGTTTTGTTGAAAACGAGTTAAGAATGTCTGACCTTAAGAGCTTGTAACTTAAATACTCTTTTGCAGAGGTCACAGCATTTAGTAAGACTGTCTTCCATGATAAGAACCTCAAGTCAGCCTGATGAGCTGGGTCAAATGGAGCAAGTGTTAGTTTTTCTAACACAAAATTAAGATCTCAAGGAGAAGTCACTGTTTTTTTTGGAGGCATCTTACTCAGAACCCTTTCAAAACATTTCCACATGAGTCTGCATTAAAAGGATGGGATATGTGGCCAGACATGCTGAAACTGCAGACAAATGAACCTTGACATACGAGTAAGCAAGGCCATAGGATGACAACTCACACAAATACTGTGAAAACAGAGACACACAAGCCCTGCAACGGGTGCTGGTTGTTTTCTTGTTAAGTAAAGTAATGTCTTTCGGCTTTTCCCGGTTAGGGGTCGCCACAGTGGAACGCCGGTCCGCTTATGATTGGGAGTAGATTTTTATGGTGCTGAGGTGTCAGCCCGATGCCCAACCTTCAACGAAGGCACACCCATTCACGCACTCACCTACCTGCATGTCTTTAAACATCACTCAACTGCGGGGAGGACATGCAGACTCCACACAGAAGGCACTTAAGCCGAGAATCGAACAGGAGAACCTCTTGCTGTGAAGTGGCAACGCTAACCGCTGCACCACCGCGACAGGTGGAAAAGCTTTTACATTTGCTAATATGTGATTTTCCAGTTGCAGGTTTTCTTGCCTCCAATGATACCTACTGCAGGTACTAAAAAAAGAGGTGTCTAAAAGGTATTAAAACCCTATCATCCAGGCCATCAACTGCACTTGTTTGGAGTTGAGATGTATCACACACCTCTGATGCTGAGTGTGCAAATCCAGTTTGTGAGGAATCTTGTGGTAATTGCCTCTGGCCACTTTCAAAGGAAGGGAGAACCACTGATGCCTGCACTAAAAGGAATTCCTCATAGTGAAAGAATGGAAAGGCATACAGAAACATGCCTGTCCCAAGAAAAGAAAAGGCACCTGTCTTCCAGGCCTTCTTGCATGGAGTCCTGGAACAGAATTTTCCCTGGGAGATGAACCATTTACAGGTCAATGGTGCCCATTAGAGACATAAGTGCCAAACCAGGAATTAATTTCTGGTTTCCCATCCAGTTGTCCTAGTTGCACTTGAATTAGGTTAGGGAGGATCTCTGCTTCATATGGATGGGGGGGGGCTGTTCCATAGATGGGGTAGTCTCTGGGATACATACCTATCTCTCTAACAGGTTTTATTTATATCACAGGCAAGGTTTAAGATGAATGTTTAGAGAGGAGGGAAAAAGATCTGCATGAGGTGTTCACTACAGATAGATCAAATCTTGGAAGAACCCCCCCCCCAAATTCAGTTTCCATTTGTGATGGTCTACCCTGTTCCTGCTCAGCTTGTCTGGCACACAACTGCATGTAGAGTGAGACTGTGCTGTAAAGCTACATCACATACTAACATGGCTAGTCTGCACAGGGGCTAAGGTATGGCTTCCCTCTTACTTGTTTATGTACCACACTGCTGTGGTGTTGTCTGTAAAGATTTGAAGAGGTTCTGGGGACCACACATTATTCAGAGAGGTGAGAGCATTTAGAAGAGCTGCCATCTCTTCAACATTTATATGTTTTCATCTGCCCAAAGAGCCTGCACTTTTACATCTACTGATACTGCTTCCTAAGCAAAAATCTGAAGTGTCTGTTGTGATGGATTGTGCTGGAGCAGGAGGGGAGAATGGGAGACCTGGATTCTGAGAAATTTGATGTCTCCACCACCACATGATCTCCCTTTTTATAAATTCCAAGAATGGAATTTGAAAAGTAAGTAGGTCCCAAGACTGAAATTTGAAAAGTCAGTAAGTGTTGATTCTGTGACCACAGAGATTTCAGATAACATTCTATCTTTCTCTTGTGGAGTCTTGCAAGAGGTATCATGAGAATCATGGATGCCATGAGACCCGGAATCCTAAGGGATTATCTTGCTGAGATGGAAGTCTGAGTAGAAACCCCCAGAAAAAGCTCTAAATATAGATCTATTTTTTTATTGTGGAAGAAAAGCTGTTTGTACTGATGTGTCCAGCAAGCACCCCAGAAAAAACAATCCTGTATGGAGTCAGAAGAGATGTCTTAATGTTATCTTGGAATCTTTACCTGTGCAGGAGATCCATTACCCAAAACAGGGATGCCTAGCACTATAAAAAGACTCTACAAAGATAAGAACGTCATCTAATTAAGGAAAATGTGGATACTCTCCAGTGGCAATCACAGGGTCTAGACATTTTGTAAACAAACTTGGTTCATAGGTGTTTACTAGGCTAATGACCACAAGTGTCTTTTTAAGCCTGGCCATGCATCCCAAATCTCTAACAAGTTCTGATACCCTTGATAAGTGTAAGCATGGGCCTGGGAGATGAACCATTTACAGGTCAATGGTGCCCATTAGAGACATAAGTGCCAAACCAGGAATGAATTTCTGGTTTCCCATCCAATTGTCCTAGTTGTACTTGAATTAGGTTAGGGAGGATCTCTGCTTCATATGGATGGGGGGAGCCGTTCCATAGATGGGGTAGTCTCTGGGATACATACCTATCTCTCTAACAGGTCTTATTTATATCACAGGCAAGGTTTAAGTCTTTAGAACAAGAAATTATAGTGCTGTTTGTTTTGTGGATATGCAGGAGGTCCATCAGAGTGGGGTCTGATAATGCGCTGTATGCCAGGCATAGAACTCCCCTCAAAAGCCTGTAGGAGACAGAATACAGGGATAGGGCCTTGACGTGGTCTGTATAAGACATTTTACTTATTCCTGTATTCTTTTAGTGAGGAACTGTGGACGTTCCAATTGTTGGATATGTCAAGTTAGATGCACACCAAAGGGAGCATTGTACTCAATGCTAGGTCTGATGAATGCCGAATACAGTGGAACAATAACTTCATTGGACTTAGAGGCCATACCTTTGTTTATAAGTTGCGCAACATAGAATAATTTCTTCACCACTGCAGACACGTGGTCAAAGGCTAGATTACTATCTATGTGTGTCCCCATGTCCTTGACTACTGGGTCAAATCTACGGGGTGTGTTGTCAATGTGATAGTTACCAGGGTTGGATAACTTCCCAAAGTATACTATTATACATTTCTTGGCATTTAGTTTTAGCCTGTGCCTCTGCCACCAGTTGTTTGTCTGTGTCAGCCCCTCCTGGAGAACATTTGTGTCAGTGTGAGATTCAATGACAGCTCCTAATTTGCAATCATCCACAAATTTAGTCAACCAAAGACCACTGACACTGGCCTTGACTTCTGAGAAGTAAATGCCAAAAAGAAGTGGTCCAAGGACTGATCCCTGAGGGACTCCACTTGTGACTGGCCTGTTTGTCAAGGTGGACTCCCTAATTCTAACTTCCTGGGTCCTGTCTGTGAGCCAGTTTGCTATCCATTGGGTGACATAAGTTTGTCAACAATGCCCAAGTGGGGTAGTGCGTCAAATGCCTTGGTCAGGTCAAGGCAGTTTGTGTGAATGATTTTGCCCTCATCCATTGCTTTGGTGACCTTCTCAAAGAAGTCTACCAGGTTTAGTAGGCATGATCGGCCCTTGACAAAACCAAAATGGGCTGGTTTCAGTGTTTGGAGGTTTACTATGTCTCTATCATTCATTTCCATGATACTTCTTTCCATGGCTTTACATAAAAAGACTAATGAGACTTATGGGTCTATAGATGGTCCACCTTTGAGCAGAAGAATGACTGTTGCCTTTATCCATTCATGAGGCACAAAGCCTGTTTGGAGGCTACAGTTAAATAGTAATTCCAGAGACCCCGAGAGGTAATGTTTCATGCTATTTAGGTGGCATCCTGGGATATTGTCTGGGCCCATTGATGCAGTGTTCTTGGAGACAACATTAAGGACCTGTTCCCTAGTAATACTAGGGGGAGTTTAGTTTGATGAGAGTGCTTTTATCCTGCTGGGTGCTGCACCTCCAAATTTTTGCCATGGTTTTCTTCCACCTATTATACAGCCTATTGATTTTGCGATTCCAGTAGGGTGGCTTCTTTTCTGAGTTAGTTCTGTACTTCTTCTTGGGGGGGTACAGCTGCCTCAATGCAGCTATTAACATGTTTGTACAGGGTTTCTGTGAACAGTTCTGCATAGGCAGCAGTGTTCTGTGTTATGGGGGCTTGAAATTTTGCCAGTTTCTCACTTAATAGCAGGAGGTTATCCTTAGAACAGTTCCTGAATACTCCAAGTTTAGCTGGGGGGTCCAGGTTTTATGTTTACTTCAAAGACCATTTTGTGGTCTGACCTTACCAGGGAAGACATTACAGTAGGGGGTGTGCAGCAGTCTCCCACATTAGTGAGGATCAGATCCAGTATGGTTGCACCCCTTTCTGATGTACTGACTATCTGGTCCAGGGAGTTTGTGTTTACAAAATTCAGGAATCCCTGAACAGTTGCTAGCCCAAAGGTATGGCAGAGAAATAATAATGTGATCCAAACATACAAAACCTTAAGAAACACCTGAAATCTGGATAAATCAGAATGTGATGCATATTTTAAATCTAAGGTTACTAAGTAACTCAAATGAAGAAGTTATTGTAATAAGTTGTAAAGTGACTGACAGCATTTTGAACTTGGGTACATCCACAAATGCTCTCCAAGAGTCTTTGCTGTTTGGCACCAGAAACCCTCCTGAATAAAAACCTTCTCCTAACAGAGGAGGAGGAGGAAAAGCTTCTATTACCCCAAAGATGGAATGTGATGTAAGACAAGAGGGAAGAGTTTAGTCTGGCAGATGAGGAAGAATCCCATGGAAAGGAGGAAGAGCCTCCCACTGCCATCTATAGCCCAGGTGGATCACATTCAACATCCATTTGTCTGAAACAATCTGTTGCCAAAGAGAGAAATGGAGATTCAGACTTTTGGGATGTTTAAGGGACTGCCACTGGTGGTAGCGCTGGTGGTGGGACAAGGTCCCCTCATATAGTCAACTTTGACTTATTGGACTGTCCTTTATTCTTGGGGGAGGGGGGACTTTCTCTTTGGAACCTTCCTGACATTGCTTTTGATACGTTTGCTTACCAGCATTTTATTAAGGCAGTTTATCTTGCTTTTTACTAAAGTTATATGAGGGAGCAATGAATCCCTCAGAAAGCTTAGAGGAAGAGGGTTGAAAAAAAGATTGAGATAGATTTCAGTCAGCTTTCTATCATTACACTTTCTGATGACTTCTGCAACAGAAGTTCCTTTTCAAAAGTTCATTCCTGACATCCTCTGGAAGGTTGTGAGAACACAACCAGGCAAACCTCCTCAAAATAGTTTCAGTGGCAGCAGCCCTGGAAGTGGCATCCACAAAGACAGAGGCACATATTATACAATGAGTATTAACTTGGGAGAAAGAAGATACCAAAGTGAACAAAGCAGATTTCTCCTCACAAGAAGAGACTAATGTCAACACATTCCTCAAACTTTCAAATTACCCAGGATGAAATTCAACACATGATCCTGAAAACTGTAATTTCTAAAAATTAAATATGCAGATGCATATAATTTTTTCCCCTCAGACCTCTCAAGTGCTTAACCATCAGGAGAGTGGGGTTAGTATTAAATTCATGTTTAGCAGCAGCTGGATTTAGTAAGGCAACAGCGACTGGGTCAGCTCTGGTATTAGTGTATACAAACTTTAAAAAATAAGGAACTTTATATATAAGCTATCTTCATTTTATGGGCAACAAGGTGACTCAGAGAAATTTCAGGCTGTGACAGAACTAAAGTAATATACGAATATTCTGGAAATTCCAGTAACAAATCATAATAGTTTCTGAAGAATTGAGAAACCTCTCTGTTTTCCCACTAAAAATTGACTCATCCTGAGATGTCTTCACAGGGAGGATCAGATATCAAACTTTCCTCAGAATCTGAGTTAGAAATCTGTCTAGAAAGAATTGAATCTGGCCCTTCACATTCCCCTACAAGTTCAATCTCTTGAATCTCTGCAGGGTCACCTAATAAATTGCTCCTGTCCAGAGTAACTGATACAGAAGAAGAAGATAAATGTTTATTTATTTACTTATTTTCACTTTTTCTTAAAGGACAACAACGGGATATTAAAGCAGATTGCTCAACCTGCTGTCTGTTTTAGTCCCTGTTCGTTGATACAGCCGAGAAAAATCACCCATGCAGCTTTAAAAACTAATCCACTCAACGGTTTTCCCTGTTAGGCTTTCTACCTTTCTATACTGTTTTACTTTCACTTTGAAAACCAAGTTGAAAAACCTCTAGCTGGCTCTGAAATGATGATGTCACATCTGCCAGAGCTCTTGCTCTAGCTACCGGGACATTTCCTCGCCCAAAGTGATGTAATCCCTGCCTGATTTGCATGCTGTATAGAAGAGCCAGTAGACCTCCCACATTGTGATGTCAGAACTGCCTTGCCCAGCTCACTCTTAACCTAGTAAAAATGTCAAACTATAACCTCACTTTTCTGTAGAGCCCTACCGATATGTGACAAAGTACAGGCAGAAGCACAGTAACAGCTGCAAAAACTAAGAGCATAAATTTGCAATGACCACACATAGACATTAATTGCATGTTTTTACATAAGAAGCAGATGTCTGTCACAATTAATTGACAACACTGCATCAGATTACAAGAAGTATGCAATACCGTGATTTTCTTAAATTACCACTTAAAAAAGGGCATGTGGGTGCAGTCATGCAAGTCTGTGAAATATTTTGTGTTTATAGTGCATCATTTGTTAGCTATTTAACCAAACTGAAAGGAAAAATAAGTGGGAGTTTGATGCTTTGCAAAATGGCACAGTATGTCAGGGGGAGAATGTGTGACAGAAGAATGTCAGAGGCTGACTAGCAAGATATACAAAACAGTGGTGTGGCCAGGACTACTGTATGGTACACAAGTCAAGGCATAGCAGCTAAGGAAGCTAGAGGTGATCGAGATGAAGCACCTGAGACAGGTGGGTAGGATGCACACTGTTGAGCAGAAGAAGAAATGATGACATCAAAGCACTATCCAAATTAGCTCCAACTGCAGAGAAAGTAAATGGAAACAGATTTCACTGGTTTGGGCATGTGCGGTGAAGCAGATGATTTGGGAGAGAGAGAGAAAGAGGAAGAGGGTAAGAGGAAACGAGAATGCCAAGCAAACAGATGGATGGATTGTGAGACAGAAGAACTCTGACAATCAGGTATAACCATCGAAGAAGGTAGGATAGAGGTGGTAGCAGTTGATGCATCACCCTAACCCCCCATGTAGAAAATGGGGAAAAAGGGGGATGATAATGATTATGACAATGATATATTAGTGATGTAGGTGAAGTGTAAGCATTTCAGGCCCATCTTCTTAAATGCATTAAGACATCAGCTGGTCATGAAAAGATTAATACCTGAATCTAGGGCTCAAGCCAGCTGGGGCTGAGCATGGTGTTCAGAGAGGTTTAAAAGCAGGATGTGGTAAAGTGGAAGTAGTCAGATTTTTAAGTAAAAGAGAGGGATCTCCGCTGTGCTACAGAGCAAAAAAACTACAAAGAAATCATGCTGTAGTAACAATGTTCACAGAACTGAAAATTCAAATTCTGTTTCTGATTTATAAGCTGTTTGAAACATCCTAGAAACCACTGAACCTGGTTTTACTTGCTCTGCAAATGGAGAGAACCTAGTACTGTTAGTAACTTGTTTTGCCTGAATATTTCTGGGATAGGCTACAGCTTTCTTTGTGGAGGCTGCTTTAATAGGCATTTGAACTAGTCATGCCACCATGGAAGTAGAACTGAAATTATTACTTTGGAAGTGCAGCTGTTCTTGATACTGCAAACAAAATCAGCTTCCTTGCCATAACTGTCTCTACAAGACTGTTTACATCCTTGTTTTCAGCAGCTTGACTTTGAACATACCTACAACTCTATTTAAAATGAAGGGTTTTGTGTCAAGCAGGAAGACAGACTTCTGAAAACTATTAGTTGCCTACAAAGTCTGCCACATACTTTGGCTACAAAGATTTAAGTCAACCCCCAGGGTGACTCATACTTTCATCATGTGGTTATTTTTTGCATAATATAGCTTGTTTTTTACATCAATTTTTGTTGCCTACTGTGGAGAAATTCCCATCTTACATTAGGGATGTCTTTGATTTTTTGAATAAAATTAAGGAAATCTTAAGGAAATCAGATGGACAGAAAATATGTATTTTGTTGTAATCGATGCTGTTAGTTTATATACTAATATAAAACATTATGATGGGATTAGAGCCATAGCATTTTTTTTATGGGGGAAGCTCCAGTGATCCAGTATGTTACAGACTTGATCATGATGTGTTTAAATAACAATATATTCGAGTTTAATGGCAGTCTGTACAGACAGTTACAAGGGACAGCCATGGGAACAGCATTTGCTCCCACCTATGCGAATACATTTATGGGATACTTTGAAAGTCAGTATATTTATACTAGTGAGTTTTTTAAAAGGTATGTAGTTAAATATTGTCGATTTATAGATTATTTGATTTTTATATGTGAAGGGGGGCAAAATCAAGTCAGACAATTTATTGATAAACTACATGTTAATGATGTAGGGGTCAGTTTTGATGGGGTACAAATGAGCAGTGAGGTCCATTATTTGGATGCAAATATAAAAGGTACAAAGGGCACTTTCCTTAAAACAAGTATACACAGAAAGTTTTCAGAAACAAATTTTGTTCTACATGGGGATAGTTGTCATCCTCCCCATACCATGAAATGTATTCCATATGGTGAATTTCTTAGGGTAAAAAGGTTGTGTAATGACCCGATGGAAATGAAATAAACTTTTTTCAAGTTTTGTAGGAGAGGATATGATAAAGCAGATGTGGAAAAGGTGATAAATAACAAAAGTGGTAGTGGACAATTTAAAAGAAGAAGTAATAGTGAACAAGAATGCATATATTTTACATCTACATATTCCACTTTCTCAGAGATGGTGATAGAACAAGTTTTATATTTGTGGAATGGGCTGAAAAGAGAAACTGATTTCTTGCAAAATAAAAACATAAGCTTCTCCTTTAGGAGAAGTAGAAGCATAAAATATTTTTTGGTCCATGGAAAATGTAATATGCCAACTATGAAGATTGTTAAATTTATATTTATGGAGGGAACATCACCATGTGGAAAATGTAGTGTATGTAAGTATATAGTGAAAGAATTCACATGCATAAATGGAAAGAAATTTCAACCAAGAGGAGCATACAGTTGCAATACAGAAATAATTACATATGGCTTAAAATGTCCCTGTCAGAAATTCTATGTGGAGGAAAGTAAAAGACAGTTTTCATGTAGGCTGAAAGAACATATAAGGGACATTAGAAAATATAAATTAACTAGCCCTGTAGCGATTCATTTCAAAGAATTTCATAATGGTAACCCAGAGAGACTGCAATCAACTATATTAGATAGGATAGAAATTAACCCATATATGACTGATGAACAAGTCAAATGCTTGCTAAGAAAAAAAGAAACTGTTAATTTTAAAGAGTTTGACACTATGAGCCCCAGGGGCTTGAATCAGGAATGTACATGGAAAAGTTTTCTTTAAAACAATTGTGTGAATTTTAATTGAATGATTGTTTTCTATTGTGTAATTTAGTAATTAAGTGAGTATATAAGGGCAAATCGAAGTGTGTGTATATGTACTCTTTTAAAGGCTTTTTTTAGCCGAGGCGCTAGAGAAATACAGACCTTTGTGGATTTTATTAAACAAAAATCAATTTTGGATTACTTGTTTGCTGTGTGTGGTATTCGTGTATTTTCCATTTGCTGTTTGCAGTGGTTGGAACTGTTAGTAAAGTACAGTTTTGTACCTACCATAAATGTAGATGTTCGAGTGTATACCCTGCTGCAGTCATCACACTTGGGTTATCCTGCCGTCAGGCGGTCCCGCAGTTGGCCAGAATTCCAAAGTCTTGGTCTGGCGTCGGTTGCTGTCGCTTCTTTCCTGACGTCATAGCGCCAGGGGTATATCAGAGGCATCCGACTCCATTTTCTTCAGTTTTTCTTGCCCCAGATGTCAGGTGCCCCTAAAAGGTAGGCAAAAAAAAAAAAAAAAAAAATATATATATATATATATATAGCTATCTTGAAAAAAGTAAAACAAAACCCTTAGGCACAAGCAAATACACCACAGAGGTTATATAGAATAGAGATACGTTCAGCTAGTTTTAGAGGGGATGGAGGGAGGGCAACCTGGACTGCAGCAGGGTATACACTCGAACATCTACATTTATGGTAGGTACAAAACTGTACTATGTTCATCGTGTTACCCTGCTGCAGTCATCACACTTGGGTAGAATCCCAACGCTAAGGATGGGCGGAGGAGTCAAACAGGGTTAGAGGGGGCTAGAAGGCCCTGCAAAACTGCAGTGGCGAAGCCCGCTCTGGTCTTGGAGTAAAGTGGTAAGTGATAATGTTTGGTGAAGGTGTGTACTGAACTCCAAGTTGCAGCTTCCAGAATATCCTTGGTTGGTACCCCCGAGGAAGGCTGTAGATGTAGCTGTTGCCCTGGTAGAGTGGGGCCTTATGGTAGCAGGAACTGGTTTTCCATGGCGGGTGTAGCAAAAACGTATGCAATGTCCTATCCATTTGGAAATGGTTTGTTTTGAGATAGCCTTTCCTTGTGATGCTGTAGCATAGGATACAAGAAGCTGGTCAGATTTTCTGAAAACCTTAGTTTATCCTAGTAGTAACGTAGCTGTCTGTGAATGTCCAAGGAATGCAGGAGTCTTTCTCCTTTGTTCTGTGGATTTGGAAAGAAGGTGGGTAAATGGATGGTTTGATTTAGGGCCACACTGGATACCACCTTAGGCATAAAGGAGGGGTTAGTTCGTAGTGAAACCCTGTCTTGATGAAAAATGAGGAAAGGCTCTACTGCCATTAGTGCCTGAAGCTCTGAAACTCTTCTAGCTGAAGGGATTGCTAGCAGCAGGGCAGTCTTCCATGATATAAACTTTAAGTCAGCTGAGAAAGCTGGTTCAAAAGGAGGTAGTGTGAATTTTTCCAGAACAAAATGGGGGTCCCAAGTAGGTGTTGGTGCTCTCCTGGGAGGCCTAATGTTCTTGGCCCCTCTGAGAAACTGCCTTACGAGTGGATGCGAAAATAAGGGAGGATCCGTGTTGTAGTGAGCAGAAATGGCTGAGGCGTGGATTTTAATAGATGAAAAAGAAAGCCCTTTGTGTAACATCTCAGTTAGATATTGCAGAATCTGAGGAATGTCAGGCTGAAGGATATTTTGGCCTTTAGCTTGGTTCCAGGCGCAAAACCTTTTCCATTTGTCTGAGTAGGCTTTCCTGGTGCTGGGCCTCCTGGCCTCCCGAATAACTCCCATAACAGCTTGAGAGAGAGGAGCTGGCTGGTTGCCCATGTGATTTGCCATGCAACCAAGTTTAAGGTTTTGAGCTGGCTGTGTAGAATCTGATTGTCTTGCTGTGTAAGCAGGTGGGTAATTTGTGGTAGAATCCATTGTGGGCCCTGGGCCATATTCCTTAATAGCGGGTACCAGTGCTGGCGTGGCCAGTCTGGAGCAATGAGTATCATTCGGGGTCTCTCCATCCTGACTTTCAGTAGCACCTTTGTGAAAAGAGGTAGTGGAGAAAAGGCATATACTGTGAGCATTTTCCAACTGAATGAGAGTGCATCCACTTTCCAAGCTTGTTGGTGAAAAGTCCTTGTGCAAAACTTTGTTAGCTGATAGTTTTGAGGGCTGGCAAATAGGTCTATGTCTGGGAGCCCCCACTTTTGAGTTATCATTGCGAATACTTGTGGATCCAGTTTCCATTCGTGGGGGATCCATAATGTTTCTGTTTAGGTCGTCTGCCAATATGTTCTTTTTTCCTGACAGGAATTGAGCTTGTAATTGAACTTGGTAAGCCAGTGCTGTGTTCCACAAGGTCATTGCTTGCCTGCATAGAGGGTAGGAGTGTGTGCCCCCTTGTTTATGTACCACATTACTGTGGTGTTGTCTGTCCTTACGATAAGCTGTCCTGGATGCAAGAGGTCCTTGAAGGCTGTCAGAGCATTTTGTACAGCTAGCATTTCTTTTTGATTGATGTGCAGATTCCTTTGATCTGCTGTCCATAAGCCTTGAACGCACCGTCCTACCATGTGTGCCCCCCAGGCATAGTCCGATGCATCTGTTGTCATAGTTTGCCTGGCTGGGGGTAGGGTGAAAGGCTGACTCTTGTTGAGGTGACAAGCCTGTGACCACCATAGAAACTCCTATTGAAGGCAGGGAATGAAAGTTATCATTGTTTCCAAGCTGTGGCTGTGTTGAGTCCATACGCTTTTTAGGTACCATTGTAATTTCCTCATATGCAGTTTTGCAAATGGTATTAGTAGAATGCAAGATGCCATGAAGCCCAAGGCCTGCAGAATTTTTCTTGCAGGGAGTTGGGTCTTTGTTGCCATTGTTCTGAAGTACTGAGTTAATTGTAGCCATTTGTCTGGCGTCAGATAAGCCATCTGGGCCATTGTATTCAAGCTGGCACCCAGGAATGTCACAGTTTGTGAGGGCACTAGTTTGATTTCTGTTCGTTTACTGTGTACC
This sequence comes from Protopterus annectens, assembly GCF_019279795.1. Lineage (NCBI taxonomy): Eukaryota > Metazoa > Chordata > Ceratodontiformes > Protopteridae > Protopterus > Protopterus annectens. Next base: position 1,197,400,583 of record NC_056727.1, read on the forward strand.
CTAGGCAACTTAGAAGATGTCTTACAAAGGTGTCTTACAAAGGCCAGGTGTTGTGAGAGAATGTCCTTGCTTTCTGCTTGTATGAGACAGTCGTCCAGGTATGGATATATTTGAATTCCCCAAATAACTCACACCGTTGAGAAGAAAAAACCTTTCTATAACACGCAAAGCTTTCAGGTTATACACCCTTCCTCAATGCTTAATACATGTATTAAGCATTGAGGAAGGGTGTATAACCTGAAAGCTTTGCGTGTTATATAAAGGTTTTTTCTTCAGCTAGGAAGCATAAACCAGCAAGCTTCGTAAATCCTTTATTAGGTGACTAGAAACAACATAAAACGAGCGCTTTCGCTTGGTAAATACTGAGCTTTATCAAGTTAACAGTATGATGCAGTTGGCTTGAATAAATACAGATCGTAAAGTCACATGTTAAAATAATTAATTAAGTAATTAACTCAATGACTGGACTAGTTGTTTAAGGTTATTAAAATACCTTTTCATACTGAAATGCTAAAAACCCAGAAAGTGTATGGGCAAGATTCACGAAGCCTCCGTGTAAGAGTTACAAGGCTTACACGGAGGCTGCAGTTAAACGGTGTGACGTCAGCATGTCATGCATATGCATGAGGGCATGCTGAATCACACCTAAGGCTAACACGGTCCGTGGAAGACAGTAGGGGACGTGTCCGTAGACCGAGCCCTGCAAACGGACACGCCCCCAGAAGAGTAAAAGTCCTGAAAGTAAACCCCCACGACAGAATCCGTGTAAATGTGAATAAACACAACACATGCCCCCACAGACTACGAACATAAAATGTAGAAATGAACATCTTATAATTTTTTTTTTAAATTGTAAAGATGTTTGCCCGTGAGTGTGCTCGTTTGCGCGGGCGTGCCCGTAGCTTAGCCACAGTTAGCAGTCAGTGGAAAAGCATATAAGAACTAAATATGCAAAGCAAGCCAAAAAGCAATAGCATAGCGGTAGAGACGTCGGCTGAAGAGCAGGCCAGTCATGGTTCGAGCCCCCACAACATCAATTTTTATTTTTAGTGAAATAAGCACAAAACAAGTCCCTGACATATATGTACACAGATAAAATGATATTTTATGTAAAATGTAATGAAATGGGCCATGTATTTTGAAGAAATGTGAGATAAAAAAAAAATGTCAGATGTGCCTATAGCTGAGCTACAGTCTAACAAGTTGAGTACATCTGCCTGTAGGTGAGCAGTGTTTTAACAGGTATGAGTGCCTGTAGGTGAGCAGTGGTTTAACAGGTGTAAAATGAGTGCCCGGGGTTGAGCAGCGGTTTAACATGCTGAAACTGTGTGCCCATAGCTGAGCTAAGCACAATATGCGTGCTGACAGCCAAATGACGCTTAAACCAGCGTAACCCGTTTGCGCAGAGCTGCGCGCCGCGCCAACAAGCTAACCGACGGGCAACATTGAGCAAGCTGTAACAAAACTGCCTTTACACAGACACACCTCCTAGCCTGTGTACACAGTCATAAAATATAAAAAGCAGTGGCCAGGTTCGAACCCAGGATACCATGCACCATAGTCAAGGTACTGAACCACTAAGCCATGACAGTTGCACTTAGAAATGCAGTAATAGCATATATATAGGAATGAATAGAAAGAGGAGCATGACAAAGCAGGTTTTGTGAAACTGATACAATTCCAAAATGGCCAATCACAGATAAGTGCGGGAAAAATGGCATATATAAGCCCCATAGGCAGGAATACACAGCATAACCGATTGTAGAACCGACTTGCAGCCAGAATGTCAGGTGTAGGTGAGGGTAGTTGCTTCCGAGCACAGAGGTGGGGCGTTGAGGAGTCCAAATATATGGTTTGGCTCCTTGTCCACAATCATGAAGCCAAACTCATGCAGGGCCAGGTCCTGTGGGGAGCATATAGGGCTGAGGCGTGGGACCAGTTGGCTCATGATCTCACCAGTGTCACAGGGATACCAAGGACTGGTGAGCAGGTCCGTCACCACCATGCGGACCTGAAGAGACGGAAGCAGGACCAACTGAACCGTTGGATCCAGGAGGCCCAACGCCCCACTACTGAGTAAGTTACATGTAATTATTTATGTAAGAAATTAACCTAGCTGATATTATGGAGATGTGTATTCCAATATTACTTTATTTATATTACAGCTGCAGGCGTCCGTTCTGCGAACCGTAGAGCCTATGGCGATAGGCTGGCACAGTTGCGCCACCAGGCAGGTCAGTAATTCTCTCCCTGTAACTGTAAATAAATATATAAGTATGACAGTTAGCAAAAGAGTGCAGTGTAGTCACTAATTAATAAAATGTGCAAGTAACAGTGTAAGAGGGTTTGCAAGTATTGCTTGATTACAAAAGTGTGATGCAGCCTGTAATCCAAACATAAAAATTAAACAAGTCTGAAATAAAGATGTCCCACCTGTAATATAATAGTACATAACCTGCAGCAGGCTGAAAAGTACAGCTGCAGAAGCTGAGTAAAACACATGTGTGAAATATATCCCTGTTGAAATACAGAAACATGACAGAAGTGAGACTGTTGGAAAGGATATAACTACAGGTAAAACATGTCAATAAAGCCTAGAATTAAGTACCATCCTGAATTGTAAAAATAAAACAAATGAGAAAGAGTTATGAATCCACCAATAAAGTAGTAATAACTCCTGAATAAAGTATACTGCAGTCAGTACAGAATGAAATGAATGTGACAGGCAGAACCAAACAGTAACATGTGTTGAAAACGGTACCGCAACTGGAATGTGTGTCCCAAAATCTGGATATGTTGCTCTCAGTCTGCAATATGCAGATAGTATGGTTGTCTGAAATACCAAACATCCACAGTTGTCTATAGCTATATAAAGCAAATGTAGCAGGATGATGTAGCTGAACAGAGCCAGATATGAATGTGTATGAATAAAAATGAAAATGTATATTGATGTAGCAGTAACATTCCTATCACCAACTTGAAGTAGTTATCACATAGGAAACTGTAGGCAGAACTGTAGTGTGTATATATCTGCAGCTATTAGAAATGTACAGCATATGTATTGGTATTTGAAGTTAATTAAATTTTCTTCACCCTACCCTATAACCACATATAATCCATTCCACGTGAAATTGGTATGTGCAATCACAACTAACACCCCTGGACATGTGTCCTGTTGGTTCATACATATTTGCATGTACGTTGATGCATCTGCCCTGTTCATACATCCAAACCTGATAGCCTGTTACCATCAATCAACCCTGCATGTTGTTGGACTGTGTATTGCTGTTCAAAATATGCATGTGTTATGCTTGCTGTTCAATGGTTTGAATATCTGGGTGTTTGGTTAATGGGAATACTAGTGCATGCTGTTACAACTAATTGTGAATGGTATTGTATGTTACTAACCCAAACTGTCATGACATAATGCAAAACATAGGACAACAGGGAAGGCGGGTTCCAGCGGACCCACCCCTCCCTCCTCAGCTGGTGAGTGCACCTGGCAGTAGTGCCCAGGCCAGACCCTCCTCCGGTGGCCCTGTGCCACCTGTGGGTGGAAACGCTGCAGGGGATGGGGCTCGTCCCCACCTCTGCAAGTGTGGCTGGAAGAGAACATCCACTCACCCTCCGTAATGTCCGGGCTGTGGTGCGTAGGGAGATCCGGGAAGCTGTTCTTGGGCCCCTACGCCAGCTTGAGACACAGGTGGCACAACTAACGGGCGTGCCTGCTGCCCGGCCTACACAGCCCCCAGCACAGCCCCGTCCTGGGCAGTGAAGGCACAGTGGCAATTGCCCATGGGTGGGGATATCAGTTCCACTGTTGCCATCTGTGGGCTCATGGGCTCTAGATATCCAAACATCCGTCCCCATCAATTGTGTAACCCCCCCCATATGTCATACACCGCCCCTGTATGCGTCTTGTTTGTCTTGTCTGTTAACCTACCCAACCTACCTCCCCAGCTATACTGACTTCCTGTACCTGACATACCACTCTCACCTGAAAAAAAAAAAAAAGGGCAGTCTGTACCCACAAAATAATTACGCCCCATACATAGCTGCCCATTTCGCACACGTCTGCTGGACATGGAAACTGTCAATTACAATTGACTGTACAATAAGTATTATTGTTGTCCTTACACCTCTCTCAGGGGTGGAAGGTTTCAAATGTCACACCAAATTACAAACATATGCACAGCTGTTGCTGATGAAGAAATGGGCCTTACCTACATCCCTCCTGCAAAACCCGAGCTTGTTTCCCTACTGTCTTACCCTCTTTGTGACCCCCTTTTCACCACTTTCCTGTCTCCCCATTTTCATTTCTTTCAAAGAAAATAGCGCGGGTGTGCGCAAGAGTAAGCACTTTTAAGCAGTTGTAAGCGGATGTGCGCGGAGCTGAATGCCAGTGCGCATGCGTGAGCTCCGCGCAAACCAGCGCTAACCCGGTTACAACTGCTTAAATGTGCCTTAGTCACTCTGAATGACAAGGCCTGTAGTCTGCTCAAAAGCAAAATAAAATCCCACTGTCAGTCCCGAACCCAGGACCTTGGAAAAGTACAGTTTTGTACCTACCATAAATGTAGATGTTCCAGTGCTAATACAGCTGCAGTCAAAACAGATGGGTTCTCCTGCCGTCAGGCGGGTCCTCGGTCGGCCGAATTCCAAAGTCTAGGTCCAGCGTCGGTTGTCGTCGCTTCTTCCCTGACGTCAGTGCGACAGGGGTATAAAGGAACCAGCTGACGCCATTTTCTTCAGTTTTTCTTGCCCCAGATGTCAGGTGCCCCAAGAAGGAAGGCAATACATATATTTGTGTAATAATGCAGTGCAATATAATCAAAATACAGTAGTTGCAAGCAAATACATCATAAATGAATACCCCAATCAGGTTGCATGAGGATGTGTTAGCCTATAGGCCTGTTCCAAGAGGGGAAGGAGGGAGGGAAACCTGGACTGCAGCTGTATTAGCACTCGAACATCTACATTTATGGTAGGTACAAAACTGTACTATGTTTATCGTGCATACAGCTGCAGTCATAATAGATGGGTAGAATCCCAAAGCTAAGAAAGGGGTGGTAGGCATTAGGTGGAACTAGGAGGAGCCAAAATGCCCTGCAAGACTGCAGTGGCAAAGCCTGCTCTAGATTTGGAGTATAATGGTATGTGCTTGGAGAAGGTATGCACAGAACTCCAAGTGGCTGCTTCCAAAATATCCTTGGTAGGAACTCCTCTGAGAAAGGCTGCAGAGATGGCTGTGGCCCTGGTGGAATGAGTTCTAATGCCTGTAGGTACAGTTTTGCCATGAAAGGAATAGCAAAAACGTATGCAGTGGGCTATCCATTTTGAGATTGTCTGTTTGGAAATTGGCTTTCCTTGAGCTCCTACCGCATAGGCCACAAAGAGCTGTTCTGATTTTCTGAAAGGCTTTGTTCTGTCCAAATAATAACGCAGTTGTCTGTGGATGTCCAAGGAATGTAGTAATCTCTCCCCTTTGTTTTGAGGATTAGGATAAAAGGTAGGTAAATGTATGGCCTGATTTAAAGCTACCCTGGATACCACTTTAGGCATAAAGGACGGGTTGGTTCGTAAGGAAACTCTGTCCTGATGGAAGATGATAAAAGGCTGGACAGCCATGAGAGCCTGTAGTTCTGAAACTCTACGAGTTGAGGTGATAGCCAGAAGGAAAGCTGTTTTCCAGGACAAATATTGCAAATCTGATGAGGCAGCTGGCTCAAAGGGAGGCAAGGTCAGTTTTTCCAGAATGAAATTAAGATCCCAAGCAGGTATTGGTTATTTCCTTGGAGGGCTTAAATTCTTAGCCCCTCTGAGGAACTGTCTTAAGAGAGGGTGAGAGAATAAAGGTGGATCAGTGTTGTATTCTGCAGAAATGGCTGAGGCATGGATTTTGATGGAGGAGAAAAAGTCCACTGCTTAGCAGTTCAGCCAAATATTGTAGTATTTGAGGTAAATTCAGTTTTCCAGGATCCTGGCCCTTTTTCTCATTCCAGACACAAAAACGTTTCCATTTTGCAGAGTAAGCTTTTCTAGTTGATGGCCTTCTGGCCTCCAAAATGACATCCTGCACCTCCTTGGAGAGTAGGGCCTGTTGTGATGCTAAGGAATCTTCCATGAGGCTAGATTGAGTGTTTTTAGCTGGCTGTGAAGAGTTTTGAAGCAGTGCTGAGTCAGAAAAAGAGGCATTAGAGGCAGGGTCCATGGTGGGGAATGCGTCAGGCTCCTCAGGAGTGGGTACCAGTGTTGCCTTGGCCAGTCCGGAGCAATGAGAATCATCTTTGGTCTGTCTGCTCTGGTCTTCAATAGAACTTTGGGCAGCAGAGGAAGAGGTGGGAAGGCATAAACTGTCATTGATGTCCAACAGAAAGAGAGAGCGTCCACTCTCCATGCCTTTGGATGGAAGATCCTTGAGCAGAATTTTGTCAATTGATGATTTTTGTGGGTGGCAAAGAGATCTATGTCTGGCCTTCCCCATTCTTGGATTATTTCTGTAAAAACTTTTGGATGCAATTTCCATTCGTGTGGATCTGTCATATTCCTGCTTAGGTTGTCTGCCAGCGTGTTTTCCTTGCCTGGCAAGTACTGTGCTTGTAGTTCCATTTGTAATTCCATGGCCATGTTCCAAAGTGACATGGCCAGTCTGCATGCATAGGGGGTAAGAATGTGTTCCTCCCTGTTTATGTACCACATAACTGGTGTTGTCCGTTCTTATCAATAGTTGACCTGGTTGTAGAAGGTCCTTGAAAGCTATAATAGCATTTATTACTGCTAGCATTTCTTTTTGATTGATGTGCAGGTGCTTTTCTTTTTGGGACCATTTGCCCTGAATGCACCGATCTGTCATGTGCGCCCCCCAGGCATAGTCCGAGGCGTCTGTTGTGATGACTTGAGGCTTGCTGAATGGAAGACCTGTTTGTTTGGCATGCTTGAGCCCACCAGAGAAATTCCTTTTGCAGACATGGAATTAGTGGTATTATTGTTTCCAAACTGTGGCTGTGTTGAGACCATATGTTTTTCAGGTACCATTGTAGTTTCCTCATATGCAGCCTTGCACATGGGATTAGTAAGATGCAAGATGCCATGAATCCCAGAGCCTGCAGGATTTTCCTTGCAGTCAGCCTGGTGTAATTTGCTAGTGTTCTGAAGTATTGAATTAGTTGCCCCTGCTTCTCTGGCGTGAGGTAGGCCATCTGGGTGTTTGTGTCCAAATTGGCACCCAGGAAAATTATCTTCCGAGAGGGTATCAGCCTTGATTTCTTTTTGTTGACTGTGTATCCCAGGGAGTTCAATAACATTATTACATAAGCCAGATGTTTCAGAAGAATGTGCTTGCTGTCCGCTTGGATCAGGCAGTCGTCCAAATAGGGGTATATTTGTATCCCTTGAAGTCTGCAGTAGGCAATTACTGATGCCAGGCATTTCGTGAATACACTGGGCGCAGTAGATAAGCCAAAGGGCAATGCAGAGAATTGATAATGGGTTGAACCTGCAAGAAATCTGAGGTACCTTCTGCAATTTTGTCTGATTTGGACATGCAGGTATGCCTCCTTGAGGTCCAATGTTACCAGCCAAGACTCCTTGCCCAGCATGGGAAGAAGTTGCTGTAGAGTGAGCATCTTGAATTTTGGTACGAGTATAAATGTGTTTAGGATGGATAGGTCCAAAATAGGTCTCCAATCTTTTCCCTTTCTTTGCACCAGAAATAGCCTGGAATAAAAACCTTGACCTTGTTCGGGCGTAGGTACCTCTTGAATAGCTTTCATGTTTATGAGCTCTGTAATTTGCCTTTGTGCCTCTGCCCTTTGATTGTGTGGCAGGTTTGGCATGCCTCTCATTTTTGGAAGGGTGTAAAAATGGAATTTGTAGCCTCTGTTTATAATGTCCAGGAGCCATTTGTCCTTTGTGAAAATATGCCAATTTTTTGAAAATAATGCCAGCTTTCCTCCTAAGGGGACTGCCATTTGAGACCTGGTTGGCATGCAAAGGGGAAAGTCATTGGGTTTGCTTTCTGAAAGATTGCGAGTTGTCCTCACCACCTCTTTGTGAAGGAGCTTGCCATTGTCTGCCCCTAAACGATCCTTGGGATTGTCCTCTGCCCCTCGAGCGCCTGTATCTGCCTCTTTGGGGTCTGTCTGTGGCAGGAAAGGACCAGTTTTTGGAAGGCCAATTTCTTCTAAAACGTGGGGGTTGAACCTGTAGAAATTCTTTCACAGTTTGCATTGATTTAGCCTTTTCCTCCATTTTCCTTAATACCTCCTCAGCATTAGCTCCAAATAGTACATCCTTTTGAAGAGGGGCGTCTAGTAACTTAGCTTTGACATGATCAGGCAAGGCTTGTTCCTTGAGCCAGGCATGCCTACGTATGACTGATCCTGTAACAGCAGCCCTACATGAGGCCTCTAGAGCATCAAAACCACATTGTAAGGTATGCTTACCCACTTGTTCTGCACTATGCATCAAATCCTGCAACTCCTTGAAGTCTGGTTGTTCAGGTTGTGACATTTTACTTTTCAATTGTGATAACAAAAACTGTTGGTATTTTAGCATATGAAACTGACAGTTTAAGGCCCTCATGGATAAGGTAGCCGAGGTATATACCTTTTTTCCCCACCTTTCTAAGGATCTGGAATCTCTCTCGGAAGGCAATGGATTTTTAGCAATGGAGGCCTTAACTCCCTTGGGGCCCTGTGAGATGGTTTCTGGGTCAGCAGCATGGCTTTTGTATTGAAATTAGTGTAATTCAGGAACCCTGTAGTACCTGTCAGGCTTAACTGGAGCTGGAGGTAGAGAGTCCGAGTTAAGGCAGGCCTCCGAGTAAACATCATCTAGGATGTCCAAGACAGGAGGTATAGCTAGAGGCCTATGCTGAGGTAGCAATAGAAATTCCCTGAGCCTTTTCTTGGAATCTGAATAATCTTGGCCTTCCCAGTGGAAGTGTTCCCTTAAGGTATGCAAAGTTTCCCCAAATGAGTAATCCTCAGGGGGGGATACAGAAGGGATGGGGAGTAAGAATGTTCCTGATCATCAGAGTGCTCTGAAATAATGGAGCCCTGATCAGAGGAGGGGGAATCTTCCTCCTCTCTGGGCCTTTTGTCCGGTGGGGGCTGAGAACCTCTGATAAGAGTAATTAAATCCTCAGCCATTTTAAGCATCTGTTTCTTAGGCATGGGGCCTGGAGATGGGCCGTGTGTAGCTGGTCTCTTAGAGTGCATGGATGCTTTAGACTTTGTGAAAGCCTTGATGGAGAAAGAAGAAGAAGGTCTGAAGACACCTTGAGTGGAGGTGGACCTGTCCACATTCTGAGTTTCAACGCCAAGAGTGGCTTCGGTATCTGTAGTTGGGGTGTGGGCCGAGGAGCCTGCGACCTCGGGCACAGGAGACACCGTCAAAGAAGTGTCGTCGGTAGTCAGGGGCTGCGTAGGCACCTCGCTGAGAACCGGACCACGTGTAGTCGGCTTTGGCGTGGTGTCGGTAGAGGCCGCGGACCTCGTGTGTCGGTCCTTGTCTTTGCATTTTTTAGACAAAACCAGAGTCGGAGTATCCGACGACATAGTATAGTTAAATGCTTTCCCAAAATAATGCTGGGCGAACTCCGCCCGATGTTTAATAGTGCATTTGTTGAATGTAGCACAAAAGCAACAGACTGAGACATCGTGGTCTGGGCCTAAACAAGGTATACAGAGGGAATGGAAATCCTTATGCGGTATTTGCTTCCCACAAGAAATACAATTATTAACTTTGTCTGACATCGGTCTGAGGCAAGAAAAGTTTCCCCAACGGGGTACTTAGCTTTTAAGAAGACTTCGGTTTCCAAATTTTCATAATCTCAGGAGCTGGCCGACCGGCACTTGCGAACTGCTTCTGCTTCGGGCACCGCACGGCAAGAAAGACTGAAGAAAATGACGTTGGCTGGTTCCTTTATACCCCTGTCGCACTGACGTCAGGGAAGAAGCGACGACAACAGACGCCGGACCTAGACTTTGGAATTCGGCCGACCGAGGACCCGCCTGACGGCAGGAGAACCCATCTGTTATGACTGCAGTTGTATGCACGATGAACATCAGTAGTCTGCATGACTTACCACTAAGCCATGACTGTTATATAAGAACATTGTGCTACAATAAATATATCATGTAATAGTAGGAATGAATGTAAAGGGAATATAGGATGTGTAGTACACAAAGCATGTCATGTATATTTACTGTCAAATGTAGTAGATTTCTATAATAGTAGTGTGTGAACAGAAACAGCCATGCTAGTTGGTAGCTATTGGGTAATAATGTCACTGTAGCACCTTGCAAGCCACACAAATACTCACAGCAGGATAATCACTGCCCATACCCCACAACCTCTTACAGCAACACATCCAGACTAAGTAATAAAAAATGTGGAGCAAAGGCCCCAAAACAGGGACACATTCCAACTATTGCTCCAACAAACTTAGACAGTTGAGAGAGTAACAGATTTTGCATTATGTTGGATGTCTGGAAGGGTATGAAGTCTGAAACTGAAATGTTTGTCACTATAGTCTGACTTGAGCCCAGAGTGATTTGCCAGAAAAAGCTGTTTATGAGATATGGACCAAAATATAAGGCAAAAATGTGGACATCCTGCAAATATCTGTACACTTGAGAGGTCTGACACTGCCATATTTGAATAGTTAAGAGCCTAGACATAGCAACAGTGACTGAGTTACAGGGATGCCCCACAGACTCCCTGTGAAATGTACAAACAGTAGGCAGAAAGGTGTTACAACACATGCAATGGTAACTATGAAGTAATGAAAGTATGCACCACTTGCATGCCGGAAATAGTGTAGTAATACATATGTTCATGCTAACCCACAGTCACAACTGCAGAATACCAGGCAATTTAATGTGTGTAACCCACTGATATGTACCATTCCATGAGGCAGATAAAAGATGCACCTGAGAGTCTCTGAGGCCTGCTCAGCAGCATACTCAAATACCCTAATAGATGTCAAGGCCCACACCATGGCCAGACCACACTGCATGCAGTAACACCCTAGCAGATATAGCAAGCATTCCAAGGTGTGAATGTACATGGAAAATAGGAAAGCCACAGCAACACACTACAGTCAAGACACCTAGCAGGCATACAAGTAGTGAATGTAAAGGGCAAATATTGAAGCCAAGCAACAAAGTGCAAGAGCCACTGCTATATACCAGTTACACCACATGTCCCACAGGAAAGCACACCCCCCCACATTAACAGTAGTAGTAGTCTTAGGTGTCAGTGTACATACACACTTAGTACAGGAAACTGGAGAAATGTTAATCTACAACACAGCAAGAAATATGAGAGATAGTAACCTTTACACTCACAAAACAGTGTCCACAGCATACCAGCATGGTCCCTGCCCTTAAACTCTGAAAGGGCTACGCCTGTCTCACATACCTTTTTATAGCACTGTCCTGGAATCACAGTGAGAACTGCAATCAGTACACAACTGGCTGCATGCGATTAGCAAATGCTGGCTAACAATTGGTGGAGAGGCCATCACATGGACATATGCAGATACCTACAAAAGCATGCTGTACTCCCAGTCCACACATGCAATACTTTCATTGCACCCTCTGGAGGTAGGGAGGGAGAGGGAGAGAGAGAGAGAGAGAAAAACATACACAAACAAAAACACTCATCAAAACCTACTAGAAAGCTGACATCTGCCAACTGGAGCAGCAGCAGGACACCAAACCAAACGGCAACGCAAGCAGCTGTGACAAACACAGGTAATGTAAAATAATACTTTAAAAGTCTACATACTGTGAACCCTCCATATGTGTCATTGGTCTGTATCCATATGTATATGAAGACATGCATAGGGCAGGGGACATACAGCAACTATCAGTGAAGGCTGTACATACATATGTATGTGAGGGCATCTATGTGCACATATCAATGTAGGTTGAATGTAGGTTGTAGTGCAATGTACAAAGTAGGTTTCACAGTTATGTATGTTTAGCAGTATGTTACTGTGTGTATACAGTTTTGTAAACAAACATGTTGATATACCTATCGTATGGATACGTATGTATGTCAATATATGTATGTATGTGTGTATGTATATGTATATATATATATATATATATATATATATATATATATATATATATATAATATGCATATGTATACATACATAGAGGGATGTAGGAATACATAGACAGATGTAGATAGATAGAATATGTAGAAACATATATATGTAATACACACATACAGATATAGATATATGTAGATACATATACATAGACAGACAGATCTGACTATCTACAGATATGACTGTATATGACGATCTCACACTCCCCCTGTCCCACCCCCTCTGTCACTCTCACCCCCTCTCTGTCACACTCCCCCCTCTCTATAGCAATATATGTACATCGATATATATATGTGTATATGTATACAGACATATATATATATATATATATATATATATATATATATATATATATATGTATATATATACACACACACATATATATATATATATATATATATATAGAGAGAGATGTATATATATATTCTGAGTGAGGCACATGTGTACAGATGTATTGCAACAGGTGCCTGGTGACAAAGGCATGGAGTGAACACCAGTGTCGAAACTGGAGTACCATACCCCATTTCAAATCACCTACACCAGTAATCACCAGATATGTGATTGGCTGCCCACCACTGCATGTGTCAGGGGTGAACAGGGTCATAAATGTGTATAATAGTCCCCCAAATGATAGTCACAGTGGCACACTATTCCTGGAATACCTGCACATGGTATGTGTCAGCAGACATGGTGTGTCAGCTATGGACATGTAGGTCAGTGTGTACCCCTCCACATCACACAATGGCTGCCACGGTATGTACCTCACATGACAGCTACAGATATGGAGAAGGACACAGTGACATGTACAACACTGTGACAATGCACTCACACACATTACCAATGCACAGTGACTGACAACACCACAGAGTACACACATACTACCCACATAGAGGTTACCACTGCTGGAATTACATACTTAAGTCACACCCATGACAGATGTCCAACAACCATAGTAACACCTCACACCATCCACAACCTAAATGACTGCTGTGTGTCGTCCTTGACACCGCAGTAGAGAGCACATGGCGGAGGTACAGGTTCCTACCCACAGATAAGACATACCCTGCAATAAACCACACAGCGTTAAGAAGCAAGACTCCCCATGAGTACATGTCCCACATACCCCTGCTGAATGTTAGTCAGATAGGTAATATGCCATATGAGTCGCCCTGTGTAACTGTTTGACAGGAGCAGGTACCATCACATCACATGCGTCACAATGGTCAGGGTAGCAGAACACTATGCTGCTGTAGTCCCAGGGGCAATAGCATATTGGATTGTATTGTATTGTAATGTATTGTATTGTATTGTATTGGTATGTAGAGGTGCCTCCTTCGTGGAGTGGAACCACTGCTGCTGTACGCCAGTGTACAGGTACATATCCTGTAGTCAGGCTAGTGTTACACAGCACTTCTATATGTGTGTTTAGCTCCTCTTGGAGTTCATGTAGCATGCAACCTGGGATACCATCAGGTCCCATTGATGCTGTGTTTTCTGCTTTTCTGAGGGCGGCTCTCACCTGGACATCTGTGATGACAGGGAGGTTACATTCAGCTGGGATAAGTATGTCTTAGTTTGGGGCCCACCGAAGGGGGAAACTTGCACTGAACCTGTCTGCCACAATGTTGCCAATATCTGTGGGTTCAGTGAATTATTTGTTGTTGTGTACTAACTATGAGTATATTGGAGGGTTTCTGACCAGGTTTCTAACATAACTGAAGAAGGCCTTGTGGTTATCTGTAGTGTCCCCGCTGATTTCCCTCTCAAAGTTGCCCATGGATGTTTGTATGAGAGAAAATAGCTCTTTACTAGTGCTGATCAGACATGCCTTCCCTTTATGGAATTATGCTCTGTCTTGCAGTAGCTTCCATCTTTTGTTATACAATCGGTCAATGGCTGGGGTCCACCAGACAGGATGCTTTCCCTTTGTGGAGAGTGTCTTGGTCTTATATGGGATTGCATGATCCATGCATTCTCGGAGATGTCCGTAGAAATCATTTGTGAAGGAGTCAGCATTGTGGGTTGTGTCTTCCACTGGCCCAGTGGGCTTAAAGGATACCATCTCAGTGTTACGAAGTGTAAAGTTTGCATTTGAAATGTTATTCACTGTAGTCGTTTGTGCTGGTGGTGGAGGTGGGATATGTATATACAGGGCAATTAGTTTGTGGTCAGATTACAGTAGTTGATGATGTACCCCATACAGTACCTCGATACAAACACCCAGAGTGAGGAGGTGCTTTGGACCTGAATCAGTGTTCTGACTGCTGGGGTTTGGTAGTATGTCATATGGAGTGTGCCAGGTACTGTTGCACAGTTGTTGGCTGAGCACTGATACCTGGCCATTTACATGTGTATCCACCAATAGACAGACAGATGCTATATATGTGAGATATGTTGTATCACAACAGTCGAGTAGCATGTGTAGTATGTGCGCCAAATTCTGCTGACATATTTTGCTGATATCATTTTATTTCCTTTTTCAGGACCATGGCTCACCAGCGCAATCCAGCATACTCTGCAGCTGAGGATGAGGAAATGCACCAGAGCCTGGTGCGGGATTATGCAATACTCTTTTCCCGCACCAGCCAAAATCAGCAGGAGAGGGCTGCACTGTGGCAAGACCTGGTCCGTCGGGTAAATGACATAGGCATGCATAATAGGACATATGAGCAGGTATGACATCACTGCAGTGATTTAATCAGAAATGTCCGTCAGCGTGCATCGGATATCCACAGGCAACAGGTTGCCACAGGTGGTGGGGTGGCTACACATCCCCCACTCACCAGACTGGAGGGACTACTCATAAGTGTTGTGGCTCCAGCCCGCCAACAACAGCAGCAGACCTGCATTATGATGGAGGCTGGAGCCACACAGCACCAAGACTACGAGCGTGCAGGTAATATGCCATATGTATAGCTGACTGTTGTGTACACTGGTAGTTAATGCATGTGTGAGGTGTGTCCTTGGTTTGTAGCTGTCATCATAATATTTAATGTGCAAGTGTGATATTCTCAATATCAGCAGCTGACCTGTGAAAGGCAACTGTTGTACTACTGACCTGTATCATACTCAGTAACAATGGCACAGCTGTGCCCACTGACATTAATTTCCTCACTTCTGCAGGTCCCTCCGGTGCAACAGCAATGCAGCCTATCCATGCTGGCGAGTGTGTATTAACAATGCCTTTAATAGTCTTGATAGTAATAGTAATATTAGGCTCACTTAGTAGTGCTCTGTGTATGCATGCAGGTGTGTCTGTCTGTGTGTTGATATCTAGCATACTGAGTAGTGTGCAACTGTGTGCATGCCAATACACCCTTTGTCACCAATGTCCCTATGTGATGGACAGGATACAGTGGGCATTGACCAGGGTAATGTGGTATCTGTGGCACATGCTCCCCCACACAGCAGCCATGAGCATGGCCCTGAGATGGTACCACACAGACAGATGTCCAGGGGTTCTCGTGGGAGCATCCGTGGGCGTACTGCCCCTGTCAGACGTGCCCACAGAGGTCTTACAACCTCAGCTATGTTTCGGGCTGTCATGCAGGCAGTCACGTATGGAACGGTACACCAGACAGGGTCTGAGGGAGCTGACAGCATGTCCCACAGCCATGACTGACAGTATGCGTGACATTGCGGCTGCCATCCGTAATTTCACCGATGTCATAGACAGACGTTGTGGGGACATATTAGATCAGTTCCACAACTACATGTCCATGAGCCAGGGCAATGGTGGACGGTTGAGGCATCGACGTGGGTGTATGCCAGCAACAGCAGCAGCTGGCAGTCGTCGCGGATGACAACAGGGCCGCAAACGCCCCCATAGTGCCAGCAGCAGCCCCAGCAATGCTGGGCCTGTGCTGTCATCAGACCGCCCCAGGAGACCACGTGCACGTGGCTCTGGACAGGCCCAACAGGGATCTGTGTCCAGTCAACGAACACCTGCTTCTGATGACAGTACCCAGTCTGGATTGGTACCGGATACGGTCCGTAGCACCCCTGCAAGGCACAGGTACCGTGTCCGTGGCCAGAGACACTGATCTGTATGACTTGGCAGGTACAGTCTGTGGCTGTCCACAAACACCGGTATATGGCAGCCATGAGGTGGAACTGTGTGCATCCATACACACATGCGAATTGACAACACCTAGGGCTACCGCATACTGCATCAACATTGCCCCACCTTGTACTGCTGTCCCTCACCAACACACATACACATACATGTCAATTGGTGGCATCAGTGGCAGACTCAGGCATACCAAGTTCACACTCTGTGCATATGATGAAACTGTGCCACCTCCTGCAATCTGTAACATCAGTGCAGGTACAGGTTAACATGTTGCTGATGCACAGGGTGACTACATAGACGTGTAGTAATAGTATCATGTTAACAGTACTGTGTGCTGATATAATTGTGGGTATATCCCAGCATGCCTGATGCAGTAAGGGTATGATTGTCTTGTACTGTTTTCTACACCCATGGTAAGTACCATAGTGTATCATCTGCACGTTTGCATACTGGTGGTAAGGATGTCAACAGAAGGCCACATACATAGGTAGCACAGGGGATAAGGTAATGAAAGTATTGATACGCAATGATGGACATGTAAACTGCAAGTGGCATGTTGCCCACACTGGACTCTGCAATGCGGATGTTTGAGGATGTTGATATGTGTGCAGTACTACATGTACGCACAGAAAACCACAGTCATAATGTTATCCAGTGCAAATACCATGTATTCACATGTGGCAGGCATCAGACATGGGAACTATTGAAGGTCACAGGTATATATGTGTATTTGGCACACACATACATCATCTGTGTGCATTGCCATTACTGGTTTAATCGATGTCATGCATTATTGTGAACAACAACCCACACACATGGGCATTCTGTGTGACAAAAACACACGTGGCATGTGTGGAATTCAAAGCCATAACTAACTGTGCTATGACAGTAGTGAGAGACGCAGTAGCAGAGCGTGCTATTTGCATTACTGGGAGATTTGCCCTCTTCTGCTGTACTTGTAGGGTGCTGACATCATCTCTGTGTAGAGATTGGAATATGCAGCAGCTGGTGTGTTGTACTGGTTTCCAAAAGGGTCAGTTCTCTCACACATGTAATTGCACACACCCTACTTCCACCCCCCCCCACACACACACACACACATTTGCCATTTGCAGGATTCAACCCCCTACCTAACTATGTTATGACACTCAAGACGGACGCATTAGCAGAGCGTGCTATTCACATTACTGGGAGGTTTCCCTTGTCCTGCTGTACTTATAGGGTGCTGACATCATCAGTGTTTAGAAAGGGGAATGTGCATCCTGTAGTGTTTTTTCCTAGTTGCCAAAAGGGACATTTCTCTCACACAGAATTGCACACACACACACTGAGCATTTGCAGGATTCAAACCCCTACCTAACTATATTATGACACTTGAGGGAGACGCATTAGCAGAGCGCACTATCCGAA
The DNA here is from genome assembly GCF_019279795.1 of Protopterus annectens. Lineage (NCBI taxonomy): Eukaryota > Metazoa > Chordata > Ceratodontiformes > Protopteridae > Protopterus > Protopterus annectens. The sequence continues at coordinate 1,197,418,192 of NC_056727.1, forward strand.
TTACTGGGCATCTGTTCTGCACCTGCAGTATTTATAGGGTGCTGACATCATTATTTATACAGAGGTATGTACATCTCTTACTACCTGTCAGGTGGGGGATAGCATATATATGCATTTGCAGCCACCTACTTCAGGGTCAGATATGCACATCAGCACTGGCAGGTTATGTTTTATACCATGCTTCGTGATCACAGGACCTGTAACACAAAACACAACCAGTTCAGACCACCCCTCCCACATTCGGGACACACACTTTGCTTCCCTGGGAACAGTGCCAAGATATGAAGGTGTTCACATACACCATTCCAGTTGTTAACGTCAGGTACAGGTATATTGTGTGTGGGAACTACTCAGGCCTCTACAACATTATCCTACAGCCACTACAATTTGTGAGTCCATGTGCTATGGCAGGACCACTCACCACAGCCACAAGGGGGAATACATATTGCACCTGACCATCTGCAACATGGGTACTCACTGTTCCACACCAGAGGTAGACCACCATTGTTGATATCTGACCATACCCACCTTTCCCTGGACATCCATATCCCATCCCCACCCCCAGGCAAAGTTGTCACTGCAAACAAAGTGTATTTATCAAAAGCAGACTTTGCACTTGTGAAGACTGGGGTGGAAGACTTCAAAGGACCCATGCTGGGGGAGTACACAGGCCACTCTGCATAATCCTTGACAATTGCATTCTATGAGCATGGGGAAGGTTTGCATTGATCATGCTATCCCAAATATACCCATGACTCCTCCACAACAGGACACCCTGTCAGGTGTACACCAGCCATATATGAGCTGTCCAACAGATGGAGTGAGCTAATACATTGCAAAGCAGTAGCCCACAGAGGGAGGACATCTCTGAACAGTACTGGCACGACACTTCAATCCCTCATAATCATCACGACAACATGTTGACAGTGAAATTGTCCAGACACTGCAGATAAGGCTCCCCTCAGTCTGTTATTGACGCCCACTTACTGTTAGAGGTCCTCACCAACCCTCTTCCAGCACACACCAACAACATGGATGTGGCATAGCAAATTCAACCCCTGGGATCTCCACTGTGTCCATGCTTGACAGAGGCACAGCACACTAGCCTCAAACGGTGCCTTATGTGACATACTTTCCAGTGGCACAGTAGCCTACTGTACTGGGGATGCAGACGCCAAGTACACTCTGGCTAAGCTTTCATTCCCTAGGGCAAACAGCCTAGTATTGACCTCTACACCCATATGTTTAATTGTCAGATGCACAATATTTGTTGCTGATAGACTGTTTGCAGGTCTTTATTGCCATAGCATTCCCTGTTTCTATGAACAACTGGTGTATCTGTGGAAGATGTTTGAATATGAGAGGGATCCACTATATCACTTATGTCTCTGTAGTCATTTAACTGTGTGCACTGGGCAGATTGCTGTTATGCGGTTGGTTCCTGGAATAACACGTACAAATACCAGATATGTGTGGCCAACCGCTAAACTGAGATATGGCCTAAGTGTGTGAGCATGCCCAGTTCAGCCTTTCCATGGCATGTTGTCTGACATATGTCTCATTTATCAAAGTGTGCGAGCATGCCCGGTGTGAGCTTTCCATATGTTGAACTCTGCAGTCCACCACATTTGTGGATGAGTGTGAACTTCAACAATATCTCACATTTATGGTTGTGTGTTGGGTGTCATGTTGTGTACTTACTGGCCAACTGCTTCGTGTCTGAACACAACAGGGATTATACTGTGCCTGCAGGGTTTGCATGGGATACTTTGCATACAGTTGTCAACATCCTTTCATACTGACCTAACACTGTAGTACCATATAGTGTACTGGTTCAGTACTTTCACTGTGATGGACAGTATCCTGGGCTTTAGTCCTATCACTGCTTTAAATTTTCATAGTGAGCACAACAGACTGTTAAGGGGCCAGTTGTGCACATATGACCATGTTGCATTATGTTCAGATATGGACTACTTAAACCAGGCTTGTCCAATATTGGTAGTGTATTCCACAACATAGGTGGACATTGGCAAACACTAGCGATGTGCCCTAGGCCATTTCTAATGCTAGTCAGAGAGTGTGTTTGTCCTTCGACACACATTGTAACTGGAGTTTGCCATGACATATGTCATGGTTAGTATACTGTGCCTCCATCTACCCATGACATAACAGTGATACCCAGGGTAAACCTACCATCTCCCATCCACTCATCAAAATTCCTCTTGAGGAGAGTCGCTGGGTGACTCTCTGGCTAACCTGTACTGGGAGTTTACTCAAGAGTGGGGGTGGCTTCTGTGTTATGGATCATTCAGTACAGCTTGTCCTATGTATGTCAGTGCTGGGGTTCAGGTCTCTCATGTGCATAGCTCACTGCCATTCAGATTGTACAAGGTGCAGCATGTTCATTGATTCCAGCTTGGACATGGCTTTATACATCAGGCACAGCTTGCCTCTGGGCGGGCAGTATGGCACTGTGTGGAGCTGCAGTTTGTTTAATCAGGCAACACATGGCATCTGTTCAAGCTCTTTGATACTCCTGGTGAGGTACTTTTGGGGTCTTTCCAGTTGATGGAGGTGTCTGCTGAGGTACATCCCACAGGGGCCATTGTAGTCAATTGTGACGCTGATGAAGGATGACTGCAGAGCCACAATGACCTCCCCTGATCTAGATCTGACTACCTTCATGATTAGGTGGTATATGGTATGTTTCTGTAACCACTACAGCCACATGCTTGTCCAATGCAAGATATCTATCCACTTGTGTCCCCAGGTCTCTTATTACATGTTAAGTACTTAATGGGTTAACACCTATGTGGTAATTGGTGGGCACTTACTGTATATCCACAGGGGTTGACTATACACTTTTCTGCAATTAGCTTGCTGACATGGCTATGGCACCAGTTGTCTGTTTCTATGTGGCCCTTTTGTGGGATGCTTGTGTCAGCTGGAGGGTCAGATATGGTGGCCAGTTTGTAGTCCTCTGCAAACTTGTTCAGACACAGTCCTTCCATGTTGGCCTGTACCTATGGGACATATATACCAAACAAGGGAGGTCCCAGGACCGAGCCTTGTGGGATGCCAGTTGTATCTGGTTTGTGGTCTGACATGGCTGCAGCATTTCTGACCATGTCAGTTCTGTCCTTGGTCTGGCTTGCAACCCCTCTACTGACATAGGAGTTTATATTTAAGCTGGTGAGCTTATCTATAATGAACACGTGGGGTATTGTATGGAAGCCTTTTGCAAGGTCCAGCTAGGCTGTGTGGACCACATTCCCCTCATCAATGACCTTAATGACTGTTTCAAATGAGTCAAACATGTTTAAGGGGCAGGATTTGCACTTAAGAAAGCCACACCGGGTAGGGTCCAGTGTCAGTAGGTCCCCAATATCTTTATGTCTGAGGTACATGCTAATCCTTTCCATAGCTTTGCAGTCCAAGCTTGTCAGCATTCTGGGGTGGTAGTTTGCAGTATCCATTCAGGCAACAACTTTGTGGAGAAGGACCACTGTTGTTGTACACTGCTCTTTGGGTACATATCCTGTGGTAAGGCTGACATTGAGCAGTAGTGTTATTTGGCATTCCATTCTTCTTGGAGTCCATGTTGGACTCAGCCCAGGACACCATCTCATACCATTGATGCTGTTTGTTTTGCTTTGTAGATGCTGGCTGTTACCTCAGCATCTGCAATGTCAGGGGGCCAGCACTCTGCTGGGATAGATATTTTGCATTTTAGGGGGGGGGGGGTTGCACTGCACCTGTCAGGTTGGATGTTGGCAATATGTGTGTGTGTTTGGTATGTTGTTTGTAATATTTGAGTGATTCAGAACATATCTGTGACTTCCCAACAAGGTTCCTACCATCAGTTAAGAAAGCCTTGTGATTATCCTTAGTGTCCTGTACAATTTGTATCTTCATAGGTTCATACTAGGCTATCCGCCCTAGGGCATTTATAAGCCTAGCTAGAGTGTGTGTGGCTTTCGCCACCCCTTGCTATGTGAATATTATGGCCATTTATGATTTACTTTACTGTGCCTCTGTCTGGACGTGACACAGTGAAGACCCCCAGTGTACATCTACGATCATCCATCCACTTGGCAAGATTCCTGTTGAAGAGAGTCAGTGAGGGAGTGTGTGTGGCTTTCGCCACCCCTTGCTATGTGAATATTATGGCCATTTATGATTTACTTTACTGTGCCTCTGTCTGGACGTGACACAGTGAAGACCCCCAGTGTACATCTACAATCATCCATCCACTTGGCAAGATTCCTGTTGAAGAGAGTCAGTGAGGGGCTCTGCCTAACATGGAGTGGGATTCCGTTCCAGGGTGTAGGGAGCCTCTGGGTTATGTATCTGTCCCTCCAGCACATCCTATTTCATTATGTGTTGAGGTTGACATCTCTCACTCTCTCAGCTCCGATGGATTTGGGTTTTCTGGGGTGGAGCATGTCCATTACTCCTGTGTTGGACATGGCCTTGTACAACAGGCATGCAACGCCTCTGCGCAGGCAGTATGTGACTGCATACAGCTGGGGTGTCTACAGCCAGGCAGCATATGACAAATATTTGAGACCCTTTATCCTCTTGGTGAGGTACCTTTGTGGTCTTTCTAACTGCTGCAGGTGTCGGGTAAGGTACATCCCAAATGAGGCATTGTACTAGATTATGGGTCTGATAACAGAACAGTATAGGGGCACAATGACCTCTGTTGACGTAGATGTGAATCCTTTCATGATACGGTGTCCAATATAGACAGTCTTCCTAGCCACGTTGGCAATGTGAGTGTCACATGACAGGTTACTGTCCACTTGTGTCCCTAGGTCCCTGATTACTCCTTCCATACATAATGGATTACCACCTATGTGGTAATTTGTGAGTACCTTGTTTGGTATTTGGTGAGGCATTCATACTGTCCAGTGTCTTCAGGACGGCTGAGTGGGGTTCCTGTGTGTGATCTGTAGCATGCTACAGACTGTACAGCAGTTTTGCCTACGGTTAGTTGCACATGGGTGGTCTCCGATGCTTCGTGCATTGTCAGTTACCTGGACGTGTGGGTGTCTGTGCTGAATATGGATACTCCCCCTCCTTTTATGTTTTGGTCCAGGTTTTGGGGCCATAACGCATGATATGAGGTATAACCTGGTAGTGCTGGTGTGCTGTCAGGAGCTTTGCTGCAGGTTTCTGTCACTGCACGGACATTGATGTTCTCCATACTGGGGAGGGCCTCGGGAGCATGCATGTTGAGGTTTACACGTCTGGCATTGGGCAGCATTACCCTTATGTTTCTTTCCACTTATGTTTTCTAGGGAGGTGGGTTAGTCTTTTCAGCCTTGCCTACGAAAGGCTCTATGGAGGTGGCAAGAGCCTTATCCAATATCCAGACGCCCAGGGGTAACAGGTGCAAGCCATCCCTGGCACAGCAGCGTGGCTTGTCAAGCATGACATCCCAAGTAGACAGACATTGGATCCCCTTGGAATAACACCAGTAATTGTGCCACTTGTTAAAGCTGATCATTCTGTGTTTGTACTGTGGCATCATTCTTGGTGAGGGTAGGATGCTGCACACGGTCAGTGTCATACCAGCCTGGATTACATAATCGGAGAGCTCATCTAGGTCTCTTTTCATGTAGTCCGGGGAGGTACATCTCAGGTTGTTCACGCCAGCATGGACAATGACTGCATCATATTTCTACTTGCTTTGGGGTGACCTGCGTACTTGTGTTATGTGGCGTATTGTAGCAGCCTACAGGCAGCTTACTGTACCCTTTCCCTTGTTCAGTCTGGTGAGCGGGACAACAGTGTGTCTGACTATGGAGTCACCTATTACAACTGTATCAGGCATGTTGTTTCTCCTTCTGGCCTGTGACTGTTTGGCACACCAGCTTTGTGTACTATGTGTTGCATGTGCTATGTTTGGAGGTTGTGGTTGCTTAGGTGTCTGCTTTGGAGGCCTCTGTTGATGTGGTGTGTTTGTAATTAGGGCCTCCAGGAATGTTTTTCTGTGTTTATGTCTTTGGTTTGCAGTTGTGATAGGTCTATGTGAGACTGGGTTTGTGGTGTGTGTGGTTACCTTCTCCTCTTGACTAGTTTTGACAGTACTGAGTTGAGAGAGCTCAGCCTCTGGTTTGGATAAATGGTTGCATCTCTCACATATATTTGTATTTCTTGGGGGGAGGTGAGGGTTGTCTGTGTACATGGGGCAGGTGTAACATTGCCTCAAGATTCACAGATTCAACTTGTTGTAGCTGGCCTTAGTGGATTGTATGAGTGGACATATTTTATTGCCATACTACTGATCAGTGATTACTTTCCTTTTTATGTTTGCTCTATCATGTAGTAGCTTCCTCATTCTCTTGCATGGTTTGGTAATGGCTGGAGTCCACCATGCCAGATGCCTGCGTGTATGGCATTGTGTCTTGGTTTTATTTGGGATTGCATAATCCATGCATTCCTGGCAGTGTTCATGGAATGCCTGTATAACAGGTTCTGAGGTGTGGCCCATATTTTGCACCTGCACAGGGCCTTTAATGGATTCCACATCAGTTTGGAGGAGTGCAACTTTTGCTTTACACATGTTTTTCACTGTGGTCAGGATGTGTATATCCGGTGTGATTACTCTATGGTCTGGTCTTACCAGTGAGGGATACATTTCTCATCTTGCCATCCAGTACCCATGTTGCTGATTATCACATCCACTATGCTTACCCCTCTTGTGGGAGTGGTACGTTGTTCCTGGGCATTTTGGTTTATGGATTCTAGGCACTTTTGTCCTACAGTGTTGGAGCTAGAATAATGCTCCCAGTCTATGTTTGGGTATTTTCAGGTCTATGTTTGGGTATTTTCAGTCACCCAATATAATGTGGTTTGGAGGGCTTGATATATTCATGTATTCCAACATAGGCCAAGTGCAGTTCCTGGTGTTAGGACGGTAGTCTGTAGCAGGCTATAAACTGGGAGGCAGTTTTAGCCACTGTTACTTGACCATGGCTAGTCCATGCTGCTTCTTGTTGTGGTACCAACATGGGGGTGTGTTTATCCCTGACAATTATTGCTAGTCACCCTCCTTTTGTAGCTTGTTCCATGTTTTGAGGCTGTACAGCACAGTATGAGGTGTAACCTGGTAGTGTTAGGGTGCTGTTGTGAGCCTTGACCCAGTTTTCTGTTACAGGACAGATATCAACATTCTCCATACTGGGGGAGTTTAGACTGCATGCATCTTGCTGTTTAGACTTCTGGCATTGGGTAGCATTACATCTAGGTTCTTATCCCTTGTGATACCTCTGGAGGTGGGTTTGTGTTTTGAGCCTTACCTATTCAAGGCACGCTGTGGGTAACAACAGCCTTTGCTAGTATCCATAAGGCCAGGACTGATAGGTGCACTCCACCCCTAGCAGGTGGAGCATTATGTCATGCTCAGCATGTCATCCCAGGCTGGCACACATTGGATCCCCTTTGACTAACAGCAATACTTCAGCCAATTATTGCAATTGATCATCTCATCGTCATATTGTGGCATCATGCTTGGTGAGGGTAGGATGTTAGCCAGGGTCATCAAGTTTGCATATACTACATGGTATTACATTGCTTAACACATGGCATTCATGCCTCAGGTGGTGCTGCAGGGCTGCCTCTTTCGGATGCACATACTACACTCCCTGTACATGTTTGAGAGCAGGTTATGTAATTTTAGGCATCCCTGTTATTATATGAGTGAGTCAGAGAGGGGTATCATTCCCAGGGTTCCTACTGAGCCAGTGTATGTGCTATGCATTGCCTCTTTGCCAAGACCAGGGCATACTGGGCACGCCTCCTTCTGCCTACTGGGGCAGGCTCAGGTTGTTCCTCCTCCGAGTCACGCTCTGCCTGTGATGGCCTTGGCAATGGTGGGGGGCTGTTTGGCCCGCCCTATGCTGGTCCTGCTGCAGCTGTTTTCGCAAGATCATATTATGTAGCATAGCACATACCACGACAATTTGGGTACATGCAGTTGGTGAGTACTGCAAGGCTCCATCAGATGTGTCCAGACACCGGAACCGTGACTTGAGCAGCCCAAACACACGCTCTATTACATTACGTGTTTGTGCGTGTGCCTCATTATGGCGTTCCTGTTCAGGTGTGTGCGCGTTTCTGATGGGTTGTCATCAGCCACGGCTCCAGTGCATAACCTGCATCCCCCACTAGGTGTCCATGTGGGATGTCCCCATTGGCAAATGTCTGGTACAGCTGCGTCAAATGCCAGATATGGGAATCATGGTAGCTCCCAGGGCAGCCAGCACACACATTCATTATTATGCCCTGGGCATCACACACGACCTGGCAGTTGGAGGGGAAGCCCTTGCGGTTTATGTAGGCCCTACCCCGCTCACCAGCTGGTGCTTTGATGCATATGTGCGTGCAGTCTATTGCACCCACTACCTCAGGGTATTCCGCTATTTGCAGGAAGAGACGCATATTGCTGGCCAATACCTCACGGGCATTGGGGAAATATACATGATCACCGACATGTGCTGACATGGCATCCAGGAACTGGTGCAGTACCCTGGAGGCTAATGCCTGTAATATCCCCATCATATCACCAGTTGGTCTCTGGAAGGTACCTGTTGCTAGTATTCTTAGGCCAACACATACCTTGGTTTCCACTGGGATGGGTTCCCCTCTGCTGGTTCTGTGTGTGAGGCGTGGCCTGCACAGCTTGACAATTTGCTGCAGGAGGTTTCTGTCCACTCTATAGCGCTCCACTATCTCCAGCTCATGTAACCCGTGGTAGGTGACCCTGGGCCTGTACACTCTTCTCCGTCTCCTCACTGTGGGTTGTCTGGCAGTATTTGCATTGTCACCACCCTCAGCAAGTAGCCTATGTCTTCTTATGACAGCTATGGCAGCCCCTAGCATTTCTGCTCTGAGTTCAGCTTTTCAGTTTTCACTTCTAATAGCTTACTCCTGTCTTGCAGTGTCTCTTGAGAGAAACATCCTGCACTGCTGTTTGCAGAGTTTTAAGTGCTTGGCTGGGCTACTATTCTGCCTGTGCAATTGCCTGCTTCTAATTGTTTTCACCTGCTAGCTCCAGCAGTATTCCCTGCTAGATTCCTACTAATTCTGTTGCTTCCTTTTTCCTTTCTGTTTCCTCAGGGGGGAGCAACACGCATACCAGCAGAAACACGCTCACAGTGGCTTACACGCGCACACACAGGCTTACACAGTTTAGAATCTTCTTATTCGGGTTAAAACGCGCGCACACCAGCGCAAACAGTCTTACAAGTCTGCCAACAGGCTACCACATGCTCAGTCTGCCTTACACGAGTGCACACTGCCCTACTCACGCCTCATGGCATGCACACGTGCGCATGCACGCCCAGCAAGAAACTTTGGTGTAAGCAACAGTGCACACCTTCCATTTCTTGACTTTCCCATGCTTATCTTGTGGCACTCCTCTTTCCATGATATGTGTCTGACATCTGTCATGTAACACTGACCTCCAATAAACTGCATTTCTTTCTGCCATTCCCCCCTGTGATGTCACCTATCTCCTACTCTGTTCCTCCCCCTTATGTAACTCTTACATTACTCAGAATGTGCTCATTTGCTATGTGACAGTGGGATTCAGTATCCTAACACTCATTTACATCAGATTGCCTACTAATGCTTAGTTACATGTCTTAGACTCAGCTTACCCCCTTAGCAACCACTAAACGGTGGCCATGTTGTTTTTGGTCTGCTGGTCCCTGCATTGTAAATCCACGTATTGCATAAAACCCACATTTGTGGGTTTATAACCTTCATTTTTATGTTTTACATAGCGCAGCCCGTTTGCGAGGGGCTGCGCTGCATTTAAACATCGGCGAAAAAATATATATTTATTTCTCAAATTTGCATCGGCATACCTTGCCAATGGCCACATATTTGGCCATTGGCATGCTGCCTGACACATATGCACCCTTTATTTGGAGCTGACATGGCTCCATTGTGCTATTTGCAGAAACGCACTCAGTTGTCAACTGAGTACATTTCTACAGCTAAAACGGCTATTACACGGGCTGGTTTGGGCTTCGTGGATCGCTAATCTACCTCATTTGCATGCCTTTCAGCTGCAATTGAGGTGATTAGCATATCCACGCCCACTCCATGTAAGAGACATTTTAGCTGGTCTCTTACACGGAATTTTGGGCTGTTCCTGGATCGTGAGGGCTGCAAGGAGTCTTACACTACTCTTAGACTCCGTGCAAGCCTTCGTGAATCCTGCCCTATGTGTTAATATATAAATATAAATATTACATTCAAATATGTATATAACCATATATATTGCAATGACAAAGGTAAATAAAAAATATATGTATAAATGTAAAAATAAGACAAAGAGTCCCATTTCATAGTAAAAAACTCAGTAGTCCATTCCAAGCAAATACAATATTGTACACTTGTCTTTGTTTGCTTGTTCACATCGAGTTTTATAATGTAGATGCATCACTATAATGTACCACGCCTCTGGTAAATATATATTATATATACATAAATTATATATATTGTTATTAATTTATTTAAAAAGTGGCACTATGTCTAGATTTCAGCATATTGCAGTTGTATTTTAATTTTGGCTTGGAATGGACTACTGAGTTTTTTACTATGAAATGGGACTATTTATTTGTCTTATTTTTACATTTATACATATATATTTTTATTTACCTTTGTCATTGTAATATATATGGTTATATACATATTTTAATGTAATATTTATATTTTAACACATACACTTTCTGGGTTTTTAGCATTTCAGTATGAAAAGGTATTTTAATAACCTTAAACAACTAGTCCAGTCTGAGTTAATTACTTAATTATTTTAACATGTGACTTTACGATCCGTATTTATTCAAGCCAACTGCATCATACTGTTAACTTGATAAAGCTTGGTATTTACCGAGCAAAAGTGCTCGTTTTATATTGTTTCTAGTCACCTAATAAAGGATTTACAAAACTTGCTGGTTTACGCTTCCTAGCTGTGGATTTATCATTTTATTGGTCCTGTTCTTTTTCTACTTTGGTGATTTCAGTGTTTTGTTGTCTCTATGGCTGAGGAAGCTGAACTAGTTGATTTTGCTGACACCCCCCAGCTATTGAGAGAAGATCGTGATGACAGCCCAGTAACTCGTTCGGAGTTTAATCAAGTTTTGACTATGCTTACTCAACTCACCAATACTTTAAATATGATTAGAGACAGTTTTAATTCAGCGTTGCCTGGTAACCAGCAGCATGCTTTAGAGCAAAGAAGGAAGCGTGTACCTAACACGCTAACAGGAACGACATTTGCTACAGCCTTTGAACTTCCAGGTAAAGCAGCATTTTCTAAAGCTCCTAATCAGGAGCAAACAGCAAATACGCAAAGGCAACAAATGGATTTGTTGGATTTACAGCCTAAAGCTTTTAATTTCAATGTTTGGACTGGACATCAATTTTCATTTAACCAAGGTACTTTAACTTCTAATAACATTCATAATATTGAAAACGATTTTGATGTTCTGAGAGACAAGCTCTATGCTTATAAGAGCAACCAGCTGGAAATTAACTCTCTCAAAGAATGTGTGTCTGTTCAGCGTGTACCGAAAGGTTTGCGCAGTTACAAGTTCCCGAATAATGTTCAACCGGGTTCTTCATATTATAAAAAGCTATGTGAAATTTTTGATAGAGCTGGGTTAGAAGTTCTGAATGTTATGATAGCGGAATATGAGGTGAAAGCCGTTATTCTGCTAAATGAGCTCAATGTTTTGAACAATGCCTTGGTTAATGATAACAATTTTTTGGCTGTTAAAATTAACTATGACAATGTCTTTAAAGAAGTAGATCCGTTCTGTGTTAAAATCCTTAATCGTAAGATACATAAGCTTGAGAGGGATTTAATTGAATATAGGGAGGGTACAGCATATCAGCTCCCTGGTAAGCTACATAGGGATAATAAACAGGCCCAAGGAACTAACAACCAAGTTAACACATTTGATAATCAGGCTAACTCTTCTGTCCAAACTCTTCGTAGGAGTGAGAGATTAGCTGAAAAAGGAAGGAAGAACTCCTTCCAGGATTTTCAACAACCCCCCGACAGAACGGGGGGGGGGGGAGGGGGTGAGACACTATCAACAGGGATGGAACAACAGATACAAATAGAAAAAGACAATATTATGGTTGATAGTAACATTTTAGAAGAAGGTTGCCACGAGGAGGGTGACAATTTTTCTATTAAGAAAGACAATTTTGTTATTTATAATTACATAGATTTGGACGTGAACCACTCTACTTTTGGATTGTTTACTAGGGGTTTCCAGTTTGTACCCTTACGTTCATTTAATTTAGCCAATGCCCTTTGTTGACCTGAAACTTTTTGTAAGACACTTAAACTTCACTCTATATTTCAAAGGGCAAACACATGTTAACAATGAACTTTCTAGAACCAGCACATTTAATCCTCCTACACACCCGTCTATCAAAGTGTTTGAAGAATTGGTAGAAAAGGACCTTACATTCACAAGGTTCACACACACCTCCTATTAATTTGAACGCAGATGAGGTCCGTTTAGTTAACAATCTTAAGAAAGAAAATATAAGGGTTATGAAGCCTGACAAAGGTGGTGGTGTGGTTCTTATGTATAATTCCGATTATGACACCTATCTTTATGGAATGCTGCAAGACACAGAACAGTATGAGATAGTTTCCAAGAATGAGGTTAATTTGGCCATGTCTAAAATTAAATTTTTACTTACTGACCATTTATTGCAGGGTGTCATCAATGAAAGATTATTCAACTACTTGCACGTAAACAAACCTAGAACCCCAGTAATTTTTGGGATCCCGAAGGTACACAAGGGATTAAACCCGTTGAAGTTTAGACCTATTGTTTCCGGGGCGGGTAGTATAACAGAGCCACTTGGCAAATTTATTGACCATATAACAAAGAGTTTTGTTTCTTCTTTGGGTAATATTTGTAAAGATTCTTGGGATTTTCTCAAAGGTATCCAACCCCTCTTCTATCAGCCTGAATTGTTAATGATTACCATCGACATAGTGGAGCTGTTCCCTAGTATTCCTCACTCCACTGGTTTGGAATGGTTTAATGAGGTATTAACAAATGAAGCCCATTTAGGGAACAGGGTCACCAGCTTGATAGTGGAGTTTATGGAAATAGTATTAGAGAACAACTTTATTCACAGACAAAAGAAGGGGGTAGCCATGGGTGCCTCTTGTGCTTTCCTTTATGCCAATGTGATACTGCACAGATGGGAACAGAAGTTTATTTTTTCAACTACTTGGGTTCAGCATATAACACATTACAAGAGGTACCTGGACGACATATGTATTTTATGGAATGGTACCCTGAATCAGTTTTATGATTTTTTCAACTATCTCAATTCCACCACCCCCTTTTTATCTTTCACACATAATGTCAGTGAAAATGTGCTACATTACCTTGATGTAACCCTGTATAAGGATAATTCTAATTGTACTTTTCATTCTAAGCTTTTTAGGAAACCAACTTTTTCCAATTCGTACCTACACTTTGATAGTGGACACCCTTTTTACCAAAAGAAAGGTATTATTAAGGGACAGTTTATTCGTGCTTCCAGGATGTGTAGTACACTTGCTGATTTCTTGAATGAAATTGACTTGTTGAAATCATTATTTCTTGAGAGAGGATATCCTAACTCTTTAGTGACTAGTTTAGCACAAGAAATTATTGACAACAGGGACAATAGATATCCACCTTTGTTGGGCAAGGGATTTCCACAAGTATCCGAAGTCACTACCGGGGGCAATATGGAGCAGTCCAGTCGCTTTATTTATACTTACTCTGTCAGTTTTTTGCATATTGAAAGCGTGGTATGTAGGCACTGGCCGGTTCTCACTCTACATGATGAACTGAACAAACTGGTGCAACCACACCCTAATTTTGTAAGGAAAAGAGGTGTTAACCTTAAGGAATTGTTTGAAAAGAAGTGCACTCCAAGATCAACATCAAACCATTCTAGGTTGGGGACCTTTAAATGTGGTGCCTGCAAGCAGTGTAATGTTATTGCAAACGACTCAACCATTTATATTCCATCGAGAAAATTCCTTTTCAGTTCTAGTAGTTACTCTGTGGAACAAAAGGGGTGGTTTATTTAGGGTTATGTACTTTTTGCTCCAGTTTTTATGTAGGAAAAACGGAGAGGCCCCTAAGAAAGAGAATCTACGAGCATCTTTATGACATTTCTAGGGAAAGGGAAACTAATGCTTTTTACAAGCATTCAATTATTTGCCCTAGAATGGAGCTTAAGTTTATTGTGTTAGAACATGTGACACCAGATGCCAGAGGAGGTGACTGGGAGACAACTTTAGAGTATAGAGAACTCCTATGGCAACTTAGACTTGATGCTGGGAAACCACCTGGCCTTAATGACAACATAAATATTAGCAGTGTGCTTAGGTTGAGGATGGCCCGGTTATAGTGCCGCTTACAGTTGTTATGCATCAGATTGTAATGTGGCCACATTACAATATTGCACACTTGTCTTTGTTTGTTCACATCGAGTTTTATAATGTAGATGCATCACTATAATGTACCACGCCTCTGGTGAATATTATATATTATATACACATAAATATTATATATATTGTTATTAATTTATTTAAAAGTGGCACTATGTCTAGATTTCAGCATATTGCAGTTGTATTTTAATTTTGGCTTGGAATGGACTACTGAGTTTTTTTACTATGAAATGGGACTATTTATTTGTCTATTTTTACATTTATACATATATTTTTTATTTACCTTTGTCATTGTAATATATAAGGTTATATACATATTTTAATGTAATATTTATATTTATAAATTAACACATACACTTTCTGGGTTTTTAGCATTTCAGTATGAAATGGTATTTTAATAACCTTAAACAACTAGTCCAGTCATTGAGTTAATTACTTAATTAATTATTTTAACATGTGACTTTACGATGTGTATTTATTCAAGCCAACTGCATCATACTGTTAACTTGATAAAGCTCGGTATTTACTGAGCGAAAGCGCTCGTTTTATGTTGTTTCTAGTCACCTAATAAAGGATTTACGAAGCTTGCTGGTTTACGCTTCCTAGCTGTGGATTTATCATTTTATTGGTCCTGTTCTTTTTCTACTTTGGTGATTTCAAAGGTTTTTTCTTCTCAATGGTGTGAGTTATTTGGTGGACTTTTTTGGTACAGCCTTTGGTTTTCTATATTTGAATTCCCCTCTGTCTGCAGTATGCAATTACTGGTGCCAGGCATTTTGTGAAGACCCTGGGCGCAGTAGATAAGCCAATGGGCAGTGCAGAGAATTGGTACTGGGTTGAACCTGCAATGAAACAGAGGTATCTTCTGCAATTTTGTCTGATAGGGACATGCAGGTATGCCTCCTTGAGGTCCAACGTTACTAGCCAAGCTTTCTTGCCCAACATGGGAAGAAGCTGCTGTAGTGTTAGCATCTTGAATTTGGGTACTTGTAAGAAGGTGTTTAAAATTGAAAGGTCCAGAATGGGTCTCCAAGCATTGTCCTTTCTGAGGACTAGAAAGAGCCTTGAGTAAAATCCTTGGCCTTGCTCCTGTGTAGGTACCAGCTGGATGGCTCTCATGTCCATGAGAGCTATAATTTGTTTTTGTGCCTCTGCCCATTGATTTTGTGGCAGGTTTGGCATTCCTTTTATCCTTGGCAAGGTGTGGAAATGGAATCTGTATCCGTGTGAGATAATGTCTAGGACCCATTTGTCCTTTGTGACGATGTGCCAGTTGTCTGCAAAAAGTGCTAATTTTCCTCCCAAGGGAGCTGCCAAGAGGGTTTTGCTTGGTAGTTTGATGTTTAAGTCATTGTGTTTGCCTTCTAGTGGTTTGGGACCTGTCTTCTCCTCCCTTCTGTGTTGTAGTGCCCCATTGGCGAGGTTTGTAAGGGATTTGTGCTTGTCCTCTGCCTCTTGGGCGCCTGTATTTACCCTTCTGAGGCCTGTCAGAAGCTGGAAAGGACCAATTTTTCATTGGCCAATTTCTGCTGAAGCGTGGGGGCTGTACCTGTAAGAAATCTTTGACCGTCTACATAGATTTTGCCTTATCCTCCACTTTCTTCAAAACCTCCTCTGCTTTAACCCCAAATAAAACATCCTGCTGTAAGGGTGCATCCAATAACTTTGCTTTAACATGATCAGGCAGAGATTGTTCCTTTAACGAAGCATGCCTACGTATAACAGACCCAGTAACAGCTGCTCTGGAGGAAGCTTCCAAGGCATCAAAACCACATTGTAAAGTATGTTTGCCCACCTGTTCAGCTGCATGCAACAGATCTTGCATTTCCTTGAGTTCAGACTGTTGAGGGAGCGTGGCCATCTTTTGTTTTATTTGAGACATAAGGAATTGCTGGTATTTAAGCATGTGAAATTGACAATTTAGTGCTCTCATAGCTAGAGTAGTTGAGGTGTAAACCTTCTTCCCCCACCTGTCTAGTGCTCTGGAGTCCCTTTCTGACGGTACAGGATTTTTAGCCATGGAAGCCTTAGCCCCTTTGGGAACCTGAGAGATGGTCTCTGGATCAGCAGCAGGGCTTTTGTAAAGGAATTTGTGAGAGTCAGGCACTCTATAGTACCTATCTGGTTTAGCTGGAGCAGGAGGCAGAGAATAGTACAGTTTTGTACCTACCATAAATGTAGATGTTCGAAGATCCACATTGCTGCAGTCCTTACACTTGGGTAGTCCGCTGTCCTCGGTCGGCCCGAATATCAAAGTATTAGGCTGACGTCGGTCAAGGCGCTTAAGACTGACATCAGGACATCAGGGTACAAATGCGCATGACCGACGTCATATCCTCAGTCTTTTCTTGCCCCAGATGTCAGAAGACCCTAAACAGAAAGGTCAAAACCAAAAGACAGCAAAAAACAACCAACCACCCTTGTACTAACCATATGTACAATATATACAACATTCACAATATGTACAACCCACACCACACAACCGCCTCTAACTACAGAGGGAAGGAGGAGGAATTGGACTGCAGCAATGTGGATCTTCGAACATCTACATTTATGGTAGGTACAAAACTGTACTATGTTCTTCATCTCACATTGCTGCAGTCCTTACACTTGGGTAGAATCCCAAAGCAGAGATAAGGGAGGATGGCAAAGCTATAAAGCAGTAGGAGCTGCCAAAATGCCCTGTAAAATTGCAGTGGCAAAACCAGCCCTCGATTTAGAGTAAAGTGGAAGGTGATAATGCTTACAGAAAGTATGCACTGAACTCCAAGTAGCTGCCTCCAAAATATCTTTAGTTGCCACCCCCCTTAAAAAAGCTGTAGAAGTGGCAGTAGCCCTAGTGGAATGAGGCCTAATCCCAGCTGGAACCTCCTTACCATGATGGGAATAACAGAAAGCAATACAAAACCCAATCCACTCAGAAATAGTTTGTTTTGACACAGGCTTGCCCTGAGAACCCAAAGCAAAAGAAACAAATAACTGCTGAGACTGCCTGAACCCTTTAGTTCTGCTCAAATAATATCGCAACTGCCTGTGTATATCCAAAGTGTGCAAAATCTTTTCCCGTTTATTTTGGGGTTTGCATAAAAAGTAGGCAAATGAATAGTTTGGTTTAAAGCCACACTAGAAACCACTTTAGGCATAAAGGAAGGATTAGTACGCAAAGATACCCTATCCTTATGGAAAATTAAGAAAGGCTCAACTGCCATAAGGGCCTGTAATTCAGAAACCCTTCTCGCAGAGGTAATGGCTAACAAAAAAGCAGTCTTCCATGATAAATATTTCAACTCAGCAGTAGCTGCAGGCTCAAAAGGTTGTAGAGTGAGTTTCTCCAACACAAAATTGAGATCCCAAGCAGGAGTAGGAGCTATCCGTTGGGGTCTTATATTCTTTGCCCCTCTAAGGAATTGCTTAAACAAAGGATGAGAAAACAATGGTGGTTCACAGTCATAGTGAGCAGAAATTGCTGCAGCATGAACCTTAACAGAAGAGAAGGACAAACCTTTGTCCAGTAACTCAGTGAGATATTGAAGAGCCACACTTAAATTAGGCTTAGAAACATCAAATGCCTTTGCTGCACTCCAAAATAAAAATCTCTTCCACTTATCTGCGTACACTTTCCTTGTACTAGGCCTTCTGGCCTCCAAAATAACATTCAAAACTTGCTGTGGAAGCTGAGACCCTCCAGGGTTTAAAACAGAATATGCCAGGCTGTCAGGTGAAGAGAGTGAAGTTTGACATTGAGTAAATGACTGTTCTCCTGAGACAGCAGGTGTGGAATCGAAGGTAAAGGCCATGGAGGCTCCTGTACCAGACTTCTCAGTAGTGGGTACCAGTGCTGTCGAGGCCAATCTGGAGCTATTAAAATCATCTTTGGCTTGTCCTGTCTGACCTTCAGAAGTACCTTTGGGAGGAGAGGCAGAGGTGGAAAGGCATACACATGAAGATTGCTCCAATTGAATGAAAGAGCATCCACTTTCCAAGCTGTGGGATGAAACCTTTTTGTGCAAAACTTTGGCAGCTGGTAGTTTAGTGGAGAAGCGAACAGATCTATGTCTGGAGTTCCCCATGACACTGTCAATTTCTGAAATACATGAGGATCCAATTTCCACTCGTGGGGATCCATAATTTGTCTGCTCAACACATCTGCTAAGGAGTTCTGTGCTCCTGGCAGAAACCTTGCCTGAAGATTTAGCTGTAAACTGAGAGCAGTCTCCCACAAAATCATTGCTTGTCTGCATAGAGGATAAGAATGTGTTCCCCCTTGCTTGTTGATGTACCACATGACAGTTGTGTTGTCTGTTAGAATCAACACCTGCCCTGGAAGAAGTAAATCCTTGAAAGCTATTAATGCAAATTGGACTGCTAACATCTCCTTCAAGTTGATATGTAGATGTAGAAGTCTGGCAGGCCACGTGTCTTGTATCCACTTTCCATTTAGATGAGCTCCCCAAGTTTTGTCTGAGGCATCTGTCATTAGAATCTGACTCGCCTCTGGCCGGGTCACAGAGAGTCCCTTGTTTAGGTGACATTCCTGAGCCCAACACAAAAATTCCTTTTGAATGCAAGGTATTATCTGAATGACAGTGTCCATATCTTGGCAGTGCTGTGTCCATACATTTTTGAGATACCATTGTAGCTTCCTCATATGCAGTTTGGCATTGGGAAGCACCAGAATACAAGATGCCATGAACCCCAAGGCTTGAAGGACTGTCCTTGCAGTCAGCCTGGACTGATGAGACAATTGATGGAAGTAAAGAGAAAG
Source organism: Protopterus annectens (assembly GCF_019279795.1). Classification (NCBI taxonomy): domain Eukaryota; kingdom Metazoa; phylum Chordata; order Ceratodontiformes; family Protopteridae; genus Protopterus; species Protopterus annectens. The sequence continues at coordinate 1,197,437,460 of NC_056727.1, forward strand.
ATTCTTTTGTTTGTCCGGGGTCAAAAAGGCCATCTGGGATGCTGTATTCAGTCTCACACCCAGAAACACATGTCCTGAGAGGGTACTAGACTGGACTTTATTTCGTTCACAGAATACCCCAGACATCTTAGCACTGCTATCACATAGTGTAAATGATGAAGAAGTTCGTCCTTTCCTTGAGCCAGAATCAGGCAATCGTCCAAATAAGGATAGATCTGTATTCCTCTTAGCCTGAAGAAAGCTATCACTGGAGCCAGAACCTTCGTGAACACTCTGGGCGCAGTAGATAAGCCAAAGGGCAATGCAGAGAACTGATAATGAGAAGTCCCAGCCCGAAAACGTAGATACTTCCTGCAACTTAGCCTGATAGGAACATGAAGGTAAGCCTCCTTGAGATCCAGAGTCACCATCCAGTGATCTTTGCCCAGCAGAGGTAAAAGCTGTTGTAACATCAACATTTTGAACTTGGGAATGTCCAGATAAGTGTTGAGGATAGATAAATCCAAAATTGGTCTCCACGTGTTCCCCTTCTTTGGTACTAGGAACAGGCGAGAATAAAATCCTAGGCCCACTTCTGGCAGAGGGACCGGTTGTATGGCCCCTATTTGGAGCAGCAGAGAAATTTGTTTGTGAGCCTCTAGTCTTTGCTGAGGAGGAATGTCCGGCATGCCTTTGAAAGGAGGCAAGGTATGGAAATAAAACCTGTAACCTTGGTGTATGATATCCAATACCCATCTGTCTTGGGTAATCAAATTCCAATTTTCCTTGAAAAGTGCCAACCTTCCTCCCAAAGGTGCTGCCAGACAAGAAGGATCTGGCAGCTGAAAAGGTAGGTTATTGGGCCTGTTTACGAAAGGACTGGCCCCTGCCCTCACCTGAAAATTGTGCAGGAGAACTCCCTGTTCTAGGTCTGAAGGAGCTCTGAGCTCTGCCCCTACCACGTCTAGATCTACCCCTAGACTGTGAATCATAAGAAGGGTACGTCCACCCCTTAGCAGGCCAATTCCTACTAAACTTCGGAGGCTGGACTTGCAAAAAATCTTTAACAGTCTGCATAGACTTAGCCTTGTCTTCCATTTTCTTCAAGACTGACTCCACAGGTGAACCAAACAACATATCAGATTGTAAAGGAGCATCCAAAATCCTAGTCTTAACATGTTCAGACAAATTCTGATCCCTCAGCCAGGCGTGCCTGCGAAGAACTGACCCAGTGGCAGCCACCCTAGACGAGGCCTGTACAGCATCAAAACCACATTGCAAAGAATGCTTACCCACCTGTTCAGAGACATGTACCAAATCTAGTAGTTCCTTACACTCAATGCCTTCCACCAAAGCATCAACCTTAGATTTCAGTTGAGAAAGAAGATAGTTTTGATATTTCAACATGTGAAACTGGCAATTCAAAGCCCTCATAGCTAAGGTGGAAGAAGTATAGACTTTCTTTCCCCATCTATCCAAAGCTCTGGCCTCTTTATCTGGAGGAATCGGATTTTTCACCACAGAAGCCTTGACACCCTTAGGTCCCTAACAGTTTCTGGGTCCGCCCTAGGACTCTTATAAAGATATTTATGAGCCTCAGGCACCCTATAATACCTATCCGGTTTAACAGGAGCAGGAGGCAAAGAATCAGGATTAAGTGAAGCCTCCGCAAACACATCCTCCACAACATCCAGAACAGGAGGTATAGCCAAAGGCCTATGCTGAGGTAAAAACAAAAATTCCCTAAGCCTTTTCCTGGAATCAGAGAAGTCCTGACCTTCCCACTTAAAATGTTCCCTCATGGAATGAAGAGTCTCGGAAAAAGAAAAATCCTCTGGAGGAGAAGCAGAAGGAGTGGAATCATCTGCATCAGAATCAGAATAAGGAGAGTACTCCTGCAAGTCTTCAGCCGAAGACTCTGAAACATCTGAAGCTTGCTCAAAACTCCCCAACTCTGGTTCCACCCTAGGCCTCTTATCTGGAGGGGGCAAAGAACCTCTAATCAAAGTAATTAAATCTTCTGCCATTTTAAGCATGTGCTTCTTGGGCACAGATCCTGAAGAACTAGGAGTGACCCCAACAGAAGCTAAACCTGGCCTGCCCCTGGGAGAAGCCTTAGAAACAGAAGGAGAGGGCCTAACCACCCTAGGAAGGGAGGGGAGTACAGTAACCTGAGAAGCCCCTTCAGCCTGACCTGCCTCCTGAGAGGCCACATCCTGCAATAACAAAGTCTCCCCCTGGGACTCCAGAGAAGCCTCCGGCGGAACCACCGGTTCCACTGACGCCTCTACAGCACCGGCGTCCGGTACGGACGAGTCTTCTAGCCTGGGCTTAGCTGCCTTGTCCTTGCGCTTCTTCGAAGAAGCGGGCGTCTGAGTATCCGACGGCATCTTATAATTGCACCGCTTCCCAAAGACCAACCTGGCACAATCTAACCTTCGCTTAATAGCGCGCTTATTGAACCTAGCACAAAAGCGACACCCAACAACGTCGTGCTCAGGCCCCAAACAAGGAATACACAAAGTATGATAATCTCTATGCGGTATATGTTTCCCACAAGAAATACAGTTATTCACTTTTTCTGACATCCGGTAAACCACTGAGGCAAGAAAAAACTAAAATATTCCCCAACGGGGTACTTAGCCAACTTTGACTCGGTCTGAAACTCCGAATTCGAAAAATTTCAGAACGCCGAACGGCACTTGCAACGCTGCTTCTGCATCGGACCATGCGGCAAAAAAGACTGAGGATATGATGTCAGTCATGCGCATTTGTACCCTGACGTCCTGATGTCAGTCTTAAGCGCCTTGACCAACGTCAGCCTAATACTTTGATATTCGGGCCGACCGAGGACAGCGGACTACCTAAGTGTAAGGACTGCAGCAATGTGAGATGAAGAACATCTGGATTTAAACTAGATTCTAAGAAAACATCATCTACTATGTCCAAAATTGGGGGGATAGCAAGAGGCCTGTGCTGGGGAAGTAAAAGAAACTCCCGGAGCCTTTTCTTTGAGTCAGAGTAGTCCTGACCTTCCCAGTGGAAATGTTCCCTCATGGTGTGTAAGGTTTCCCCAAAGGAGTAGTCTTCAGGGGGAGAAGCTGAGGGAATTGAGTCTTCAGCATCAGAATCTTCATAAGGGGGAAAGGAGTAATCCTGTTCCTCAGAGGAGCCTGAGGAAACAGACACCTGATCAGAGGAGGCATAATCCTCCTCTTGTCTAGGCCTTTTGTCAGGGGGGGGGGTTGGGAACCCCTGATCAAAGAAATCAAATCTTCAGCCATTTTAAGCATCTGTTTCTTAGTCATAGGGCCTTGACCTGGAGACAGAAGTGTAGGCTTTTTTGATTTTAGAGGAGTCTTAAGCTTAGCATAAGATTTTATGGTGAGGGTAGTCGGTCTGAAAACACCTTCAGAAACCAAAGGTGTTTCTGCAGCACCGGCTTCCCCTACTGCAATGTCGGTAGGGCCTAAGGAAAAAGGCTGCGTCGGCCTAGAAATCTCTGCTGGGGGATCCGATGTAGCCTGGGGATCCAATTCAGCAGTAGCCAGAGGCTGAGTAGGCGCCTCACTGGAAACCGGAGAGCCAGCGACCGGGCCAGCCAAGGCCTCGGAATCTGGCTTGGATCTAGGCTGCCTGTCCCTATCCTTGCGTTTCTTATGCACGCCGGTAGTCGGTTGCTCAGACGGCATAGTGTAATTAAATTTTCTACCGAAGTAGTGTCGTGCGAAATCAAAGCGACGCTTTATAGTTTGCTTATTGAACCTCGCACAGAACCGACAACCAGTGACGTCGTGGTCTGGGCCTATGCAAGGTATACAAAAAGAATGAAAGTCCTTATGAGGTATTTGCTTCCCACAAGAAATGCAACTGTTAACTTTTTCTGACATCGGACTGAGGCAAGAAAAGGTTCCCCAACAGGGTACTTAGCTTTGAAGACTTCGGACTGAAACTCGATTCAAAAATCTCAGGTGTTGGCCGACCGGCACTTGCGAACTGCTTCTGCTTCGGGCACCGCACGGCAAGTAAGACAGAAGAAAATGGCGTCGGATGCCTCTGATATACCCCTGGCGCTATGACGTCAGGGAAGAAGCGACAGCAACTGACGCCGGACCAAGACTTTGGAATTCTGGCCGACTGTGGGACCGCCCGACGGCAGGATAACCCAAGTGTGATGACTGCAGCAGGGTAAAACGATGAACATCTTGTTTTGTCTGAATATTTATGGGATGGGCTACAGCTTTCTTTGTATAGGCTGCTTTAATAGGCATTTGAACTAGTCATGCCGCCGTGGAAGTAGAACTGAGACTATTAATTTGGAAGTGCAGCTGTTCTTGATACTGCAAACAAAATCTGCTTCTTTGCCATAATGGTCTCTACAAGATGTAAAGAGCAGACTGTTTACATCCTTGTTTTCAACAGCTTGACTTTGAACAAACTTACAACTCTATTTAAAATGAAGGGTTTTGTGTTAAGCAGGAGGACAGACTTTGAAAACTATTAGTTGCCTACAAAGTCCGCCACATACTTTGGCTACTATTTGAATTTGTTGGTGTTGGTAGACTTGTGCTGTATAAAATCTTTGTAGTGTATGTATCCACCTCTCTCTAAACATACACACACAAAAGCGAGTACACATGTATATGGCTAATTGCAGATGTAAAAAAAATTGTACAACACACAATGACATATATAACAATATTTTTTTTTTCTGAAAGTCCAAATAACTGAAAAGAATATTAAATACTTTAATTCATGCACATCATTACTAAAAGCAAAATACAACAACCCAGTTAACCATATCTGCAAAGTTAAAGAAACAGTTTTTAAGAAACGCAGCTTAGAATATAAATCTTTATTCACCAACATTGTTCTGATTTCCCTTTCTCTGTCCAAGCACCTATTCCTCTTTGCTACAACAGATAACCCAGCAGTCATCTTAGTCCACAAGTCACAGAGACACACACACACACACACACACACACACACACACACACACACACACACACACACACACACACACAGCTCTTTTAAGTCAATAATTGTTCTGACCAATAACAATCACAAAATGATGCCAGCTTTCAACAAGCTTGTCAGTGCCATACAAAGAATACCCGTTTAACTTATTTATACTTCAATACACAACAGCAAATGCTCTAGGAAAGCAAACACTTTGAACAAACCTCAGAAAACTTGCAAAGCTTTCCAAATAAATAACAGTCAAAAAAACTTTGGAAAAAAAAAGTTCACCACAAGATGGAAACATTGACTTCAACTATTTATAAGCTGTAGTAGCTTTAAAACTATCTAAAAAGACAAAGCAATTAACTGTTTACAGGAGTTTTGAAACTTCACTGAAGTATCACACACACATTATTCAGTCCAACATTGCTGTATCTTCCTCCCAATATTTTGAGTGAAACAAAAAAAACTGTGGCTAAAGAAATATTTAAATCAATATGCTCAGGAGCAGCTGATTCAAAATGACATGGAACAAACTACAAAAAAAGAAGTTATGTTCTTACCATAACGTTCCATGTGAGTTGTTCATCTTGCCTTTGTTCTTACACACGGGTTCGGAGCCGATCCCTCGGCTCCAAGTCGGCCACATTCCAAGCTCTGCGTCTATGAGAAGCTCGAGACACAGTCCCTATCCCATGATCCCCTGCTAACCCTCAGATTTAGTTTGCAAAGAAACCAGACAACAAAATATACCTGCCTACACATGCATACGCACCAAAATTACCTATACACGTATATACCTAAAAGGTAATGATAGATACAGGCAGATATGTTATACCTGACTGACTACGCAAGCATACATAGGCACAGATAGTCACAGAGAACCATGAGAAAGACAACCAGCCACGAGTCATATCTGTTCATCCAGAACACGGAGGGGGAAGGAGGGCGGGAGTGTAAGAACAAAGGCGAGATGAACAACTCACATGGAACGTTATGGTAAGAACATAACTTCTTTATGTGAAGTTGTTCGATCTCGCCGTTTGTTCTTACACAAGGGTAGCATCCCCAGCACCCTAAACCCCGGGTGGCTCACGGGAGAACATTCCTGAGAACAGTAGAACCAAAGGAAGCCCTGTCCCTGGAGGCCCTGTCCACTTTGTAATGAGTAATAAAGGTATGAGGTTTGGCCCAGGTAGCCGCAGCACAGATGGTATCTATAGGTAAACGAGCCGTATGTGCCAGAGAAGTAGAAATAGCCCTAGTACAATGAGCTTTAACTTTGAGGGGAGTAGGCTGATTTGAAGATGAATAAATAAAGTTTATGCAGTCTGAAAACCATTTGGATAGTGCGATTTTTGTAACTGCAAGTCCTTTCTTACTATCTGCATGAGACACAAACAGTTGGTCCGATTTTCTGAACTCTTTTGTTCTGTCCAGGTAAAATCTCAGTTGTCTATGTACGTCCAATTTGTGAAGCATGTATTCCATCTTATTGGTATGGTTCCTGAAAAAGGTGGGAAGTTCTATGGACTGATTAAGATTCGACTCTGAGCAGACATTTGGTAGAAAGGACGGATTAGTGCGTAAGGTGACCCTGTCTGGATGAAATATCAGATATGGTGGTCTCATTGACGGTGCCTGTAGCTCCGAAACTCTGCGGGCCGAAGTGATTGCCACCAGAAATAGGGTTTTCCAAGAAAGATATTTCAGTGGGCATGACGAAGCTGGCTCAAACGGCGATAGCATGAGTTGGGATAGCATCAGGTTTAAATTCCAAGGAAAAGCTGGGCTCCGAATAGGTGGTCGGAGATAAGTTCCCTTCATGAAAAAGTACAGTTTTGTACCTACCATAAATGTAGATGTTCGAAGATCCACATTGCTGCAGTCCTTACACTTGGGTAGTCCGCTGTCCTCGGTCGGCCCGAATATCAAAGTATTAGGCTGACGTCGGTCAAGGCGCATAAGACTGACATCAGGACGTCAGGGTACATATGCGCATGACCGACGTCATATCCTCAGTCTTTTCTTGCCCCAGATGTCAGAAGACCCTAAACAGAAAGGTCAAAACCAAAAGACAACCAAAAACAACCAAACACCTGTGTACTAACTATATGTGCAATATATACAATATTTACAATATGTACAACCCACACCACACAACCGCCTCTAACTACAGAGGGGAAGGAGGGAGGTATTGACTGCAGCAATGTGGATCTTCGAACATCTACATTTATGGTAGGTACAAAACTGTACTATGTTCTTCATCTCACATTGCTGCAGTCCTTACACTTGGGTAGAATCCCAAAGCAGAGAAAAGGGAGGATGGCACAACTAAAAAGCAGTAGGAGCTGCCAAAATGCCCTGTAAAATTGCAGTGGCAAAACCAGCCCTCGATTTAGAGTAAAGAGGAAGGTGATAATGCTTAGAGAAAGTATGCACTGAACTCCAAGTAGCAGCCTCCAAAATATCCTTAGTTGCTACCCCCCTTAGAAAGGCTGTAGAAGTGGCAGTAGCCCTAGTGGAATGAGGCCTAATCCCAGCTGGAATCTCCTTACCATGATGGGAATAACAGAAAGCAATACACAACCCAATCCACTTAGAAATAGTTTGTTTTGACACAGGCTTGCCCTGAGAACTCAAAGCAAAAGAAACAAATAACTGCTGAGACTGCCTGAACCCTTTAGTTCTGCTCAAATAATATCGCAACTGCCTGTGTATATCCAAAGTGTGCAAAATCTTTTCCCCTTTATTTTGGGGGTTCGCATAAAAGGTAGGCAAATGAACAGTTTGGTTTAAAGCCACACTAGAAACCACTTTAGGCATAAAGGAAGGATTAGTACGCAAAGATACCCTATCCTTATGGAAAATTAAGAAAGGCTCAACTGCCATAAGGGCCTGTAATTCAGAAACCCTTCTCGCAGAGGTAATGGCCAACAAAAAAGCAGTCTTCCATGATAAATATTTCAACTCAGCAGTAGCTGCAGGCTCAAAAGGTTGTAGAGTGAGTTTCTCCAACACAAAATTGAGATCCCAAGCAGGAGTAGGAGCTCTCCGTGGGGGTCTTATATTCTTTGCCCCTCTAAGGAATTGCTTAAACAAAGGATGAGAAAACAATGGTGGGTCACAATCATAGTGAGCAGAAATTGCTGCAGCATGAATCTTAATAGAAGAGAAGGACAAACCTTTGTCCAGTAACTCAGTAAGATATTGAAGAGCCACACTTAAATTAGGCTTAGAAACATCAAATGCTTTTGCTGCACTCCAAAATAAAAATCTCTTCCATTTATCTGCGTACACTTTCCTTGTACTAGGCCTTCTGGCCTCCAAAATAACATTCAAAACTTGTTGTGGAAGCTGAGACCCTCCAGGGTTTAAAACAGAATATGCCAGGCTGTCAGGTGAAGAGAGTGAAGTTTGACATTGAGTAAACGACTGTTCTCCTGGGACAGCAGGTGTGGAATCAAGGTAAAGGCCATGGAGGCTCCTGCACCAGACTTCTCAGTAGTGGGTACCAGTGCTGTCGAGGCCAATCTGGAGCTATTAAAATCATCTTTGGCTTGTCCTGTCTGACCTTCAGAAGTACCTTTGGGAGGAGAGGCAGAGGTGGAAAGGCATACACATGAAGATTGCTCCAATTGAATGAAAGAGCATCCACTTTCCAAGCTGTGGGATGAAAACTTTTTGTGCAAAACTTTGGCAGCTGGTAGTTTAGTGGAGAAGCGAACAGATCTATGTCTGGAGTTCCCCATGACACTGTCAATTTCTGAAAAACATGAGGATCCAATTTCCACTCGTGGGGATCCATTATTTGTCTGCTCAACATATCTGCTAAGGAGTTCTGTGCTCCTGGCAGAAACCTTGCCTGAAGATGTAGCTGTAAACTGAGAGCAGTCTCCCACAAAATCATTGCTTGTCTGCACAGAGGATAAGAATGTGTTCCCCCTTGCTTGTTGATGTACCACATGACAGTTGTGTTGTCTGTTAGAATCAACACCTGCCCTGGAAGAAGTAAATCCTTGAAAGCTATTAATGCAAATTGGACTGCTAACATCTCCTTCAAGTTGATATGTAGATGTAGAAGTCTGGCAGGCCACGTGTCTTGTATCCACTTTCCATTTAGATGAGCTCCCCAAGCTTTGTCTGAGGCATCTGTCGTTAGAATCTGACTCGCCTCTGGCCGGGTCACAGAGAGTCCCTTGTTTAGGTGACATTCCTGAGCCCACCACAAAAATTCCTTTTGAATGCAAGGTATTATCTGAATGACAGTGTCCATATCTTGGCAGTGCTGTGTCCATACATTTTTGAGATACCATTGTAGCTTCCTCATATGCAGTTTGGCATTGGGAAGCACCAGAATACAAGATGCCATGAACCCCAAGGCTTGAAGGACTGTCCTTGCAGTCAGCCTGGACTGATGAGACAATTGATGGAAGTAAAGAGAAAGATTCTTTTGTTTGTCCGGGGTCAAAAGGCCATCTGGGATGCTGTATTCAGTCTCACACCCAGAAAGCACATGTCCTGAGAGGGTACTAGACTGGACTTTATTTCATTCACAGAATACCCCAGGCATCTTAGCACTGCTATCACATAGTGTAGATGATGAAGAAGTTCGTCCTTTCCTTGAGCCAGAATCAGGCAATCGTCCAAATAAGGGTAGATCTGTATTCCTCGTAGCCTGAAGAAAGCTATCACTGGAGCCAGAACCTTCGTGAACACTCTGGGCGCAGTAGATAAGCCAAAGGGCAATGCAGAGAACTGATAATGAGAAGTCCCAGCCCGAAAACGCAGATACTTCCTGCAACTTAGCCTGATAGGAACATGAAGGTAAGCCTCCTTGAGATCCAGAGTCACCATCCAGTGATCTTTGCCCAGCAGAGGTAAAAGCTGTTGTAACGCCAACATTTTGAACTTGGGAATGTCCAGATAAGTGTTGAGGATAGATAAATCCAAAATTGGTCTCCACGTGTTCCCCTTCTTTGGTACTAGGAACAGGCGAGAATAAAATCCTAGGCCCACTTCTGACAGAGGGACCGGTTGTATGGCTCCTATTTGGAGCAGCAGAGAAATCTGTTTGTGAGCCTCTATTCTTTGCTGAGGAGGAACGTCTGGCATGCCTTTGAAAGGAGGCAAGGTATGGAAATAAAACCTGTAACCTTGGTGTATGATATCCAATACCCATCTGTCTTGGGTAATTAAACTCCAATTTTCCTTGAAAAGTGCCAACCTTCCTCCCAAAGGTGCTGCCAGACGAGAAGGCTCTGGCAGCTGAAAAGGTAGGTCATTGGGCCTGTTTACGAAAGGACTGACCCCTGCCCTCACCCGAAGACTGTGCAGGTGAACTCCCTGTTCTAGGCCTGAAAGAGCCCTGAGCTCTGCCCCTACCACGTCTAGACCTACCCCTAGACTGGGAATCATAAGAAGGATAAGTCCACCCCTTGGTAGGCCAATTTCTGCTAAACTTCGGAGGCTGAACCTGCAAAAAATCTTTAACAGTCTGCATAGACTTAGCTTTGTCTTCCATTTTCTTTAAGACTGCTTCAACAGGAGAACCAAACAACACATCAGATTGTAAAGGAGCATCTAAAATCCTTGTCTTAACATGGTCAGATAAATTCTGATCCCTCAGCCAGGCGTGCCTGCGAAGAACTGAACCAGTGGCAGCCACCCTAGACGAGGCCTGTACAGCATCAAAACCACATTGCAAAGAATGCTTACCCACCTGTTCAGAGACATGTACCAAATCTTGTAACTCTTTACACTCAATACCTTCCGCCAGAGCATCTACCTTAGACTTCAATTGAGAAAGTAGATAGTTTTGGTATTTCAACATGTGAAACTGGCAATTCAAAGCCCTCATAGCTAGGGTGGAAGAAGTATAGACTTTCTTTCCCCATCTATCCAAAGCCCTGGCCTCTTTATCTGGAGGAACCGGATTCTTAACAACAGAAGCCTTAACACCCTTAGGCCCCTGACTAACAGTTTCTGGGTCCCCCTAGGACTCTTAAAAAGATACTTATGAGCTTCAGGCACCCTATAATACCTATCCGGTTTAACAGGAGCAGGAGGCAAAGAATCAGGATTAAGAGAAGCCTCTGCAAACACATCCCCCACAACATCCAGAACAGGAGGTATAGCCAAAGGCCTATGCTGGGGTAAAACAAAATTCCCTAAGCCTTTTCCTGGAATCAGAGAAGTCCTGACCTTCCCACTTAAAATGCTCCCTCATGGAATGAAGAGTCTCTGAAAAAGAAAAATCCTCAGGAGGAGAAGCAGAAGGAGTAGAATCATCCACATCAGAATCAGAATAAGGAGAATACTCCTGCAAGTCTTCAGTCAAGACTCAGAAACATCTGAAGCCTGCTCAAAACTCCCCAACTCAGGTTCCACCCTAGGTCTCTTATCCGGAGGGGGCAAAGAACCTCTAATCAAAGTAATCAAATCTTCTGCCATTTTAAGCATATGCTTCTTGGGCACAGATCCTGAAGAACTAGGAGTGACACCAACTGAAGCTAAACCTGGCCTGCCTCTGGGAGAAGCCTTGGAAACAGAAGGAGATGGCCTAACCACCCTAGGGAGGGAGGGGAGTACAGTAACCTGAGAAGCCCCTTCAGCCTGACCTGCCTCCTGAGAGGCCACATCCTGCAATAACAAGGTCTCCCCCTGGGACTCCACAGAAACCTCCGGCGGAACCACCGGCTCCACCGACACCTGTAAAGAACCGGCGTCCGGTACGGATGACTCATCTTGCCTGGGCTTAGCTGCTTTATCCTTGCGCTTCTTCGAAGAAGCGGACGTCGGAGCATCCGACGGCATCTTATAATTGCACCGCTTCCCGAAGACTAACCTGGCACAATCTAATCTTCTCTTAATAGTGCGCTTATTGAATCTAGCACAAAAGCGACAACCAACAACGTCGTGCTCAGGCCCTAAACAAGGAATACACAAAGTATGATAATCTCTATGCGGTATCTGTTTCCCACAAGAAATACAGTTATTCACTTTTTCTGACATCCGGTAAACCACTGAGGCAAGAAAAAACTAAAATATTCCCCAACGGGGTACTTAGCCAACTTTGACTCTGTCTGAAACTCCGAATTCGAAAAATTTCAGAACGCCGAACGGCACTTGCAACGCTGCTTCTGCATCGGACCATGCGGCAAAAAAGACTGAGGATATGACGTCGGTCATGCGCATATGTACCCTGACGTCCTGATGTCAGTCTTATGCGCCTTGACCGACGTCAGCCTAATACTTTGATATTCGGGCCGACCGAGGACAGCGGACTACCCAAGTGTAAGGACTGCAGCAATGTGAGATGAAGAACATCCCTACAAAGTCTGTGCGACATAATTGTAGCACCTCCTTCACCCACATGAAAATTAGATATGGCAGCCAGCTGTACCCTTATGGTGGATGTTGAAGCCCCCTGGTGAAAGAGAGTAGATAGAAATTCTAGAATCTTGTGAATAGGAGCAACCAAGGGATCTAAACCTTGTTTGGAGGCCCAACACGCGAAACGTTTCCACTTGCTCTTATACAATTTTCTAGTGGAGGATTTGTGGGAAGAAATCAGAATATGTTGTACTGCTGGAGACAAAAGATCTGACCTGGCTAAGCTGGGAAGCGGAGCAGCCATGCTGTCAATTTGAGGGACGAGAGAGAGGGGTGAAGAACTCCTGACGAGTGGGTCAGCAGGTCTGGCACTGGGTCCAGAGTCCAAGGTTCCTCTATTTGGTGAGCTTGGAGGAAGGGAACCAGATTTGTCTAGGCCAGAATGGTGCTATCAAGATGATCGTCCTTTCCAGACCTTTGGCTTTCTGTAGAAATTTTGGGATTAGTGGAACTGGAGGGAAGGCATATAGGAGACCCGGGGGCCAATCGTGTACAAGTGCGTCCCTGGGGGCGCCCCCGGAGGGGAAAGTAGGGCAAAATAGCTTCTGCATTTAGCATTCAAGGGGGATGCAAAAAGGTCGCAGCAAGGCTGGCCCCATCTGCGGAAAATTCTTTCTGCTACTTGATTTTTGAGGGACCACTCGTGAGGCAGCAGGATGGCTCTGCTCAACCTGTCCGCTATTACGTTGGACATCCCCGGGATGTGCGTTGCTATGAGAAAGCGTCTGGTGGACACAGCCCATTGCCAGATCCTCAGGGCCTCTCTGCATAAGGGGTAAGACCTGGTTCCTCCTTGCTTGTTTATGTACCAGACCACTGACATGCTGTCTGTCTGAATTGCTACTGTTCCCGGAGGTTAGTAGTCGTGAAAGTGTTGCAACACTAGGAACACTGCTCTTAACTCTAGGACATTGATGTGCAGTTTGTACTCCATTTCCGACCACTCGCCTTGAACTGTTCTCCCCTGAAAAAGTCCCCCCCACCCTATCAGGGAAGCGTCCGTGGTCACTGTGGCTATGGGGGGAGGAAGAACAAGCGGGCGGCCTATCGTAAGTTCGTGACTGTTCATCCACCATTGAAGATCTCGTTGGCAAGATTCCGTGAGTAGGATGTTGTGTGACAACGGTAGCTGTTGGTAAGACCATTGTGCGAAGAGTAGCCACTGGAGGATCCTCATGTGCATTCTCCCTAGGGGGACCGCGATAAGGGCTGCTGCCATCATGCCTAAAACTTTCAAGACCCAGCGGCTGGGACTCTCTTGTTTTCTAGGAGAATAGAAATCTGTTCTCTCAGGGCTGAGACTCTTGACTGGGGAAGTCTGATCAGGGATAAGGTAGTGTCTAATTCCGCTCCTATGAAAGATATATGCTGTGAGGGCGATAAGGCAGATTTTTCTAAATTCAGAGTTATGCCTAAATGGGAACAGAGATTGATTGTATAGTCCCTGGCTTGCAATAGGTGACGTCTGGTGGTGGCGGTTAGGAACCAGTCATCTAAGTATGGAAACACCCGGAATCCTAGTCGTCTCAGGTGGGACGCCACTACTGCCATGCACTTGGTGAACACCCTGGGGGCTGAGGTGAGGCCAAAGGGCAGAGCTCGAAAATGAAAATGACTGGCTCCCAGCCAGAAGCGCAGGTGACCTCTGGATGGCCTGGCCATTTTTATGTGGTAGTACGCATCCTTGAGATCTATAGAGCACATCCAATCGTTCGTTTGAAGAAACGAAAGGATCGATTGTAGCGTGACCATCCAGAATTTTTCCTTCTTCACGAAGGTATTGAGTTTGCTAAGGTCCAGTATTGGCCTCCAGTCCCCTGTTTTCTTTGGAACTAAAAAGAACCTTGAGTAAGTTCCGGATCCTATTTGGTCCGCCGGGACTGGCTGGATGACTCGTTTTTTCTAACAGCCTTTGTATTTCTATGGCTGCCTGATCCCTCAGATTGGGTGGAACATCTGGGAATCTTTTTTGGATGGGAGGATTGTTTAAGAAAGGGATGTTGTATCCTCTGGTTATTATGCTTTTTACCCAGGAATCTGAAGTGAGTTTTAGCCAAGCCTCTGGGTATAAAGCCAAGCGACCCCCGACTGCCTCCAGAGCAGGAGAGCCGGGCCTCCACTCATGAGTGCTGGAAGGGCTTACCAGGGATGCTATCCCTGTCGCCCTGGTTCTGCAGACCCCCTCTGCTGCCTGGGTGGTGTCTTCCATTCCTTCCCCCTCCTCTGCCTCTGGAGGGGGTTTCACTAGGTGTGGATTGGAAAGCTCCCCGAGTCCTTCCGGAACCACATTTTTCCACCTCTTTGCCCTTTGGGGTATGGTCTAGAAGGGCCGGAAAAACAGACCCCTATGGCAGACAGGAGTCTTTCCTTCTTGCTCAAACCTAGTGAGCGTCTCCTTCACTTCGGGTCCAAACAAGGAGGAACCATCAAAAGGGCATTAGTAAAAGAAGACTTAAAGGCTTCCGCAAAGGAGCATAGGCACATCCAGGATTGTCTCCTCAGAGCAATCGCTGAAGCTGCAGCCCTACTCGATCCTTCGGCTGCATATGAAATGAGCCGCATGGATGAGTTGACAATAGAGTTTAGGGTATTGAGCTGTGCTGTCACCTTGTCTGAGACAGCAGCATCTGTGGTACCCTGTAGAGTATCTCCCAATTCTTTGAGGAGATCTCTCTGAAGACAGGTAAAATGAGTGAGATAGTTCAGCGATCGCATGGAAAAAGTCGCTGAACTAAAAATGCGCTTCCCGTACCTATCCATCGTTCTGGAGTCCTTATTAGGAGGATGAACAGAGGAAGATGCTTCAGACATTTCCTTCTTGGTGGCCGCCGCCACCACCATAGCGTCAACTGGGACTCCTTTGGTGAGGTACGCCTTATCCTGTGGGGCAGTGATGTACTTATTGGGCCTCCGAGGGACTGGTTCCAATGTGTCAGGGGACTCCCACGCCCTTCGAGCTATTAACTCCATTAACTCGAAGGGTGGAGTTACCCAGGAGGTGGAAGGTTGAGCCCCAAAAGCCTTCAGTAACACCGACTCGTCCTCAGTGGGGGCAAGGGACTGCCAGTCACCCCTGCTTGAGAATTTCACGGATGTCGGCAAACAAGACATCCTCCGAGGAGGACCGTGGGGATCCCTCTGACTCATCCAAGTCAGTATCCGATGTCAGAGATTCCTGTGGGGAATCAATGTGCCTCCTCTTGCACAACCTCTTCCTCGGGACATCATCAGAGGGGGCATCTGGTGAAGCTTCTGAGGAGCAGGGTTCACCCTCTGGGGTTGACTGAGGCCTTTGGTCTCTACGCTTGGCCGGGATCAGTGGTGCAGAGACAGAACATGGACTCTTTGGGGAGGGAGAAGAAGAGTGTGATGATGTGAAAGTCTTACCAGACAAGACCTTCCTCATGGCCTCGAAAGCACCGGAGCCCCGGGCCGAGGGCTCCACCGGTTCCGAAGAAGACGGTGGCCTCCCCGGGCCCGGAACCACGGGCTCCGATCCAGAGGACGGAGCCGAATTAATCTGCGCCAAGGCACCTAGGGGAAGAGTCGGAACTGAAAGTTCGGTTCGACTCTCCACCCAGAACCGAGGAGAGATTGTCAGCTCCGAGACCCCTCGAAGGGTACCGAGGGTGTCGAGGTCAGTGGAGCCGAAAGCACTAAAGAAGGCTTCGGCCCTGGTGGATCAATGATCATCAGATCCTCGACGGGTCTCGAAGGAGGATCAAGAGATGGGACAGGAAGGGTCTCAAGCTTCAAAACCAACTGGGACGAAACCGCAATCAGTTTGGATAAGGCTGAGTTCTCCATCAGTTTCTGCACCACTCGATCCACATCGGTGTCAGACAGTCTGGAGGAACGGGTCGAAGGGGCCGAAGATGTCACCGAGCGAAGGATCGATGAAGGGGGTACCTCTGATACTGGCTCCAAGACCTGGACCTCGACTCGAGGCAGTATCTCGGTGCTCGGCTCCAAGGTCTCTGGAGCCAGCAACCGAATCATAGACGAGGTACTCGGGGCCAAAGACCTGGGCTCAGATACTTTCGAAGACTTCGACCCCTTCGAAGACTTCGATAACTGGTCTGCCTTGTCAAATGTCTCCTGAAACTCCGGCTTCAGGAGACCTCTCTCAACTAGTTTCCTGCGTCTCTCCATCATCACTCTGCCACTAAACGAGTGGCAGATGGAACAATCCTCTTGAAGATGGAGAGGACCCAGACAGTATACGCAGGAAACATGGTTGTCAGTAATGGACATTTTCTGTCCACACTGGCAATGTTTAAAGCCAGATTTGGCTTTTTCTGACATTTTTTCTCAAAGAAAAGCAAATGCAACTGTATATGTAAAAAGCACACCACACTAATCCTAATAATAATAACAGTAGTCTAAGTATATTAGGCTATATATATATATATATATATATATATATATATATATATATATATATATATATATATATATATATATATATATATATATATGTATTTATATAAGTAAGAGAAATATATAAAATGTACTGTCACTAAGAAAACACACAAGTAGTAAGGAAACTATCGATTAACTAGGGAATTATCAGTAACAGTTTCTGCCAGAGCCCTGACAGGAAAAAGGGAAAATGCTATGGTCTAGGGGCAGCCACTCCCAAACAAGCTAACGCTAATTAAAACACACACACACACAACTATACTATACTAACTATGCTATCCAATAAAAAACTTCAACAATCTAAGAATTTTAGCTAAATATATGTATATATAAGTAGAAAAAATACAGAGTATACTGGCCCGAGCTCTCACTCGACGAGACCTGTTTCAGCGGCAAACTAGATCTGAGGGTTAGCAGCAGGGGATCATGGGATAGGGACTGTGCCTCGAGCTTCTCTTAGACACAGAGCTTGGAATGTGGCTGACTCAGAGCCAAGGGATCGGCTCCGAACCCGTGTGTAAGAACAAACGGCGAGATTGAACAACTTCACATCAGTAGTTAACCAATAATTCCAGCACATATTATAAGCTTTAAAAGATTTACTGGACATGAAACTGAAACAAAAGAAACAATTTTAAAGCTTCAACAAAAGCTGAGAAATGCATATGTCAACAAGCCTCTTCTTGAGCCAAAAGGTACTTAAGCCAAATTCATCAAATTTTGCATTGCAGGGAATAAGACAGTCAGCTACTCCAGAAGCAGAATAATTCAAATTATAACAGATACATTTGCTGTCCTGTGCAGACTATTTACATAGACTCCAGTCATTGACAGACAGCAGAACACCAAATTTACCTCTTAAACATTTACATCCCATGTGACTTATTGCACCACAGCTCTGCATGAAGGAAACACAACATACTCCCTAGACTTACATGCTTCCCCTCTTGTACACCTACACAAGGAACGCTACATGACAAAGCTCCATGTTGTTTAACGGCATGTATTTCTATGCATTTTCTCAAATTCAATACCATCAGGAGAGTAAAAATAGCCAATGCTGTGAATAAATTCTTCACCAAATGACCAAAAGAAAGCAACATCTCTTTCTGTCTCTACAGTTCTAAGTACATTTTTTCACTTCCAGTACCAAATGGCATCAATCTCTTTTTGCAGGTTAAATAATTGGCCATCACTAAGTACTATTAGTTTACTGTGCAAGTTAGAACAGTGAAATACATACCAACTCCATGGCCAGAAGCAATATCAACAACAGAAGAAATCATGACCAGAGACAAATCATACCACCAGAACCTTAAAACAAAATGCAAATATCGATCACCAACATGACATTCACATAGCAAACTTAACATGAGGTGCAACCCCCTTACTCATATATACTAACTCTATAATTGCAGAACCATGACCAAGGTGACACACCAAGTTAAATGCTAAAATCAACTAAATAAAAACTGATTACAGCACAAAATAACAAAACTGCTAAAAAAAAGTAAATAAGCCCACAAACTACTCAACAAAACACATACATACTCACTCAATTATTTAGTTGTTCAAACAGCATGATGGCTACCAGACATATTTTGTTGATCTGAAAATCGAAATCACTGCAACAAATAAGACCACAGTATGTTGCATGTTATATAAATGATAAGAGTATGCATTCATTATTTTCAAAACTGCACTACTTTGCCTGTGCATAAAAATTCCAATAAAGTTTGTTAAAAATTAAATGAAATAATTTTAAAATCTAAAAAATATCATTACTTAGCTGTAATGTAGTACTTGTTCACTGTGCATACAAAAACCAGCTATAAAATTTCAGGTTAGCCTGGGATGGAGACTGAAGAAAAACAAGAAAGAGATCTAAACTTATCAGTGGCTACTGGCAGGACTGACCTTTGGTCAACTAGTGCTCTAGGCAAAAGGTCTCTACAGCATCCCCCCCACACCACCCTGTTGCCCTCACTCATCCTGGTCTACCTACAGCATCCAGATTACTGGAAAAGCGCCCCTACTAGAGCGGTGCCCTAGGTAGCCATCTAGTTGGCCTATACCTAAGGCCAGCTATGGGTACTGGTGTAAAAACTGCTCACAATTATTCAACATTAGTGAGGAAACTAAGGTCACTCATAGATGTACAAATGAACAAATAACATCAAGAAGTGGAAGCAATATCATTATATAAATCATCAAAAAACATTCATTATATCCTGTCAGGATGTGGAGGGCTCAACTTTAAAAAAAAGTTCAAAACAGTGTTGCATGAAGGGACAGTTGAACTAGTGTACTTGCATCAGAACCCCTATAAAAAATGCAGAAATATGCCTACCTATGCACGTGTATATATGTGTGCACATGTATGCAAGCTGTTTGTGTGTGAGAATTAAAACCACAAAGGAACACACACACACTGCATTGGTTAGTAGTGCTAACACTGCTTGGTTCTCTATTTTTCAGCTGCAATGTCTTTTGTATGCCATCTAAAGGTCTTCCTTGTCTCTGAAAGTACTTTAGGAGATCCAGTTTCCTCCTAATACATGCCAAAACCCCACAGGCACATGAACTCCTGATGGTCAAAAGTGTGTGTGTGAACTTGTATCCTGCAGTGGACTGCCATCTCATCCAGCAAGGTTTCCTGCCCTACGACTGGTTCGGCTTGGATAGACTTTTGATCCTGCAATTCTAAAAAGAGAAATGGTGTGTACAGAACAATGAAAGCATATACATGCATGCAAGCGCACACACACACACACACACACACACACACACACAATGCAAGTAAAAAGGAGGAATGGTAACAGTTAATAATGGCACACATCTAACATGTATGAAGTATAACAGGAAGCATATTTTCACAGTAAAACACACTTGGAGACAATTGGTAACTTTTCCAAGATAAGTGGGATACAGTAATAGAAATACAAAGACCACCTTGGGAAGGATCCCAGTATGTGGAATAGCATTCTCTGAGAAAATGCCCCCCCCCCCCAAAGAAGGATGCAATGGACCCAACTACACCCCCCCTATTTACAGTGGTTTTGCCTTTAAAATAAGTGGATGAATTTAACACTGTATGGGACAGAAAAAGAAGTTATGTCCTTACCATAACGTTCCATGTGGAGTGTTCATCTCGCCTTGGTTATTACACATGGGTTCGGAGCCGATCCTCGGCTCCGTCGCCGACTGCAAGCTCTGCATCGAGAAGAAGCTCGAGGACATCCAATACCCACAATCCCCCTCTGCCTTTACCTCAGATCTAGTTTGCAAGCAAACCAGACATAAAGCACGCACACATGCTAACTATATACATAAACGTACATATATACAAACATACCAAGGGTATGAAAGTAACACTAATACTGCAACAGCAGAAGGAGAATACTCCAGACCAGGCACCAAATCGAACGTTCTTCCTAAGGGTGGGAAGGGTGGGAGTGTAATAAGGCGAGATGAACACTCCACATGGAACGTTATGGTAAGGACAAAACTTCTTTATGTGAGAGTGTTCAATCTCGCCTTTGTTCTTACACATGGGTAGCCCCTAGCTCCATGATCCTGAGGAACTCAAGGGAGAACGTTCTTGAGCACAGTGGAACCAAAGGTTGCCCTATCCCTAGAAACCCTGTCCACTTTGTAATGAGAGATAAATGTATGTGGTTTAGCCCAAGTAGCAGCCGCACAAATAGTGTCTAGTGGTAAGCGAGCTGCGTGAGCCAAAGATGTAGAAACTGATCTGGTGGAATGTCCTTTGGGTTTTGCTGATAATGTTTGGTCAGAGGCTTCATAAACATACGTGATACAGTCAGTTAGCCATTTAGAAAGAGTTCGTTTCGTAACTGCAAGACCCTTTCTGCTGTCAGCAAAAGCTACAAATAGTTGATCAGATTTCCTGTGATCTTTTGTTCTATCCAAATAAAATCTGAGTTGTCTATGGACGTCCAGTTTGTGCAACATATACTCCAATTTATTAGAGTGGTTCTTAAAGAAGGTGGGTAATTCAATGGACTGATTAATATTACTAGAAGAACAAACTTTGGGGAGAAAGGATGGATTAGTGCGTAGGGATACTCTTGTCAGAATGAAATATTAAATAAGGATGTTTGACAGAAAGGGCCTGAAGCTCAGACACTGCCTAGCAGATGTAATGGCCACTAGAAATAAAGGTTTCCATGACAAAAATTTCAATGTGCAACTTGAAGCTGGTTCAAAGGGTGGCAACATCAATTTAGAAAGCAACAGGTTTAAATTCCACGGTGATGTCGGACTTCTGACTGGTGGTCTGATATGAAAAGAACCTTTTAAAAAGGCTTTACACAGTCTGTGTGCCATAATAGGCACCACATTCCTCTACATGATAGTTAGAAATGGCAGCTAACTGTACTCTTAAAGTAGCCGGGGAAGCTCCTTCATGAAATAGTTCAGTCAAGAACTCTAAAACCTTGTTTAACGGAGCTCTAACGGGGTCCAAATGATGTGACTTCGCCCAAAGACAAAACGTTTCCACTTACTGGTGTAAGTCTTTGTAGTGGAAACTTTATGAGAAGCTACTAAAATATCTTGAACCGCCGATGTAAGGGGAACCGACCTGGCTAAGAAGGGAAGCGGAGCAGCCAAGCTGCTAGATGGAGAGATTCTAGAGATGGGTGAGGAACTCCTGACGAGTGAGTCAGTAGATCTGGCTTTGGGTCCAGCATCCAAGGTCCCCGAATGCGGTGATGCAATAGAAAGGGGAACCAAATTTGGCGAGGCCAGAACGGGGCAATGAGAATAATAGTCCTCTGAAGGTTGTTGGCTTTCTGTAGAAACTTTGCAATCAGGGGAAATGGAGGAAAAGCATATAGGAGACCCGGGGGCCAATCGTGCACCAGCGTCCCTGGGGACTTCCCCTGGAGGGTAATAGGGCAAAGTAGCTCCTGCATTTGGCGTTCATTGGAGACGCAAACAGATCGCAGGTAGGCTGGCCCCATTTGCGAAAAATCCTTCTCGCAACTGACTGTTTGAGGGACCACTCGTGAGGCAATAGTATTGCCCTGCTCAGCCTGTCGGCTATGACGTTGGATGACCCGGGATGTGCATTGCGATCAGAAAGCGACCGTGGACTCTGCCCATTGCCAAATTCTCATGGCCTCTCTGCATAGTTGGTAAGACCTGGTTCCCCCTTGCTTGTTTATGTACCAGACTACGGACATGTTGTCTGTCTGAACTGCAATGGTCCCTGGAGGAAGAAGGGGAGCAAAGTGTTGCAACGCCAAAAACACTGCCCTCAACTCCAGAACATTGATGTGCAGATTGTACTCCAGATTGGTCCATTCGCCTTGGACTGTCTGTCCCTGAAAGATGCCCCCCCACCCTATCAGGGAAGCGTCCATGGTTATCGTCGCAGAAGGTGCGGGTAGCACAAATGGTCTTCCGCTGGATAGGTTGCAAGTCTGTAACCACCACATTAGGTGTGATTTGCATGTTTTCGTTATCAATATTTCGTGAGTCAGTGGAAGTTGTTGGAATGACCATTGTGCAAACAGAAGCCATTGTAGCACTCTCATGTGCAGTCTTCCCAATGGTATCGCAATGAGAGAAGCTGCCATGAGACCCAAGACTTTCAGAACAATTTTTGCCGGAGACTTTCTGGACGACAGCAGAAGGGAGATGTTGAATTGAAGTGCTACTATTCTTTCTGTAGGAAGTTTTAGAACTGAATGACGCGTATCTAATTCCGCTCCTATGAATAAGATATGCTGTGATGGCTGTAGCAAAGATTTTTCGAAATTTACTGAAATTCCAAGGTGTGTACAAAGTTGTAGGGTGTAATCCCTGGCTTGTATCAGTTGACGCCTGGTGGTGGCAGACAGGAGCCAGTCGTCCAGATACGGAAACACCTGGAATCCTAGGCGCCTCAGATGAGACGCTACCACTGCCATGCATTTGGTGAAGACCCTGGGGGCTGTAGTCAGACCAAAGGGCAGGGCTCGAAACTGATAGTGACTGGCTCCCAGCCGGAAGCGCAAATGATCCCTGGACGCCCTGGCCATTTTGATGTGGTAGTATGCGTCCTTCAGATCTATCGAGCACATCCAGTCGTCCTTCCGTAAAAATGGAAGGATCGATTGAAGCGTGACCATTCGGAACTTTTTCTTCTTGACAAAGGTGTTGAGATGGCTTAGGTCCAGAATCGGCCTCCAGTCCCCTGTTTTCTTTGGAACTAAAAAGAACCTTGAGTAAGTTCCGAATCCTATTTGGTCCGCTGGGACTGGTTGATTGACTCTTTTTTCTAGCAGCTTTGAAATTTCTGTAGCTGCTGGGTCTCGCAGATGGGGTGGTACATCTGGGAGTTTTCTCTTTGGAATGGGTGTGGACAGAAATGGGATTTTGTAACCTCTGGTAACAATGCTTTTTACCCAATTGTCTGAAGAAAGGTTTTGCCAGGCCTGAGGGTATAAAGCTAAGCGACCCCCGACTGCCTCCAGAGCAGGACAGTCGGGCCTCCTCTCAGGAGTGCTGAAAAGGTTTGTCAGGGAGGTTATCCCTGTCACCTTGGTTTTATGGACCCCTCTGCCGCCAGGGCGGCGTCTTCCACCTCTGCCCCCTCTGCCTCTAGAGGGGCATCACCCTGTGTGTTTGGGAAAGATCCTTGGGGTTTTGAAACCACATTTTCCACCACGTTGCCCTTTGGGGTACGGTCTGGAAGGGTGGAAAACGGACTCCGACAGCAGACAGAGTCTTTCCCTCCTGTTCACACCGGGTAAGGGTCTCCTTTACTTTAGGGCCAAAAAGTGTGGCTCCGTCAAATGGGGCATTAGTAAAGGAAGACTTGAAGGCTTCATAAGCGAACAAAAGCGCATCCAGGATTGCCTACGAAGAGCAATCGCTGAAGCCGCTGCCCTACTCGATCCTTCGGCTGCATAGGATATCAGCCTCATGGACGAGTTTACAATGGATGTAAGGGTGTTGAGATGCGCTGTAACTTTCTCCGAAACAGCAGCATCTGTAGTACCCTGGAGGGTATCTCCCAACTCTTTGACTAGATCCCTCTGTAAACGTGTAAAATGAGTCAAATAGTTCAGGGAACGCATAGAGAAAGCCGCTGAACTGAAAATGCGCTTCCCGTATCTGTCCATGGTCCTAGAATCTTTGTTAGGTGGATGGACAGATTAGGAAGACTCCGACATCTCCTTTTTCGTGGCCGCTGCCACCACCATGGCGTCTACTGGGACTCCTTTGGTGAGGTAAGCCTTGTCCTGTGGTGCCGTAATGTACTTATTTGGCTTCCTAGGGACTGGTTCCACCGTGTCAGGTGTCTCCCACGCCCTTCGAGCAATCAACTCCATTAACTCATCGAAGGGCGGAGTGACCCAGGAGGAGGAAGGGCGAGCACCAAATGCCTTCAGCAAAACTGACTCATCCTCAGAAGGGGGGAGGGCTTGCCAGTCACCTCTCTGTTTTAGGATCTCCAAGATGTCAGAAAAAGAGACATCTTCTGAAGGTGACTTAGGGGACCCTTCTGACTCATCTAAGTCAGTATCAGATGTCAAGGATTCTTGTGGAGAATCCAAGTGTCTCCTCTTACACAATCTTTTCCTAGGGACTTCTTCGTGGGGAGCATCCGAAGAAGCCTCCGAGGAAGAGGGGGCACCCTCCAGGGGTGGCTGAGACACTGGTGCCCGACGCTTGGACGTGGCCGTGGGTGCAGAGGAGGATAACGGTCCTTTGTGGGGAGGAGAAGCTGTACCTGCTGAAGTGGTTGTCTGGGTAGACAACACCTTCCTCATGAGGTCGAAGGCCCCTGGGTCCCGAGTCGAGGTATCTCCCAGTTCCGAAGAAATGGGAAGAATCCCCGAAACAGGAACCAAAGGCACCGACCCCGAGGACGGAACCGAGTTGATCCGCGCCGAGGCCCCGAGAGGGAGCGTCGGAACCGAAACATCGGTCCGACTCTCGGTCCCGGAACCAAGGATGGATCTTCGGCCCAGAGACTCCAGTACCGGATCGGATGGAGTCGAGATGAACGGTGCCGACCGAGAAAAAGACGGTTCTGGCACCGAGGGCTCCACAATCATCAGTTCAGCTTCTTCCGGCTCTGAAGACTGGACAGGTCTCGGAGGAGGAACAGATGGAGATAGTGGCAGGCCTTCAAGTCTCGACATCAACTGAGAGGAGACCGAGATATGCTTGGATAGGGCCGTATGCTCCATCAATTTCTGCACCACACGGTCCACATCGGTGTCGGAAAGGGGCCTGGAAGAACGAGTCGAAGGGATCGAAGACGGAGCCGACCTCAACAGAGTCGGTGGAGGGAGCTCCGTCACCGGTTCCAAGACTCGAGGCTCGGAAACTGCCAACAGTTGAACACTCGGCCCCGAAGTCTGTGGAACCGGTGATCTAACTATACCCGAAGAGCTCGGAGCCGATGACTTGGGCTCCGACGTCTTCGATCCCTTCAAGGACTTGGATGCCTGGTCTGAAGCATCCAGAGCCTCCTGGAAAGAGGGTTTCAACAATCCTCTATTCATCAGTTTCCTGCGCCTATCTGTCATGACCCTCCCACTAAAAGAGTGACAAATAGAGCAGTCCTCTTGTAAGTGGAGAGGGCCAAGACAGTAGACACAGGAACTGTGGTTGTCCATGACCGACATCTTTTGGCCACACTGGCAACGTTTGAAACCAGATTTCATTTTCTCAGACATAATGAAGTAAGAGAAAAAAAAAAAAACAGTCAAGTCCAGTAACAGTCAATCCAGGAAAACAGTGTCAAATCCGGTAGAATGTAAGTCCGATTGTCAATCCAAGTAGGGGTGGTAGGCCCCGAAAAACTCTATACCAGTTATAGTTAAACTAAGTTAAACTAAGTTAACGGTACCGAGAATTCTGTCTCTACTCACACACCATACACTAACTATCAATAACCAGTGATCTTAAACAAGTTCTTTAGAAAAATTTAACCAAAATAGTTAAAATCTTATCTGAAAAACCCTCGAGCTAGCCTCCAGCGATGCGAATGCAGCAGCGGCAAACTAGATCTGAGGTAAAGGCAGAGGGGGATTGTGGGTATTGGATGTCCTCGAGCTTCTTCTCGATGCAGAGCTTGCAGTCGGCCGGCACGGAGCCGAGGATCGGCTCCGAACCCATGTGTAAGAACAAAGGCGAGATTGAACACTCTCACATCTAGAACAATCCACATGAGAAACAGGAGGATATGTACTACTGGCTAGATAGTAATGACAGCTTACTGAGTAATCTGGAAAACGTTTAGCACTGGTAGGTTAAGCTATCTTCTTCATAGTCTCTTTCGATAATTCTACCCTGAGAATATAAACTATAAATTCCAAAATGCATGGCACAGATTAAAAAAGGGAAGCCATGCAGAAAGTGAAACATGGCATAGAAGATTAAATTAAAAGGCACACAGCACTAGAATATGGTAAGAATCTACAAATTATACTACATAAGCTTACAGTTCACACTGTTAATCAAATCCTATTTATATGACAACACAGAAGCAAAGAGAGTAAGAACCACAAAAGAAACGAAGCCGATAACTGCTGCTTCTAGCTCGAACAGGGCTCAGTTCACACAATCTATTACAGCTGTTCTCCTGCTGTACAAAACGTATCCAAAACACTGATGTAAAATAAAGGATTTTATTCCACACTAGCACGCTGCTGCTGTCATACAAATTACAATAAACTGGAAATTAGAAACAGGTTTAGCGCTTTCATCTGTTCACGTCAGACTTCATCAGAACCAACAAATAAAACCATTCATATCACTTATATACTCAATTTGGCGCCAAATCTATGTACTTAATGGATTAATTACACAATTTCAACTTCCTTATTTTTAAAAAAACTTGATTCAAATATATAATTACATACAATACTTATACAATATAAAATGCAAACTACTAATAGCCTAATACTAAAAATGTTGATTGTCCTAATATATGTTGAATACCTATTGTCTATAATGACTACTGTACTCATAAGTACAATTTCTAAGTGCAAAATTAAGTACAAAATTAAGTAATAATGGTTTAAAAGTTATTCCCCTAATATCAAAAATGGTTTAAGGCTAATATATTCATTTAATCCGGGGTTTGTGGTGGCATCTAAACAAATTTGCCATTTACTTTCCAATGCACCTAATCTCGCCTTCCAGTTACCCCTACCTATTGATCTATCCACCATTTCAAGAATTGCAAATTTAAATGTGTGTTCAGTACCCTTGTCTTTTACGTGTTTACTTAGAGCATTTTTGTCATCTTTTTTCTTAATTTTATAAATATGCTCGTATATACGGGTTTTCAATTTTCTTTCCGTTTTGCCTATATAATAGGCAGAACAGAATGTACACTTAGCCAAATATACAACTCCCTGACTATTACAGTTACCTGCCCGAAATTTACATATACTACTGATGACATTATCTAACTTGACACATTTTTCTTCATTTATGAATGAACATTGCGTACATGTTCCACATTTTTTTGTTGCACCCCTTCGTATATTGTCATTTTGATGTTTGTAATCCCCACTTTCTACAATTCTCTTGAGGTTTTTACCTGTTTTGTATACAACCTGTGGGTATAATCCAACTATATTACCTACATCTTCCATATTAGACAATAATATCCAATATCTACGTAAAATTTCCTTAACTGAATTACTATACATAATCACACATACTTTTCTTTCTGATATTTTACTTGTCCTATTACTAAATCCTTCATATCCTAATAGTGGGTAATATTTCTTGCCCCATTGTAACTTAACATACTGGACCACATCATCTAACATGTTTTTGGGATATCCTCTTTTCATAAATGATTCATGTATATACTCTAATTCTTTTGTCATTAGCTCTACTGTGGATGACATACGAGCTGCTCTCACACACTGTCCCTTCACAATATTTTTAAATATGTGGGGGGGATGGCAACTTCCAAAATGAATGTAGTCGTTGGAGTGGGTCTGTTTCCTGTATAATTTAGATATAAATCTTTCCCCATTATTACTTATGGATGTATCTAAATATGCAATTCCCTTTTCTTCTACTGTGTGTGTGAATTTTAAGAATTCTGTGGTGTTATTTATATATTGTATAAATTCGGTTATGGTTTCCTTCTTACCTTTCCAAATTATAAATAAATCATCTAAAAAACGTGTATATAAGATGATGTTTTTATAGTACTCACTGGGGAACAAGAATAATTCCTCCCATTCCAACATAACAAGGTTGGTATGGGAGCACATGATGCTCCCATTGCGGTGCCTCTTGTTTGTCTATACAATTTTCCCTGGAATTCAATGTAATTGTGTTCCAAAATGAGACTCATCATACTCATAATCAATTGAATTTTGTCCCAAGGAATGGCAGAATGTTTCCTTAGACTGTTACTAAAATATTCCAACCCGATATCTATCGGTATACAGGAGAAGAGGTCTTTGACATCTATAGTAATAAAAATGATATCTTTGTCCCATACTTCAGGTGTGAGCTTACTCAAAAAGTGCCATGAATCTTTTAAAAGATGTGGTACATTTCCATAGACATGTTTAGTCCATTGATCAATGGTTACCCCCATGTTAAAAGTTTTAGACCTAGAGCCAGATATAATAGGTCTAAATGGTGGATTAATCACACTCTTATGGATCTTTGGAATACAAACTATTCTAGCCAATATCGGATATTCATTTCTAATAAATTTGTAAATATCTTCATTTATTCTGTGATCTAATAAGTATTCTTCCACAACCATGTCAATATATTTGTGTCCAATATTTACTTGATTCACTGATGTTTCCTCATAATTTCCTGAATTACATAATATATCCTGCACCACACTTTTATATACAGCTTGGTCATATATGATGATCCCGCCTCCCTTATCAGGTTTCATGATACGGGTATCCTTGTTAAATACAATATTTTCTAATGTTTTTCTTTCCTCATTAGTCAGATTGTCCTTTAACTTTGCTTTAGTGTCATTCTGGTTCCTAATATTCTTATACAGTTCATACACTTCTTTGCAGACTACTTGCTCATATGTATTTACCTGTGGATTAGGTGGTGGTATAAAGGTACTTCTTTTCACTAGTTTGTTTATCTGTTCCTGTTCTTTCTGTCCATTACTGTTATTTTTGAAAAATATAGCCAGATTCAACCTACGACAATATAGTTTAATCTCTTTAATAGTGTCATATAGATTAAATCCAACATTTGGAATATATTTCATACCTTTACTAAAAGAGAGAGAAGAAACTACTTGTTATTTCGGTGTTGGTATAATTATACACCTTAAGACCATTGTGATCGTGTATAATAGGTCTACCATCGTCATTAGAATCTCCATCTCTCCTAACTGGAGTTGTATGAATATTGTCTACATTCTCATTTTTCTTATCATTATTCTCGACGTCCTTTGTCTCATTCTTATATGTATTAGTACAACTTTTGCTTAATACCTTCTCTGATGTTTTATGGGTGCTGGGTAGAACCTCCCCCCTTGAAAATTTTCATCCCCATCATGTCTAACATATGTGTTGAATTTTTCTCTCCCTCTATTTTGTTCCATCCGCTTGTGTGGCCATATGTATGTTCTCCCTGTCCTATATAGATCCATGTCCCTCTCTATCTTGTGCATCTTTCTGTTATATACACTTCTAACTCTGTTACTCGCTGTCTGAAATTGTTTCGAATACAGTTCATACCAATCTTCAAATTCACTATCATTTATAATTTCTTCATTAAGCATTTCGACTTCGTTTAAAATGGTCGTTATTTTTTCATCATTATATTTCATAATGGTTTCCATATACATATGTCCAAAGGTGTCAAATAGCTTGTTAAACTCCTTAATCATGGCATCTTTATACTCTATGCCTAAAGGGAGTTTGAAAAAACGTAACCCCTTTGGTACAATTTGCTCATTAATACACTTATCCAGATAAGCGTTGTCCAATTTTGCACATTTTAGATGAATAAGCTTCTTGCCTAAGATAAAGATTTTAGATTTCAAACTACTGTTCACAATACTTGACCTATATCTACCATCTACTTTTCTAACATCATTTCTTAAATCCTCATTTCTTGTATTAAATACATAATCTTCAGATAAATAATCAGACATCACATTAGTTGACATTAAAGAAACCATAGACAATGTTATGTCGGAGGCCGAATTCACGTTCGACTTTAGCCTATTCCACCAGACGACGGAAAATCAGAGGTTGGGAGCACGTCCCAAACAACGGGAAAATATGAGAACATATTCCAATGTCATAAGAAAAGGAACTGACAAGATTAATAAAAAAGGTACTGTGTTACACGATAACATTTCGAGCCCTAATATGGGCAATAAATTTAACATGAAACAAAGTTCTATATTTATCAATTCTAAGAAAAACAAGGAAAATATGTCAACTAATGTGATGTCTGATTATTTATCTGAAGATTATGTATTTAATACAAGAAATGAGGATTTAAGAAATGATGTTAGAAAAGTAGATGGTAGATATAGGTCAAGTATTGTGAACAGTAGTTTGAAATCTAAAATCTTTATCTTAGGCAAGAAGCTTATTCATCTAAAATGTGCAAAATTGGACAACGCTTATCTGGATAAGTGTATTAATGAGCAAATTGTACCAAAGGGGTTACGTTTTTTCAAACTCCCTTTAGGCATAGAGTATAAAGATGCCATGATTAAGGAGTTTAACAAGCTATTTGACACCTTTGGACATATGTATATGGAAACCATTATGAAATATAATGATGAAAAAATAACGACCATTTTAAACGAAGTAGAAATGCTTAATGAAGAAATTATAAATGATAGTGAATTTGAAGATTGGTATGAACTGTATTCGAAACAATTTCAGACAGCGAGTAACAGAGTTAGAAGTGTATATAACAGAAAGATGCACAAGATAGAGAGGGACATGGATCTATATAGGACAGGGAGAACATACATATGGCCACACAAGCGGATGGAACAAAATAGAGGGAGAGAAAAATTCAACACATATGTTAGACATGATGAGGATGAAAATTTTCAAGGGGGGAGGTTCTACCCAGCACCCATAAAACATCAGAGAAGGTATTAAGCAAAAGTTGTACTAATACATATAAGAATGAGACAAAGGACGTCAAGAATAATGATAAGAAAAATGAGAATGTAGACAATATTCATACAACTCCAGTTAGGAGAGATGGAGATTCTAATGACGATGGTAGACCTATTATACACGATCACAATGGTCTTAAGGTGTATAATTATACCAACACCGAAATAACAAGTAGTTTCTTCTCTCTCTTTAGTAAAGGTATGAAATATATTCCAAATGTTGGATTTAATCTATATGACACTATTAAAGAGATTAAACTATATTGTCGTAGGTTGAATCTGGCTATATTTTTCAAAAATAACAGTAATGGACAGAAAGAACAGGAACAGATAAACAAACTAGTGAAAAGAAGTACCTTTATACCACCACCTAATCCACAGGTAAATACATATGAGCAAGTAGTCTGCAAAGAAGTGTTTGAACTGTATAAGAATATTAGGAACCAGAATGACACTAAAGCAAAGTTAAAGGACAATCTGACTAATGAGGAAAGAAAAACATTAGAAAATATTGTATTTAACAAGGATACCGTATCATGAAACCTGATAAGGGAGGCGGATCATCATATATGACCAAGCTGTATATAAAAGTGTGGTGCAGGATATATTATGTAATTCAGGAAATTATGAGGAAACATCAGTGAATCAAGTAAATATTGGACACAAATATATTGACATGGTTGTGGAAGAATACTTATTAGATCACAGAATAAATGAAGATATTTACAAATTTATTAGAAATGAATATCGATATTGGCTAGAATAGTTTGTATTCCAAAGATCCATAAGAGTGTGATTAATCCACCATTTAGACCTATTATATCTGGCTCTAGGTCTAAAACTTTTAACATGGGGGTAACCATTGATCAATGGACTAAACATGTCTATGGAAATGTACCACATCTTTTAAAAGATTCATGGCACTTTTTGAGTAAGCTCACACCTGAAGTATGGGACAAAGATATCATTTTTATTACTATAGATATCAAAGACCTCTTCTCCTGTATACCGATAGATATCGGGTTGGAATATTTTAGTAACAGTCTAAGGAAACATTCTGCCATTCCTTGGGACAAAATTCAATTGATTATGAGTATGATGAGTCTCATTTTGGAACACAATTACATTGAATTCCAGGGAAAATTGTATAGACAAACAAGAGGCACCGCAATGGGAGCATCATGTGCTCCCATATACGCCAACCTTGTTATGTTGGAATGGGAGGAATTATTCTTGTTCCCCAGTGAGTACTATAAAAACATCATCTTATATACACGTTTTTTAGATGATTTATTTATAATTTGGAAAGGTAAGAAGGAAACCATAACCGAATTTATACAATATATAAATAACACCACAGAATTCTTAAAATTCACACACACAGTAGAAGAAAAGGGAATTGCATATTTAGATACATCCATAAGTAATAATGGGGAAAGATTTATATCTAAATTATACAGGAAACAGACCCACTCCAACGACTACATTCATTTTGAAGTTGCCATCCCCACATATTTAAAAATATTGTGAAGGGACAGTGTGTGAGAGCAGCTCGTATGTCATCCACAGTAGAGCTAATGACAAAAGAATTAGAGTATATACATGAATCATTTATGAAAAGAGGATATCCCAAAAACATGTTAGATGATGTGGTCCAGTATGTTAAGTTACAATGGGGCAAGAAATATTACCCACTATTAGGATATGAAGGATTTAGTAATAGGACAAGTAAAATATCAGAAAGAAAAGTATGTGTGATTATGTATAGCATGTATAGTAATTCAGTTAAGGAAATTTTACGTAGATATTGGATATTATTGTCTAATATGGAAGATGTAGGTAATATAGTTGGATTATACCCACAGGTTGTATACAAAACAGGTAAAAACCTCAAGAGAATTGTAGAAAGTGGGGATTACAAACATCAAAATGACAATATACGAAGGGGTGCAACAAAAAAATGTGGAACATGTACGCAATGTTCATTCATAAATGAAAAATGTGTCAAGTTAGATAATGTCATCAGTAGTATATGTAAATTTCGGGCAGGTAACTGTAATAGTCAGGAGTTGTATATTTGGCTAAGTGTACATTCTGTTCTGCCTATTATATAGGCAAACGGAAAGAAAATTGAAAACCCGTATATCTGAGCATATTTATAAAATTAAGAAAAAGATGACAAAATGCTCTAAGTAAACACGTAAAAGACAAGGGTACTGAACACACATTTAAATTTGCAATTCTTGAAATGGTGGATAGATCAATAGGTAGGGGTAACTGGAAGGCGAGATTAGGTGCATTGGAAAGTAAATGGCAAATTTGTTTAGATGCCACCACAAACCCCGGATTAAATGAATATATTAGCCTTAAACCATTTTTGATATTAGGGGAATAACTTTTAAACCATTATTACTTAATTTTGTACTTAATTTTGCACTTAGAAATTGTACTTATGAGTACAGTAGTCATTATAGACAATAGGTATTCAACATATATTAGGACAATCAACATTTTTAGTATTAGGCTATTAGTAGTTTGCATTTTATATTGTATAAGTATTGTATGTAATTATATATTTGAATCAAGTTTTTTTAAAAATAAGGAAGTTGAAATTGTGTAATTAATCCATTAAGTACATAGATTTGGCGCCAAATTGAGTATATAAGTGATATGAATGGTTTTATTTGTTGGTTCTGATGAAGTCTGACGTGAACAGATGAAAGCGCTAAACCTGTTTCTAATTTCCAGTTTATTGTAATTTGTATGACAGCAGCAGCGTGCTAGTGTGGAATAAAATCCTTTATTTTACATCAGTGTTTTGGATACGTTTTGTACAGCAGGAGAACAGCTGTAATAGATTGTGTGAACTGAGCCCTGTTCGAGCTAGAAGCAGCAGTTATCGGCTTCGTTTCTTTTGAAATCCTATTTATATGATTAAAATTACAATTATTATGCAGATGAAGCACTGTCATTTTTACTTTTATCACATCACAGATAACTTTTCAGTTTAGTCTTTTGACTGTTAACATCTAACACTACTGAAACCATATTATTTCACTTTTGTTTAGTGTTTTATTACTCTATCATTCACCAAGATCCCATGACAGACACAAATAGAGCAGAATAACAAACAATCACATGGGATTCACATCCATAGCCTTTGTCCAAACCATTTGAGACTCCAGACAATTCAAAGCTGCATGCCATTTGTACTGTCTGCAGAGTATATGCAGTGCTACATGCTGCTTTTACAATGTGTTCAGTACAGGAGGGTCACAGTGCTTGATACTAAGTTTATTTTGGAACAGCATGCATCATGACAGTACACACTGGCATTAAAACAGTTCTCATCTACACAGTAAGAAGGAACGGGACTCAGATCTGATTTGCTGTAGCAAAAGACAGGGACTGGTGCTTAAAATGTGCGGAAGGTGGCAAGGTTAAATTTACACTGAGGTTATGCAACTGTTTTCTTCAGATATTACAGGACCTGGACTGCATACAACAGCAACAAATGCTGGAACTGTAAATTATCACTCGTAAATGAAGAATGCAAGCTGAATAATTTAATGCATGTATGAAAAGTTTGTATTTCACAGCTTAGTGAACAGTTAACATGTGATCTAACATGTTATCTGCACTGTGGCCTGATTAGTAACAATCAAGCATATTTCATTCTTGTTACAGTCTGTTTATTCATTCCTTAAGGTGGTGATAATATCAGCTGTCCTGCTCATTTGTTTTGGAAGAAAAAGTTTGTCAGCAATAAATTCTGCACAGTGAAGGTTGATGACTTATGTAAATGAAAATCTTTCACAGCTACATGAATTCTTCTCTAAAGACTACATATCTGGAATGGAGTGTCTGGAATGATATGTTCTCCATGGCCTTCAACAAGCGCATCCCACTGCCCAAAGTCTTCTTTTAAGTCTAAAAAAAAAAAAAAGAAATTTTTTTTACCGCATATGAATAACACAAGACAGTAAAGTACAATTGTTTAAGTACATTTACCATAACAGTAGTTGTTCAAATGATAACTGCTGCAATTGCCTAACAACAGCTGACCAGCTTCCAAATTTTCAGGGCACCTTCCACGTATCCAAACTGCGCATCAGCTGAATAAGACAGGTTTGGGCACCAAGCCTTTCAGAGCTTATGCCATCTAATAGAGGGAGGCTAAGCCCTGGAAGGGCATTGTGAGGAAAAGCAAAAACAGATGTCCACACCCTGGCATAAAAAAAACAAAAAAAAGTTGGATGGAGGGAGCAGCTACTGCAGCAGTGATCATTCAAATATCTACTGCTATGGTAAGTTTACTTACACAGCTGTTCCATGTTCATCACATTGATCAGTGCTTCAGTAGCCTAAGCTGTATGGGTAGACTGCCACAGCTTAAAGCATGTGGAAGGGGAAGGGTC
Organism: Protopterus annectens; assembly: GCF_019279795.1. NCBI lineage: Eukaryota > Metazoa > Chordata > Ceratodontiformes > Protopteridae > Protopterus > Protopterus annectens. The sequence goes on from NC_056727.1 coordinate 1,197,472,773, forward strand.
CAGGAGCCCCTGGAGAATGGTCTTAGCAAAATCTGACCTAGACCTGGAAAAGGAAATCAGTTTGAGTGCTTTGTAAAACTAAGTTCAGAGGACCAAGTTGCTGCTTCTAGAATACTTTGAGAGTCCAACCCTTTCCAAAAAGCTATAGATGAAGCTAAGTCCCTGGTAGAGTACACATTTACCCTGCCTGGAATAGTTTTGTTGTAATGGGAATAACAACGGGTAATAGCCTGAGGCCACCACTTGGAAATAATCTGCTTTGACACAGGCGATCCCTTCTTCTTACCTTCACAAGAAATGAACAACTGATCGGAAGTTCTGAAAGATTTTATTCTGTCAAGATACTACTTGACTTGTCTCTGGACATTCAAGGTATGAAGTATCCCTTCCCCCTCAATTTTGGGTTCAAGAAAGAACACAGACAGATGAATAGTTTGGCTTAATGTAAGCCTGGATACAACTTTAAACAGAAAAGAAGGATTAGTTCCTAAAGAAACCCTGTTTACATGGAAAATGCGATAAGGCTGACCAATCATAAGAGCTTGCAATGCATATTCCCTACTGCAAAAGTCAGAGGAATCAGTAAAACTATTTTCCATCTTAAGAACCTCAAAGTCAGCCAGATGAGCTGGTTGAAATAGGATCACAGGAAAAGGAAATTACTAGGCGATTGGCCCTGAGGCCCTTACCCTTATAAGTCTAGCCAACAGTTCAGCCCATGTTTAGACAAGTCAGCACCCAAAGCCCCTGTCCAGCAGGGACACAGGTGGAATCCCAGGGGTGTATTTTCTGTTTCCCAAACAGTTATCCAGGTTGCGCTTAAAAAGGCATAATGAGGTACTCTACTTGACATGGAGTGGGAGTCTATTCCACAGATGGGGGAGTCTCTGGGATACAAATATGTCCTGCCAATAAGTCCTACTGATGTCACAGACCAGGTTGAGGTCGTGCGTGTGGGTTACTCGAGTGGAGCTTGACTTGCGGATATGCAGCAGTCCTATCAAGGCAGGGGTCTGAGATTGCTTTATATGCTGGACAGAGGTCACCTCTGAGGAGTCTGTATGAAAAGTACAGTTTTGTACCTACCATAAATGTAGATGTTCGAGGATTCCATTGCTGCAGTCCTGACTATTGGGTATAGTCCGCGTCCAGTCGGCCCGAATACCAGAGTATAAGGCTGACGTCGGTCAGGGCGCATTAGACTGACATCAGTACGTCAGGGTACTAATGCGCATGACCAACGTCATATCCTCAGTCTTTTCTTGCCCCAGATGTCAGAAGACCCTAAAAAGACAAGTCCCAAAAAACCTGCACCAAAAAACATGTACAATATATACAACAATATATATATAGAAATATAAGCATGTAAACTCACCTACACAACCACCCCTAAATACAGAGGGGAAGGAGGGAGGGTAAATTGGACTGCAGCAATGGAATCCTCGAACATCTACATTTATGGTAGGTACAAAACTGTACTATGTTCTTCGTCTTCCATTGCTGCAGTCCTGACTATTGGGTAGAATCCCAAAGCAGAGGTAAGGGAGGCTGGCAAATTACAAAGAAGTAGGAGCTGACAACATGCCCTGCAAAACAGCTGTGGCAAAAACAGCCCTAGACTTAGAGTAGATAGGAAGGTGATAATGCTTAGAGAAAGTATGCACTGAACTCCAAGTAGCTGCTTCCAAAATATCCTTAGTTGCCACCCCCCTTAGAAATGCTGTTGAAGTGGCAGTAGCCCTGGTGGAATGAGGCCTAATCCCAGCTGGAATCTCCTTGCCATGATGGGAATAACAAAATGCAATGCAAAAGCCAATCCACCTAGAAATAGTTTGTTTTGACACAGGCTTGCCCTGAGAACTCAAAGCAAAAGAAACAAACAACTGCTGAGACTGCCTAAAATCCTTAGTCCTGCTTAAATAATAGCAATTGCCTGTGTACATCTAAAGTGTGCAAAATCTTTTCCCCTTTATTTTGAGGATCTGCAAAAACGTAGGCAAATGAATAGTTTGGTTTAAAGCCACACTAGAAACCACCTTAGGCATAAAAGAAGGATTAGTGCGTAATGATACCCTATCCTTATGGAAAATCAAAAGGGCTCCACTGCCATAAGGGCCTGCAACTCAGACACCCTTCTTGCAGAAGTAATAGCCAACAGAAAAGCAGTCTTCCATGACAAGTATTTCAATTCAGCAGTAGCTGCAGGCTCAAAAGGTTGTAGAGTAAGTTTCCAACACAAAATTGAGATCCCAAGCAGGAGTAGGAGCTCTACGTGGGGGTCTTATATTCTTTGCCCCTCTAAGAAACTGCTTGAACAAAGGATGCGAAAACAAAGGTGGGTCACAATCATAGTGAGCTGAAATTGCTGCAGCATGAATCTTTATGGAAGAGAAGGACAAACCTTTGTCCAATAATTCAGTAAGATATTGAAGAGCCACACTCAAATTAGGCTCAGAAATCTCCAAATTCTTTGCTGTACTCCAAAATAAAAATCTCTTCCATTTGTCTGCATACACTTTCCTTGTACTAGGTCTTCTGGCTTCCATAATCACATTTAAAACTTGTTGAGGAAGTTGAGACCTGCTGTGTTTCAACACAGAATATGCCAAGCTGTTAGATGAAGAGAGTGTAGCTTGACATTGAGCAAATGACCGTCCTTCTGAGATAACAGATGAGGAATCAGAGGTAAAGGCCATGGAGGCTTCTTTACCAGACTCCGTAGTAGAGGGTACCAGTGTTGGCGAGGCCAGTCTGGAGCTATCAAAATCATCCTTGGCCTGTCTTGTCTGACCTTTAACAGTACCTTTGGAAGAAGAGGTAGAGGTGGAAAGGCATACACATGAAGGTTTTTCCAACTGAAAGACAGAGCATCCACTTTCCAAGCTGTGTGATGAAACCCCTTTGTGCAATACTTTGGCAGCTGGTGGTTTAGTGGAGAAGCGAACAGATCTATGTCTGGAGTTCCCCATGACACTGTCAGTTTCTGAAATACATGAAGATCCAGTTTCCACTCGTGGGGATCCATGATTTGTCTGCTTAACACATCTGCTAAGGAGTTCTGTGCTCCTGGCAGAAACCTTGCCTGAAGAGTTAGTTGCAGGCTTAGCGCAGTCTCCCATAAAATCATTGCTTGCCTGCATAGAGGATAAGAATGTGTTCCCCCTTGCTTGTTGATGTACCACATGACAGTTGTGTTGTCTGTTAGAATCAACACCTGCCCTGGAAGAAGTAACTCCTTGAAAGCCATTAATGCAAACTGGACTGCTAACATCTCTTTCATGTTGATATGTAGATGCTGTAGTCTGGCAGGCCACTTGTCTTGTATCCACTTTCCATTTAGATGAGCTCCCCAAGCAATGTCCGAGGCATCTGTCGTCAAGATCTGACTTGCCTCTGGCGGGTCACAGAGAGTCCCTTGTTTAGGTGACATTCCTGAGCCCACCACAAGAATTCTTTTGAAGGCAAGGTATTATTTGAATGACAGTGTCCAAATCCTGGCAGTGCTGTGTCCATACATTTTGAGATACCATTGTAACTTCCTCATATGCAGTTTGGCATTGGGAAGCACCAGAATACAAGATGCCATGAACCCTAATGCTTGAAGGACTGTCCTTGCAGTCAGCACGGACTGATGGGATAGTTGATGGAAGTAAAGTGACAGACTCTTTTGTTTGTCCGGGGTTAAAAGGCCATCTGGGCTGCTGTATTCAGTCTCACACCCAGAAAGCACATGTCTTGAGAGGGTACTAGACTGGACTTTATTTCGTTCACAGAATACCCTAGGCATCTTAGCACTGCGATAACATATTCCAGGTGCTGTAGAAGAACTTCTTTTTCTTGAGCCAGAATCAGGCAGTCGTCCAAGTAAGGATAGATTTGAATTCCTTGAAGCCTGAAATAAGCTATCACTGGAGCCAGAACCTTTGTGAATACTCTGGGCGCAGTAGATAAGCCAAAGGGCAATGCAGAGAACTGATAATGAGAATTTCCAGCTCGAAACCGCAGATACTTCCTGCAACTTAGCCTTATAGGCACATGAAGGTAAGCTTCTTTGAGATCTAAAGTTACCATCCAGTGATTTTTGCCCAGCAGAGGTAAAAGCTGTTGTAACGTCAACATCTTGAACTTGGGAATGTCCAGATAAGTGTTGAGGATAGATAAATCCAAAACTGGTCTCCACGTGTTTCCCTTCTTTGGTACAAGGAACAGGCGAGAATAAAATCCTAGGCCCCTTTCTGATACAGGGACTGGCTGAATGGCCCCTATGTGAAGTAACTGAGAAACTTGCTTGTGAGCCTCTTTTCTTTGTGGAGGAGGAACGTCTGGCATGCCTTTGAAAGGGGGCATTGTATGGAAATAAAATCTGTAACCGTGGTGAATGATATCCAACACCCATTTGTCTTGAGTAATTAAATCCCAATTTTCTTTGAAAAGAGACAGTCTTCCTCCTAAAGGAGCTGCCAAGCGTGAATCTGCTGGCAGCTGAAAAGACAGGTCATTGGGTCTGTTTACGAAAGGACTGACCCCTGCCCTCACCAGAAGTCTGAGCAGGTGAACTCCCTGTTCTAGGCCTAAAAGAACCTTGAGCCCTGCCCCTACCACGTCTAGACCTACCCCTAGACTGAGAATCATAAGCAGGATATGTCCACCCCTTAGCAGGCCAATTTCTACTAAACTTCGGTGGCTGCACCTGCAAAAAATCTTTAACAGTTTGCATAGACTTAGCTTTGTCCTCCATTTTCTTTAAAACTGCTTCCACAGGTGATCCAAACAACACATCAGACTGTAAAGGAGCATCCAAAATCCGTGTCTTAACATGCTCAGCTAAATTCTGATCCTTCAACCAGGCATGCCTGCGAAGAACAGAACTGGTAGCAGCCACCCTCGAGGAGGCCTGTACAGCATCAAAACCACATTGCAAAGAATGCTTACCCACTTGTTCAGACACATGAACCAAATCCAGCAACTCTTTACACTCAATACCTTCCGCCAAAGCATCCACCTTAGATTTCAATTGTGAAAGGAGATAATTCTGATATTTTAGCATGTGAAACTGACAATTCAAAGCTCTCATGGCTAGAGTGGAAGAAGTGTACACTTTCTTTCCCCACCTATCCAAAGCCCTTGCCTCTTTATCAGTGGGAACAGGATTTTTAACCACAGAAGCCTTAACACCCTTAGGCCCTTGAGAAATAGTTTCTGGGTCCGCCCTAGGACTCTTAAACAAATATTTATGAGCTTCGGGCACCCTATAATACCTATCAGGCTTAACAGGAGCAGGAGGCAAAGAATCAGGATTCAGGGAAGCCTCTGCAAAAACATCTTCCACCACATTCAACACAGGAGGAATAGCTAAAGGCCTATGCTGGGGTAAAAACAAGAACTCCCTAAGCCTTTTCCTGGAGTCAGAGTAATCCTGGCCTTCCCATTTAAAGTGCTCCCTCATAGAATGCAAAGTCTCTGAAAATGAGAAATCCTCAGGCGGAGAAGCTGTAGGAGTGGAATCATCCACATCAGAATCAGAATAAGTGGGATACTCCTGCATATCTTCCACAGAAGATTCTGAAGCCTCTGAACACTGTTCAAAACTATCAAACTCCGGTTCCACCCTAGGCCTCTTATCAGGCGGGGGCATAGAACCCCTAATCATAGTAATCAAATCTTCTGCCATTTTAAGCATATGTTTCTTAGGTACAGAACCCGAAATGCTAGGAGAAGCCCCGACTGAAGCTGAACTAGGCCTACCTCTTAAAGAAGTTTTGGTAACAGAAGGAGAAGCTCTAACTACCTTGGGAAGAGAGGGAAGAACAGTCACCTGAGAAGCCCCCTCAGCCTGGCCTACCTCCTGAGAAGGCACATCCTGTAAGAGTATAGTTTCTGCCTGGGACTCCATGGAAACTCCTGGCAAAACCTCCGGCTCCACTGAGCCTTCTAAAGAACCGACGTCCAGGACTGCCGGTTCCTCAACCCTAGGCTTCACTGTTTTATCCTTGCGCTTCTTGGAGGAAGCGGGCGTCGGAACATCCGACGGCATTTTATAATTGCAACGCTTCCCAAACACTAACCTGGCACAGTCTAACCTCCTCTTAATAGTGCGTTTGTTAAACCTAGCACAAGAGCGGCAACCAACAACGTCGTGCTCAGGCCCTAAACAAGGTATACACAAGGTATGATAATCCCTATGAGGTATCTGTTTCCCACAAGAAATACAGTTATTCACTTTTTCTGACATCCGGTAAAATACTGAGGCAAGAAAAACCAAAATGTTCCCCAGCGGGTACTTAGCCAACTCTGTTTCGGTCTGAAACTCCGGTTTCGGAAATATTTCAGTACGCCAACCTGCACTCGCAAAACTGCTTCTGCATCGGACCATGCGGCAAAAAAGACTGAGGATATGACGTCGGTCATGCGCATTAGTACCCTGACGTACTGACGTCAGTCTAATGCGCCCTGACCGACGTCAGCCTTATACTCTGGTATTCGGGCCGACTGGACGCGGACTATACCCAATAGTCAGGACTGCAGCAATGGAAGACGAAGAACATCTGTGTAGAGGGACAAGGTTTTTAGCCTATCTGTGTAGGGTAGATTGTTTTATCATGCTGTGGATGGGAGGAGAAATGGCATAGGAGTTATCCTGAAGGAACAGTATGCTAAGAGTGTTTTGGAGGTTAAAAGAGTGTCAGATAGAGTGATGTTTATGAAGCTTGAAATTGATGGTGTAATGATGAATGTTGTTAGTGCATATGCTCCACAAGTTGGGTGAGCGATGGATGAGAAAGAAAAATTTTGGAGTGAGTTGGATGAAGTGGTGATGACTGTACCCAAGGGTGAGAGAGTGGTGATTGGAGCAGATTTCAATGGGCATGTTGGTGAAGGGAACAGAGAGGATGAGGAAGTGATAGACAGATATGGTATTAAGTAAAGGAATGCAGAAGGTCAGATGGTAGTGGATTTTGCGAAAAGGATGGACATGGCTGTGGTGAATACGTATTTTAACAAGAGGGAAAAGCATAGGGTGACATACAAGACTGGAGGAAGATGCACACAGGTGGATTATACCTTATGTAGGAGGGCCAGTTTGAAGGAGACTGGAGACTGTAATGTGGTGACCAGGGAAAGCGTAGTTAGGCAGCATAGGATGGTGGTTTGTAGGATGACGGTGATCAATAAGAGGAGGAGTGTGAGGGCAGCACCAAGGATGAAATGGAGGAACTTGAAAAAGGGTAATTGTGAGGTGGAGTTCAGGAAAGAGTTAAGACAGGCACTGGGTGGCAGTGAAGAGTTAACCAAATAGCTGGGTAACTACAGCAGAGCTAGTAAGGGAGACGGCTAGAAAGGTGCTTGGTATGACATCTGGACGGAGGAAGGATGACAAGGAGACATGGTGGTGGAATGAGGAAGTACAGGAGAGTATACAGAGAAAGAGGTTGGCAAAGAAGAAGTGGGATTGTCAGAGAGATGACGGAAGTAGACAGGAGTATAAGGAGATGAGGTGCATGGCAAAGAGAGAGGTGACGAAGGCTAATGATAAGGCAAATGAAGAGTTGCATGAAAGGTTGGACACTAAGGAGGGAGAAAAGGACCAGTACAGATTGGCTAGACAGAGGGACTGAGCTAGGAAATATGTGCAGCAGGTAAAGGTGATAAAGGATAACGAGGGAAACATACTCACAAGTGAGGAGAGTGTTTTGAGCAGATGGAAAGAGTACTTTGTGGGGTTGACGAATGAAGAGAATGAGAGGGAGAGAAGGTTGGATGATGTGGGGATAGTGAATCATGAAGTGCAATGGATTAGCAAGGACGAAGTAAGGATAGCTATGAAGAGGATGAAGAACTGAAAGGCTGTTGATCCAGAAGACATACCTGCAGAAGCATGGAGGTGTTTAGGTGAAATGGCAGTGGGGTTTTAACCAGATTGTTTAATGAAATCTTGGAAAGTGAGAGGATGCCTGAGGAATGGAGAAAAAGTGTTTTGGTACCAATGTTTAAGAATAAGGGTGATGTGCAGAGCTGTAGTAACTACAGACGGATTAAATTGATCAGTCACAGCATGAAGTTATGAGGAAGAGTAGTGGAAGCTAGGTTAAGAAGGGACGTGATGATTACGGATCAGCAGTATGGTTTCATGCTGGGAAAGAGCACTACAGATGTGAGGTTTGCTCTGAGAGTGTTAATGAAAAAGCACAGAGAAGGTCAGAAGGAGTTGCATTGTGTTTTTGTAGACTTAGAAAAAAGACAGGGTGCATAGAGAAGAGTTGTGGTCCTTTATTCGGAAGTCGGGAGTGTCAGAGAAGTATGTAAGAGTGGCACAGGATATGTACAAGGGTAGTGTGACAGTGGTGAGGTCTGAGGTGGGAGTGATGGATGCGTTTAAGGTGGTGGTGGGATTACATGAAGGATCAGCTCTGAGCCCTTTCTTATTTGCAATGGTGATGGACAGGTTGACAGACGAGATCAGACAGGAGTCCCTGTGTACTATGATGTTTGCAGATGACATTGTGATCTGTAGTGAGAGTAGGGAACAGGTGGAAGAGATCCTGGAGAGATGGAGATATGCTCTAGAGAGAAGAGGAATGAAGGTCAGCAGGAATAAGACAGAATATATGTGTGTAAATGAGAGGGAGGATAGAGGAATGGTGAGGATGCAAGGAGTAGAGGTGGCAAAGGTGGATGAGTTTAAATATTTGGGATCAATAGTTCAGAGTAATGGTGAGTATGGAAGAGAGGTGAAGAAGAGTGTAAAGGCAGGATGGAGTGGGTGGAGAAGAGTGTCAGGCGTGATTTGTGACAGACGAGTACCAGTAAGAGTGAAAGGGAAGGTCTACAAGAGGGTAGTGAGACCAGCTATGTTATATGGGTTGGAAACAGTGGCATTGACAAAATGGCAGGAGTTAGAACTGGATGTGGCAGAGTTAAAGATGTTAAGATTTGCAGTGGATGTAACAAAGGTGGACAGGATTAGGATTAAGTATATTAGAGGGTCAGGTCCAGGTTGAAAGGTTTGGAGACAAAGCCAGAGTGGCAAGATTACATTGGTTTGGACATGTGCTGAGGAGGGATGCTGAGTATATTGGGAAAAAGATGCTAAGGATGAAACTACCAGGTAACAGGAAAAGAGGAAAGCCTAAGATAAGGTTTATGAATGTGGTGAGAGAGGACATGCAGGTGGTTGGTGTGACAGAGCAAGATGCAGAGGACAGAAAGAAATGGAAACAGATGATCCGCTGTGGCAACCCCTAATGGGAACAGCCGAAAGAAAATGATGATGTATAGGGTAGATGTTTTAGGCCCTGGATTCTCCTGGTGAGGAACCTCTGTGGTCTCTCCACCTGCTGCATGTTTTTTGTGAGGTACATGCCAAAGGGGGCGCTGTACTCAATAATTGGCCTTATAAGGGAAGAATACAGGGATGTTATAACCTCCTTGTCCCTGGATAAGATACCCTTACTTATGAGGTGGGCCATGTAGAAAGCTTTCCATACAGCAGAAGCAACATGGTGGTCAAAGGTCAGGTTGCTATCAACCTGGGTGCCCAAATCTCTCATGACTGATTGCGTGTCTAGGATATTGTTATTAATGTGATAATATGTGGGGACATCACTCTCCCCAAAGGGGATGATGATGCATTTTTTGGTATTCAGTTTGAGACCATGTTTCTGGCACCAGTCACTTGTTTGGGTGAGACCCTCTTTGGAGGACGTCCACATCACTTGGGGAATTGATGCCCACCCCCAACTTGCAGCCATCTGCAAACTTGGTTAGCCATAACCCACTGGTTTTGGCCTGCACCTCACAGAAGTATATCCCGAATAACAGAGACCCCAAGACTGATCCCTGGGGCACGCCGCTCATTACGGGTCTACTGCTTGAGGTGGCATCCCTGACTTTGATTAGGTAGGATCTATCAGTGAGCCAGTTTGCTACTCATCTGTTAACATATGGATTGATGCCTAGTTGAGAGAGTTTATCTATTATGCCCAAATGGGGAATAGTGTTGAAGGCTTTGGCCAGGTCAAGGTAGGTGCTGTGCACTGTCTTCCCCTCATCCATGGAAATAATCACCACTGCCACATTTCGAACTGGGGCCCCTGACAACTACAGCACAGTGCATTAGCCCATTAGGCCACTCAGCTCTGAACACTGTGACCCATTCCCATACTGGGAGTCGAAACTGGGACGCCTGGGTGAAAACCATGAATCCTAACCCCTAGACCATATGTGACATCCCCATGGAACAAGTCTGAGCTTTTCAAATACAAAATTAAAATTCCCAAGGAGGAGCCACCAGTTTTCTTGAAGGTGTCTTATGTAACACCTATTTCAAAAGCATGTTGACATAAGAATGCAATGAAAGAGGCTGATCCACAAGTAGATATGCTGAAATGGCAGAGAAATGAACCTTGAAAGAGGAACAGGGCAGGCCATACAATAATAACTTGCACAAATATTTCAAAGCCAGAGAAACACTAGCCCTGAAAGGGTGCTAGGTATTTTGCTGGACCCAACTAGAAAACATTTTCCATTTGCTCTACACAATTTTCTTGTAACACCCTTTCTTGCCTCCACTAGTACCTGCTGCACATCCTCAGTAAACATCTGCCTAGAAGGTATTCAGGCCCTAACATCCAGGCAGTCAGATGTAGTCAAACACTCCTGTTCTTGTCTGAGTTGATCCAGTCTGTGAGGAAAGCTTGTGATAACTGCCTCTGGTCAATTCCAAAAGAGGAGAGAACCACTGCTGCCTGGACCAGAAGGAAGTCACCATAATGATCTTCTGGTATCAGTGGAAAGGGTGGAAAAGCATACATGAACATTCTTGCCCAAGGATAAGAAAAGACATCTATCTCTCATGCTTCTTGCATGGAGTCCTGGAGCTGAATACTGCCAGTTGATTGTTCGGAGATGCGGCAAAAAGATCTACCTGAGGAACTCCGCACAGATGGATGAAATCTTGGAAGACCCCCTGATCTAGTTTTCTTTCACAGATGTTTGCCTTTGTCCTGTTCAGGTTGTCAGCCCTACAATTTTGCTCTGATGGAATGCAATATTCCTGTAGAGTAAGACTGTGATGTAAAGCTATATCCCATGCTACTATAGCTAGTCTGCAGAGAGATAAGGCCTGGTTCCCATTGCTTTAAGTACTACATCACTGTGGTATTATCAGCAACTACTTGAAGAGGTCCTGGGGACCAAATATGACTCAGAGATTTGTAAGCCTTGATAAGAGCTTGCATTCTGTTTTATGCTTATGTGCTTTGGTATCTCTTTCTTGCTCCAGAGACTGTAAACTTTCATTCCCCTTAATACTGCTCACCAAGCAAAAGTCTAGGGCATCTGTATTGACTGACAGCTTTGGAGCAGAATGAGAGACCATGACACCTCCAGCAAGTGATTTCTCTTTTCACAAATTCCAGAAATGGAATATGAATACTGCAGATGTTGGTGCTGAGACCAGAGAGACTTCAGATGCCATTGTATCTTGCAAGATGTATCATGACAAACATGGATGCCATGAGACCCAGAATACTGCAGTATTTCCTCACAGTGTCTGAAGTCGAGTGGAAAACCCCTGGAGCAGATCTAAACATTCATAATTTTTTTCCTGGGGAAGAAAAGCTCTTTGTACTGAAGTGTCTATCAGACACCCTAGAAACACAATCATGTGTGAAGGAATCAAAAAAGATTTTTGAATGTTCTCTTGTAATCCCAACCTGTGTATGACAGCTCTCACCCAAGAGAGAGATTCCTGACACTTTGAAAAAGACTCTACAAAGATGAGCAAGTTGTCTAAATAAGGAAAAATATGGATACCCTGTAGCCTGGAATAGGCTATTACAGCAGCTAGAAACTTTGTGAGCACTCTTGGAGCAGTGGATAGCCTAAAGGGTAAGGCAGAGAAAGTACAGTTGTGTAAGATCTTACCATACACTAGATGTCCTTCTCTTCACCACTGCATTATTTTTTACAATAGGGATCCCCTGTCAAGGGTAGTCCGATGTCCGGGCAGTATACCAAAGCCTTTAGGTTGTAATAGGGATGCTATATATCACATGTATGCTCCCCGCCCACTGCGTACAGCATAAAGGTGACATATGGATATACCATCCTCAGAAATGAGAAGTCCCAGGAGGAACGACAGTAAGTACAAAAAGAGGTAACACATACATCCAGAAAGAGTAAAGGAGCAGGGGGAGGAGGGAGGGAGTGAATACTGCAACAGTGAATAAAAGGACATCTATTATTATGGTTAGATTTTACACAACTGTACTATGTCCTTCCATATCACTGTTGCAGTATTCTTTAACATAGTGAGAGTACAAAAGCTCAGGAAGAAAGTTAGGAGGTGGAAGGATCAGCAGAGTCCTCAAGAAAACCATGCAGAATATCTCTGGCAAAGCCAACTCTAGCCCTAGAAGTAGCATCCAACTTATAGTGCTTGGTAAAATAGGCACAGAAGTGCAAGTAGTAGAATTATACACTTTCTTATCCAATCTCTCCATAGCTCTACTGTCCTTGTCAGAGGGAAGCACCTTTGTATAAGGTAAAAGCTTAGATGGTTTATCAGAAGCAAGAGAAACAGAAGGATCAGCAGAGGGGCATCTATAAAGGAATTTGTAATCTCCAGGCACGTTATAAAATCGTTTTTTTTTTTTTAGGAGCAGGGGGCAGGGTGTCACAAGGCTGAGAAGGTGTAGAAAAAGCATCCAAGAAGGCAGCAAGAACAGGTGGGATAGCAGAGGGCTTAAGAGACTCCTTTTGAAGAAGTTCATCATACTTTTGCTGGATAGCAGAGACCTGAGCACAATCCCACAAACTCCATCATCTGAGAAATTGTATCACCACAAGAAATCTTCTCAAAAAGAGAATCAGGACTAATAGATTCCTTCTACTCAGAGCCATATTCCAAAAAAGAGGGAATTTGAGAAGAAAAGGTCAAGGATTCTTTATCAGACTCCACATCCTCATCAGACAAAACTTGCTCCCTAGGCCTCTTAAGAGGGGTAGAAGACCAAGGAGGGGCAGGAACTGAGACCCCCTGAGGAAGGCTTCAAAGCCATGAGGGGATTAAACAGACTTGTGTGAAATCTTGCCATTCACATTGAGGATCTTTGGAAGCAGGAGTAAGGTGCTTAGTTTTCTGCTTCTTTTTCAAGGGGACGTCAGCCCTAAAGATCTTAGGTGGTTCGGACCCCTGACGATACTCTATATACATATTAGGAATCTCTTCTCTGACCAAGATTTTAGGAACATCTCTAACCCCTTCAGAAATAATCAGCCACAATTCCCCCTGAACATCTGAAATGGATGTCTGCACGGCCTCCAGGGAAATGGGAGAAGTCAGATTCATGCTGGCCTCTGAAAGGGTCTCAGCAGAGGAATCAGACTGAAAAACTGGGTGGTCCTCCAGGTTTTCACTAACCTTGAGAGAGACGTCTGGTGGAGGCAGTACAGCCGAAAAATCCAACTGAGCTTTCTTGGTATTCTTTGCGGACAGCTGTGCCTAAGCTGGGAAGATTCCTCTACAGTATCATTAACCAACAATTTAAGACATTGGTAAAGGAGAAATGACTATGCAAGGTTTATCGAAGAAACACCTGACAAATGGGACAAGATGTATGGTCGTGAGATGCACGCAAGCAAAACAAACACTGTTCGTGACAAGCCTTATGGGGAAATCTGTTTTCCATAACAGCATTTTCCCTTTTTGGATGACCAGAAACCAACAACTACAAAATAAAAGGAGATGGGTTGGGAGGGTGGCCTAATGGTTAAAGTGTTTGCCTCGCAAGCACAAGGTGCAGGGTTTGAGTCTCACAAGGGATAATTGGCTAGGCTTAAAATGGCTCACAAGGGCAGTTAGCTTAGTACTAATCTATGAACCTATAAGAAGAAGAAACCCAAATGGGGCACTTATCTGAAAAACAGCTTGGTAACCAGCAGATGAACAAGCGTTCAGACAGATGATCGAATATGGCATTCAAACTGGTGGCAAAGAAGTTCTGAGAATGGGACATCCATGCGCCGCCTGTATGTCGTACACCATGCACAGGGAGCATACATGTGACATACAACATCTCTATTACAACCTAAAGGATTCGGTATACTGGCTGGACTTTGGGCTACCCTTAGCAGGGATCCCTATTGTAAAGAACACTGCAACAGTGATGTGGAAGGACATCTGATAACATGATCAAGACACACAACACCTTAAGAGACAGCTGAAATTGTGATGAATATGATAAAATGCATCTTTTAAATCTGAGGTTACTAAAACATGATGAAAAAAGGGTAACCGGTTGTAAATTAAAGCTTTTATAACTTGGGCACTATCACAAGCTGATTTATGAAAGAAAGATCCAGAACTGGCCCTCCAGGCATTTTTGGCGTTTTTCTTTCTTTGGCACTAAAAACATTCTTGAATAAAATCCTTTTCCAACTGGGAAGGAGGAGCTACTTCTATTATCCCCTGAGACAGCATGTGTTATAAGACAGGAAGGAACACAAGGATTAGGTCTGGTAGATGAGGTGGAATTTTCTCCCATTGCTTTCTGTATCTTAGCTGGATTAACCTCAGAACCCATTTGACTGAAACAATCCATTGCCAAACACAAAAACAGAGATTCAGATTTTCTGGAAGGGATAAGGGACTGCTAGGGTAGGAGGGGGGGAACAAGGTCCCTCAATTTGCCTTTGGCTTTTCTTTGTTTGGGGGGGGGGTCCCAGCTTTCTTCTTGGAACCTCCCTACCATTCCTTTTTAAATGTCTACTTACCAGCAATTCTGCTGAGACTGTTTATTTTGGTTTCTTTTCAAAACTAGATGAGGAAGCACAAAATCCTTAGGAACATTTAGAGGAGGAGGGCTGACAAATCTGAGATCCCATGAATCAGCTTACCTCTTCCATCACAGTTCTGATATCCTTTATTGCAGAAGGTCCAAAAACTACATCCCTAGCCAAAAGAGAATTCAAAATCTCATTTTTTACATCTCCTGATAAGTTCTGAGAATGCAGATAGGCAAATCTCATTCACACAGTACGTGGCAACAACCTTGGATGCAGTATCTACAGAGTCATAAACACACAAACAATAAGTAGTGACCTGAGAAATGAAATAAACTAAACCACAAAATGTTGATTCTCCCTCACAAGGAGAAATGTCAGATAAAACATTCTTCATATTTTCTCAATGAGTCACAATAAACTTTAACCTAAAAAACCCGACAACTCAAAATTCTAAAAATCAAAAGTTGCAAAAGCATACACTTTTTCCACAAACGTATCAATAGTTTTACCATTCTTGTCAGAAGAAAGAGGATTAGAATTAAAATGTTTGGCTGCAGCTGGGTTAGCTACAGCTATGGCTGCTGAGTCAGGTCTGGGATTAATGTATAAAATCTTGAAAGACTGAGAAACTTTGCACATTTTATCTGCTTTCTTAGCTGCAGCAGGCTGGCTTATCAGGGAAACAAAAGGCTGCGACAGTGTATCCTAAATGCTGGCAGCAGTGGGAAGATGGGTGAAGATTCTGGGAATTCCAATTGTAACAACTCCTAGCAGTAGCATACCTATGGTGGGGAAAGTGGGGCAACTGCCCCATGCGTAAAGTGTTGCGAGAGAGAAATTAGCCAATCCCGATCGCTAATGCAATGCCGTCTTTTAAAAGCCAGTATTGCACTTGTGATCAAAACTGAGTACTGGATCACTCTATGCGTGGTCTAAACTGCAGTAACTGCTTGCTACACTGTAGCAGGCAATTTGCTACAGTTTAAAAGTAATAAAAAAAAAAAAAAAAAAAAAAAAAAAACTAAAACCTGAGCTCTACAGTGCTCTGCAGGCAGGGTACAAACTGTACCAAACAGTGTGCTACAGTTTATAAGAAGAATTTTTTTAAGTAAAACATGAGTGCAGTAGCGCTCCATGCAGGCAAGATATAAACTGTAACAGCTATTTGCTAACAATTTGTTACAGTTTATTATAAGATTTTTTGTTTAAGTAAAACTTGAACACTCTCCGTGCAGGCAGGGTATAAACTGTAGCAAATTTTGCTACATTTGTAAGTTTGCTACAGTTTATAGGAAGAACTGATTTTTTTTTTTGTTAAGTAAAACATGAGCACCTAGCACTCTATGCAGGAAGGGTATAAACTGTAGCAATTGTTTGCTACAGTTTATTAGAATTTTTATTTTTTTTATTTTTGAGGCTACAACATTTTGGCTACACAAGGGCACATTCCCTGCCCCTTCTCTCAAGACCAACCAGAGTGGCTCTCCTTTGCCAACTGAAGAGACCCCAACAGCTGCAGAAGATGTGGCTGACCTCTGGTCTGTAGTGGCTGTACGGACAACACCAAATGGTCGTTTGAGGAACCAGCTTTGGCCACAGCAGAGTCACCTACCTGCAGCTGAGGAAAAGTACTAATATGTAGTGGTGGCAATGGCTGCTTTAACTTTTTCTTTTTGTGGGTGGAAGAAAATCTGACCGAGGAAAAAAAAGTTATGTACTCACCATAACGTTCCATCTGAGTAGTTCTACTTCATTTGTCTTCAATTTGTGGGATACCGGATCCGTATCGGATCAAAGCTGGCAATCCCATTAGCATCTGCTCCAAGCTCCTCCCCTTACCTATAATACACCTCCACTACCTTCCAACCCCCAGATCGAGTTTGCTGACCCTTATACTGATAACCCGAACTGAAAAATACTTTATGACCTACAACTGCAGCCCGCAGGCTGTTCATATGACAAGGTCAGGGGAAGGAGGGAGGGACGGGTGAAGACAAATGAAGTAGAACGACTCAGATGGAACATTATGGTGAGTACATAGCTTCTTTATCTGAAGTAGTTTACTTCAATTGGTCTTCAACCTGTGGGACAGAGTCCCCAGCTACTAAACTCCTGGGTGGCCCTCATGGAAGGATATTCTGGAGCACCATGGAACTAAAGGATGCTCTCCTTCTAGAAGTCAAATCCAATTTGTAGTGAGAAATAAAGGTATGGGATGAGGACCCAGTAGCTGCAGAACAAATATCATCCAATGAGACTCTAGACCAAAAGGCCGCAGAAGCAGCCATGGACCTAGTGGAATGAGCTTTCACCTGACCCGGAGGAGACATACCTTTGTCCTTATAGACCCGAAGGATGCAAGAGGAAATCCACCAAGCAATAGTGACCTTGGAGATAGGTTTACCCAAAAAGGGTTTATAGAAGGACACAAACAGCTGATCAGATTTTCTGAAGTTTTTGGTCCTGTGTAAATAAAATCATAACTGTCTATTAACATCCAAGTGGAGTCTTTATTCCATTTTTTTAGCAAAGTTAGGAAGGAAAACAGGTAAATTGATGGTTTGATTGATATTAACTTGTGATGCCACCTTAGGAAGAAAGGACGTATTAGTCTGAAGAGAAACACTATCTTTATGGAAAATCATATATGGAACTTTGATGGACAAAGATTGCAGTTCTGAAACCCTTTTAGCAGAAGTGATAGCCACCAGGAATGCTGTTTTCCAAGATAAGAATTTTAGATGTGTGGTTGCAGCAGGTTCAAAAGGGCGAAGCGACCAAAGCTTGAAGAACCATAGTAAGGTCCCATGGGGAAAGAGGATCCTTGACTGGGGGGCTTAACAGAAAGGTCCCTTTGATAAAGGCTTTACACAGTCTGGAGAAGGCCAGTGAGGCCAAATTCTCACCCACATGAAAATGAAAAATGGCAGCCAATTGAACTTTGATAGTAGAAGAACTATTTCCCTGTTGAAAAATATTGGCTAGGAAATCAAGAATGGCAGAAATAGAAGCTGTGAAGGGGTCTAAATTCCTTTGAGAAGCCCAAAAGGAAAAACGTTTCCATTTCCTGCGGTAAACCATCCTGGTTGAAGACTAATGAGCAACCACCAGAACAGACCTAACTGAAGAGGATAATCCAGGAGTCCTAGAGATCATGGGAACTGGAGCAGCCAAGCTGTGAGCTTCAAACTGTCCAGGTTCAGATGAGGAACCCCCGATGGGTGTGAAATCAGATCCTGAATGGGATCCAAGATCCAGGGCGGAGCCAGAAGGTGAGACCAAAGGAAGGGAAACCATACTTGGTGAGGCCAAAACGGGGCAATGAAGATCACTTTACTCCCCAGTTGATGAGCTTTCTGTAGAAACCTCGGAATAAGAGGTACTGCAGGGTAAGCATACAGAAAACTGGATGGCCAAGCATGGACTAGAGCATCTCTGGTGGAGTCCCCCCGGCAGGGGGTTCAGAGCGAAAATCTCGCTGGACTTTGAGTTGGCAGGAGATGCGAAGAGATCGCAGCAAGGCTGACCCCACTCCAGGAAGATCTGCCCCGCTACTGAAAGATTCAGAGACCACTCATAAGGCATCAGAATAGTCTGACTTAACCTGTCCGCTAGAATGTTGGACCGCCCCAGAATGTGCATTGCTATGAGAAAACGACCGGTGGAGATCGCCCATTCCCATACTCTCATGGCCTTGCGACAAAGGGGGTAAGATCTGGTCCCTCCCTGTTTGTTGATGTACCAGACCACTGACATGTTGTCTGACTGAATTGCAATAGTTCACAGAGGAAGAAAGACATGAAGGGCCTGCAATGCCAAAATGACTGCCCTCATCTCTAGAATGTTTATGTGCAAGTTGGTCTCTACAGGGGACCACAGGCCTTGGACTGTCCTGCCCAAACAATGTCCCCTCCACTCGAGCTGGGAGGCGTCCGTGGTCACTGTGGCTTGGACAGAAACTGAAACAAAAGGTCATCCCTCAAAGATCTCCAAGAGCACATCCACCACAGAAGGGACGACCAAAAGACTGAACTGAGTTGTACTGGATATGATAATGGAAGTTCCAACAGGGACCATTGTACAGCTAGTGTCTACTGTAGAATTCTCATATGTAACCGGGCGCACGGAAGAAGTGTTATGGTCACTGCATTGAACCTAAGGCCCTCAACACTGATTCTGCCGATGGACGTTGAGAACGGTAGATCAGAGAGACATGCATCCTCAGGTTTTATACTCTCTCCAAGGTCAGGAAGATTTTGCACTGTAAGGTGTCTATCACCTGGACAGGATTTAGCAGTGATTTGGCTGCGTTGATTGAGATCCCCAAATGCAGAGCAAGCTTTAAGAAATAATCCCTGGTATGAGAAAGTAGATGCCTGGTGGGAGCAGTGAGGAGCCAATCCTCCAGGTACGGGTAGACCTGAATCCCCTGAAGCCTCAGGTTAGCTGCTACTACCACCATCATTTTGGTGAACACCCTGGGGGTTGTGGTGAGACCAAAGGGTAGGGCTCAAAATTGGTAATGATGGACTCCTAGCCGGAAGCAGAGGAACCTCCTGGAGCTTCTTTATGTGATAGTAGACATCCTGGAGGTCTAACAAGCACATCCAGTTGCTCTCTTGCAGGTACAGCATGATGGACTGTAGTGTGACCACCCAGAATTTTTCTTTGGCAACTGACAAGTTCAGGGTAGATAGGTCCAGAATGGGCCTTAAGTCCCCCATTTTCTTTGGCACCAAAAAGAACCTGGAGTAGAAGCCCAATCAGAATTGATCTGGGGGGACGGGTTCAATGGCTTGTTTTTCTAGCAACTTGGAATTTTCCAGTGCTGCTGCCTCCATTAGCATGGGTGGTATGTCCGGGAGGTTTGGGAGGAACCACAAAGGGGATAGAGCATCTTCTGGATATGATCTGAAGCACCCAGCAGTCTGATGTTATGGACTCCCATGCCACCAGGTGCAATGACAATCGTCCCCCAACTGCCTCCAGAGTACAGCAGTCAGGCAACCCCTCAGGGTTGCTGTCCAGGCCTGTCCGAGAAAGGTTCTTGAGACCCAAAATTCCTCGGACCCCCTCTGCCTTTGGGCCGGCATCCATTCTGTCCCCCTCTGCCTCTGGGGGAAGAAGAGCCCTGAGTGTCCATGGAATACTGTGACTTCCAGAACCACATCTTCTTTTGCCCTCTCTGATTCTGGGAAAAGGATCTTTGAGGGTTTGAGAAGTGGATTCCGACGGCAGACAGCATCTCCCCATCCTTCTCACTCTAGACTAAAGTCTCTTTGATGGTCTTACCAAAGAGAGTAGAGCCGTCATAAGGGGCATTGGCAAACGATGCCTTGAAAGGGTCTGAAAACTGACATAGTCTGAGCCAGGTGTTGCGCCTCATGGACACGCTGGACCCAGCCGCCCTAGCCGCTCCTTCAGTAGCATGTGAGAGGAGTCACATGGATGTGTTGGAGACTGCTTTCAAAGTGGCCATCCTCGGGGAGAATGAGTCCATGTCCTCCTGCGACATGGACTTAGGGGGACACTCAGCCAGCTGCTTGACCAGGTCGTGCTGGAGTCTCGTGACATGGGCCAGGTAGCATAGTGCCCTAATGGAAAAGGTTGCTGACGCATAAACCCGCTTCCCTAAGTGTCAGGAGGATGAACCGAGGAACTCTCTTGGGCTAGTTCCTTCTTTGTGGCTGTTGCTACCACCACAGCATCTACGGGGGAGCCCTTCCACTCTGGCCTATCTGATGGTGGACTCAAGATCTTATCAGGCTGTTTAGGGATTGGTTTCACAGTGTCCAGCTCCTTTCAGGCCCGCAAGGTGACCAGGTCCACCAGGGAATCTGCGGGAGGGGACAAGGAAGTAGATGGACCATGCCAAAAGCCTCCAGGAACATGTACTTGTCAGAAGAAGGTTTGGGGGCAGACCAACCTCTCCGCTGGTGAAGGATTTCCATGAGGTCTCCATCGGGAAGTGACCTGGGGGAACCTTCCCCAGTATCCAAATCCGTGTCCTCGGTGAGGGACTCTGGGGAGTCCAAATGCCTCCTCTTACACGTATGCTTGTGAGAAACGTCTCCAGTCTGGCTCTCCGGGGGGAACTCGCAAGCCACTTGTTCCTCATGGGTAACCGTCTGGGGCTCCTCGAGCATGGGCTGTCCCTCTGGTAAAATGATGGAATTCGTAGATAGAGCCAAGGGGGTCGGGGTGGAGTCCAAGGGGATATAGTCAAGGGTCTTGATCCAGTGGACATAACCCTTTCTACCACGTCGAACACCGAGTGAGAACGAACCTCCTGGAGAGCCAATAAGGAAGTCAGTCTCCCCGGATTCGATGTGAGAATCGGAGCTGGGCCCAAAGTGGACGCAGCTCTGAGAGAGCGAACTTGGCCTGGACGAAGCTGGAGCTGATGAAAAAAGTTCCGCTCCCTCGGATCTGACAAGCTACAGACAGCTGTTGGCATCGAGGAAGCAGGTACCATTGGTGCTGACCCCCTGACTAAGGCCATCCTCAGATATGAGTACTCCGAACCAGGTGGACGGATGGGAGAAGGAGAAATCTGTGTAAAAAAAGGAAGCGAGCTCCCCCCTCCAGAGAGACAGGGGGCTGGGCAAGGCCCCCCATTTGAATCTGAGTCCGAATGAACCTCATCATTTCATCCATGTCAACTTCTGATAAGCTATGCGTGGATCTCGACAAGGCCATGTACTTTGACCTGGCGGGTCGAGGAACTGAGGCCCTAGATGGAGAATGTCTCTCCTCCGGCTCTGGGGAAAATCTCGGAGATCGGAGCCAAGGGGAGTCACGGATCCTAGGCTGACTTTTGGCAGGAGAAGGAAGGAACTGGGGACCTCTTACGTTTGTCTGGTCTGTGGGATTTTGGCTCTCTCTCTTCTCTCTGCCCCTCTTTCACTCCACTTACACAGGCTTTGAAATGGGAGGTTGAGTCCGAGCCTGGGAGGGAGGAGAAGCAAGGGCAAGAGAGGAAGGAGAGGCAACCACAGAAGCAGAGGACGAGGCAACCACCTCAGAAGTGGGAAGAAGGCCTTTCAGGGCCACCTTAGCCTTCCTGTCCTTGATAGCATGTGGGTTAAAACCCGCATATATAGAGCAGTCAGTATTTAGATGGGCAACGCCCAAGCACATTACACAAAGAGTGCGTCCATCTGCAGGAGACAATTTATGGCCACACTCAGTGCACTTTTTGAACACAGGCTTATCTGCCATGCTTCTATCTAATCCACTCAAACTAGAGAAGGGGAAAAAGGAGAGAAAAAATTACCAGTTTACCCACTCAAGCCACTCACCACACACTCAAGTCACAGAACACTGAGGGGGGAGGGGAAGCAAAACACACTAGCAAACTAATTCTAAACTACAAAAAAGGTTCAATTACACGATGCTTCAGCGAGGGGAGGAGAATAGGGAACCTATACTAAACACTTACACTAATATTTTAGAGAAAAAAGCTGCTTAAAAGCAGAAATCCCACTCACTACTCAGAGCTCAGGAGATCACGATGCTTCAGCTAGCCCAGGCAAACGAGATCTGGGGGTTGGAAGGTAGTGGAGATGTATTATGGGTAAGGGGAGGAGCTTGGAGCAGATACTAGTGAGATTGCCAGCTGAAATCCGATATGGATCTGGTATCCCACAGGCTGAAGACTAAATTAAACTACTTCAGATCAGTAGTTTATTTATTGGTCAAGCTGTGAAAGGTGCATGATTCCAAAGAAGCTTATCAGCAAAGCTGGTAAAACAGGTAAGTTGCACAAAAGTCACTGAAACACAATGAAATTCACTTTATACACTTTGGCAGCTCCAAAAAGTAAAATAAACACAGTTTCTCCACAGAAAAAATATTTTAACAACTTATCACTTTGTTTGTGTCTTTCGGCTTTTCCCGGTTAGGGGTCGCCACAGCGGAACTCCGGTCCGCTAATGATTGGCAGTAGATTTTTACGCGCTGGCTTGCTGGGCCTAATGCACAACCTTCAACAAAGGAACGCCCATTCACGCATGTCGCCACACAGAAGACGCTCTAACTGAGAATCGAACGGGCAACGTCTAACTGTAAGGTGGCAACGCTACCGCAGCACCACCACCGCAGTGTTAACTTATTACTAACGTAAAAAATACTTATGCGTAAAGTAATATAAAAGTCAATAAAAATACTTTTCTATAGCTTTAAAATAACTGTTTTAGTCAATAAAGTAGTTTTAAAACAGCACAAACGGAATGTGAAATGTTTTCTCTCTGAAGGGAATTTATCTGGCCAGCAATGGAAAAGCATTAGCAGACTGTCAATCCTTGAAAGCTCACAAAGGGGCACTCTCTTTGGCGGCAGAAAAGCTCTGGCTCTGGACAGCGTGGCACTCAAACCTTTTAGTCATCTCAGCTAGAGCTGTTTAATGAGTTGGAAGAGTGGAAGGTGCCCTGAAGCTTTGGAAGCTGGCTGGCTGTTATATCTTATGCAGGATACAACCCATAAGGCTACTGCAGTAGTGATCAATTTGCTGAACATCTTGGTCTTCTACTTCAAATATGTAAATACTGTAACTTACTTATTTATTAAGCTCAGTAGCTATTAGTATAAGGATATTTGTGATTTAATTGTTAAAAAAATCTTGTGCATCAAAAGAGTAAGGTCAACTGTTTAGCTATCTATTTTTTAAACCATTAACCCTGTAAGGGTCAAAAGTGTAGCAATCTGAGCTGGCAGACTAGACTCCCTTTCAAATTTTAACACTTAATGGGCAGCATTTTCTCTGCAACATAAAGAAAGTGCAGTTATGTCAGGTACTCAACAATAAAAATAGTTCTTTGAGATTACAATCATACAGCAGGAGTAGATACACTGCATTATCTGCTACAGACAGTAAGAGAACTGCATAACTATTTTCCCTATTTCATCCATTGGACTGTATCAGGACTATTATCAGTCTATCAAGTGCTTTCATGAACTCAAACAAGGGAATCAAAAGAAAAACAGACAAATTAAAAAAAGACAATAACCTATGCATGCAGTTAGTTCCCAAACAATCAGGAAGTCGGCTCAAGCAAGTGATGTGAGATAGCTTTCATATGGGATCACTTCTGCCGGGTACTGGAGGACTGGATGGTAGGAACCTTGTTGCAACAGCACAGTCTCAATGATCTACTGGTATGGTAAGTACCCTGCATACCTGTACTACCCTAATCTCAGGATGTCTCAGTATGTATGAATACAAAACAGAACACCAAGTAATAAACAATGACAGCAAGTAATAAACAATGTCCAAGCTTGGTGGAAGACCACCAAAGTAGACAAGAAATTAAAATTAATATTTCAGAAGTAAATAAATGAATGATACATTAGTAAGCAACTATTATATATGTCAGAAAATGACCAAGAAGTCAACAAATGGGGACTACAATTAAGCAGTAGTAAATATTTGGGAACACAGTAGCAAGTAGTAAGCAAACTCCTTGTGTGAAGGGAAACCACAGTGGAAGAAAAGAACAGAAATGAGAAATAATCTACTACAAATCCATGTAGTACAGCTCCAGCAAAGGAAATGCAAGATCCTGACCAACATGTAACAGAGTGCTTAGGAAAGGTACAGGCATTAAATTCAGCTGTGGCTATGCAAGTCTTCCAAGAAAATGTAAAAGATAAAGTCTAAGGTAAATTTCAAACACTTTCAGAATTATCTGTTTTAGCAGAGGACAAAAGCAACAGGATCATTTCTATTGGGCCTGTATCTTTGTGAGCAAAAAGTACAGTTATGTAAATTCTTAACATAACAGTAGATTTTTTGTTTGTTCTCTCCACTGTAACTGTTGATGTGCTGCATACCACTGTAAAAACATGTCTCTTGTAATTTGTGTGTATACTGATCATGTCTAAATAACTAAATGTATCTGTAATTTTTCTATGTGGAGCTTTTCTCCCCGGGCCTCTGCTGAAAAAGGGCCTTTTCGGCGCAGTCAGACACCCCGTTAACAAATGTAAAATAAATAAAAATAAAATAAAATGTCCTCATCTTCACTTTTGCAGTATTTATAACCTAAAGGATCTCCTGCAATAGAGAGCCCAACATCCGGCCGGTGTACCAAACCCTTTAGTACTTATAGGTATACTACATCACATGTATGCTCCCTAGGCTAGACAAGATGTACGGACACACACTCAAACCAGTCTTTTTAGTAAGAAAGAAACAAACAGCTGTTATGATTTCCTGAAATCTTTTGTCTTGTGCACATAAAAACATAGTTGTCTATGTTCAGCTAAAAGATGTAGCATGTACTCTACCTTATTTGAAAAAAGACAGGCAAATGAACTGCTTGATTAATATTTGATTCAATCGCTACTTTTGGTAAGAAGGATGCATTGGGTTGTAAAGTAACTGTCCTTGTGAAAAAAAAATGTAAGGGGATTTTAAAGATGTAATGGAAGACTAGCAGAAATTGCTGACAGGTGAGATTTAACTGAAGAATACATTAACCCCTCATGGAGCAGATCATAGACACAAGAGAGAACCAGAGTAACCTACACAGACAAGGGATCCTGATGGTGAGAGAGGCACCAGACAGAAACTCTTTTCCATTTGGACAAATATGTTTTCCTGGTAGTGGATTTTCTGGTCTCCTGCAAAACTTGAAGATCACCATCAGAAAGGAGATGCCTGAAAGTGATCAAAACCCTTTCACCCCCTCCAGCGACAGCTGACGAGTAGACAAGTGAGGATGAATAAGAGACCCCTTGTCTTGTGTGAGAAGATCCACCCAGTGAGGTAACTTGTGCTGATTGCCCCTGTCCAAGTGAGAATGAAGGGGGAAAAAATGCTTCCTGGGCCAAAACGGAGTCACTAGCAAGATTTTGGGAGAGTCCTGCCTGATCTTGTGCAAGACTCATCGAAAGAGAGAAAGGGGAGGAAGGTTTACAGTAACATCCCCTTTCAAGAAAAAGACAGCTGTCCACTTTCCAAGCCAGAGGACCTAGGACTCTGGAACACAACAGACGAAGTTGTCTGTTCAGAGCAGAGGCAAAAAGAGTTACCTGAGGAATACCCCACTGATGGGCAATGTCCAAGAATCCATCTCTGTGAAACATCCATTCATCAGCTTGTGTGCTAGACCTGCTCAGTCTGCGACTAGATTGTGTTCAGAGGGAATATAAACTGCCTGAAGAGAGTCACTTGATACTGGACAGCTGGATCCCATACATGAAGAGCTAGTCTGCAAAGACAGGGCCTTTTACCCCCCTTGCTTTTTAACATCACTGTGGTACTGTCTGTGAAAATTTTAAGGGGCCTGGGATGAAAGAGGGAACTTCAAAGCCTGAAGAGCTAGAAGCAGAGCTCTCATCTCTTTTATATTGATGTAGTCTGACCTCTGATGAAGAAGCCAGAGACCCTGAACCTTGAGAAATCTAAAGGAGGTACCTCAATCACTATCTGACGTGTCTGTAAAGAGCTCTTTAGTTGGGACTGAAGCTTGGAAAGGAAACCTCGGGTTGACAGAAATTTGATGAATCCACCACTGAAGCTTGAGTTTGAGACAGTGAAGGAAGCAAAATGGGAAGTCTAGAGGGTGGCAGTGTTGTAGCCACACTGATTTGAGCTTACAATTTCTGGATCACCCTGCGTAGAAGGGAACTAGAGGGTAAACATAAAGAAATGGAGCTGCTCAGTTGAAGGAAAAGACACCCATTGTCAAATGTTCTTTGGAAAGTGCTCTTGAGCAGAACTTTCTCAGCTGTTTGTTGCCTGGGGAAGCAAACGCGTCTGCTTCTGGTACACCCGACTTGTGTGTACAATCTAGAAAGGTGTTCTTGTCTAAAAGCTGGGGGCCCTACTGTCTTGTTGCTAGATTGTTGGTTGATGCTTAGAACATCAAACCCAAAAAATCTGTGGCATCTTTTCAAGAAGCCAGACTCAGAGAAGAGTGAGTAGTTGAATGTTGGACTTTGTCTCCCTCTTCTCTGAGTTTTTGCAATGTCTACAGTTGGTATATATACATGTGTTTGGTATGTAGGGGCTTGCCTTTATGCCAGGTGGACTTGCCCCAAGCAAAAAAAAATATTTTATGTGGATCGCAATCTTGGCAGTGTCACTGTTTTGACTAATATTTCACAGATAAATCCTAATATTGATTTGAGGATGTGCAACAGATCTACTCAGCTGATCCATGATGGTATTCTGAGGAGATGGAGCATAGGAGGCACTCAAGGGCCATCTCCCATACCTGCATGGCTAGCTTGCAAAGGGGGAAGGAGTGCATTCCCCACTTGTTTCTTCAAGTATCACGTCACAGGTGTTGTCTGCTATAATGTTAGGAACTCTAGTCTCTGGAATGGTTTGAAAACCTTCACAGCTAGGATACCTGTAATCACGACTTGATTATGATGTGATATTCGAGTTGGTCCTTGAGCCAAATGCATTAAACCCTCACACTGGCTAAAGAGATCCCCTCAGGTCCTCTCTGAGGCATTAGTGGTTAAGGCTTCATGGTAAGCATTCTCTCTGAAAGCAGCTCAGGGCATGGGTCAGTGCTCTCTGCATCTCTTCCTGAGTGTGGGCCTGAATTAGGCAACCATCCAGGTAAAGCTATATATGAATGTCACTGGCTCTGCAATGGGCTATCACTGGGGCACTGGCGGCAGACATTTTATAAAAATTCTGGGAGCAGTAGCTATAGCAAAGGGCAAGAAGTGAAACTGTAGTAGGACTCGCCCCCAACCTTGAATCTTAGAAACTGCCTATGGGTCCTGTGTATCGGTATGTGTAAGATGATATTCTTCAGATACAGTCAACGTCAAGACCTAAGAAAACAACAGATTTAGGAAGGTGTGTAGAGTTAATATTTAATTTATTTACGTGTTTATTTTTCCTTGTGTTGACTGGGTAAGCGCCACTACACTAGTGACCTCTTTTCAGGTTAGACACCAGATGGTATTTGCACTACTAGGGGAAATTAGGCCAGGACATCAGGATACTATTTTCAACATGTGCTGTGGGATTTTTTACATCCTCCTAAGCTACCACTAAGTCAAGTAGATGGAACCTTGGTTTAACACATCAATTGAAGGATGACACACACACACAGGAGTCCAGCAATCCTTACTGTTACAGTGCAGAGTCAGCAATCCAGTAATTAGGTGTAAGAATAGAACCCACAGCCTTCTGGTCTTCCAGTGTCAAAGGTAAGTATGGTACCTGTTGTGTCACTGACAGTTTCATAACACAAATTGAGCTTTGGAGCCTTCAGGAATTTGTTTAGATCTGGCAGACAGACAACAGGTCTCAGAGGCCCCTCCTTTCTTGCCACTACGAGGTCTTGAGAAAAAGTGTCTACTCTCTTCTTTCCATGGGATCTTATCAAATGATGCCTGTTCCAGCAGCTCTTCTAGAAGAGGTGGCACCACACATATCTTGTCGTTTGGCAGAACTGGCATTCCTCAAAACTAAAGAGCACAACAAAACTACAGTCTGTATCCTTAGCAATCACAGAACACACTTATCTGCAATAACTTTTCAATATTTTTTGCAAACAGTAAGATTTCCCCACTTTTGGGGGAAGGGATGGGAGCAAGAGTGGAAAGCTACATAATGTAGCTCCCTGCCTGGGTCCTGGTCCTGCTGGCCTTTCCACAGCTTCCTTATTTTGGCACTGCCACTTGCATTTTTCAAAGGCTTTCATACCTTTTGTCTATTTCCTTTTAGTCTGATGTTAGTAAAAGGGCCAGTTCTTTGCACAGTGGTTCCTATTACATTTAGGAGCTGGAGAATTAAATGCCTGCTTTATGGATTCTGCAGTTTTACTTCTTTCTTTTAGCTTCTACAAAATGTCTTGGGTTTGGGGGGAAAACAGCAATTCTTTATCCAATGGGACATTAAGGAGTTTCAGTATGGCAGGGACTGGATCACCAACCATGTCTCCTGATTACATACCCTGTTCTGAAAGATGCAGCCAGAGCAGGTAAAGCTTGATCAGTTTTGTCTCCTAGTCACTCCAGGGAATCTTTCTTAAGCCCAACATCTACTGGAAGACACACCCCCGATACTTCATTGTAAATATGTCATAGCTAATGACCCTGATGGCAAGGGGTGCTGTAGTGCAGATCTTCTCACAGTGGTTCAAGAATTTTCTCTCCTGGTCTCTGGTGCATGGTGGGATCAGAGAATTCTGCCCGTTATAATACTTTCTTTGTGATCTTCCACAGTTTTCCTTCCATAGGAAATCTAATAGTAATTGACAACTCTTTTGTTGTCTTAATGCTTACTGCTACCAACCCTTCCAATGAAGAAGCTCCTTCAGAAGTCCACAGACTTCTGATACATGTAGCTCTGAGACAGGCTTGCTGTTCTTACCCACCTCTTTTCTGTAAGTAGCTACATGATCTGTTTGTACAGAAGGTGTGGATGCTGGGTGAGTCTCCCTCCTGATTTCGTCCTCATATGCTTGCCTTCATGACTAGTGGGACATAATTACGTGCACATAAGATACTGCATCCAAAGAAATGTCCTATCAGGACATAATTAGAAGTTATGTACCTACCATAACGTTCCATGTTAGTTGTCTTCTCTCGCTTTCTTTCTTGCTGGATGGGTTCGGAGCCGATCCTCGGCTCCGACTCGGCACTTGCTTTAGCTCGAGAACTCCTTTTACCAGCTCGAGGCAACCCTATATCCCATGATGCAAGGCGGAACTACCTCAGATCTCGTTTGGCAGCTAACTTACCCTGCTAAAGGTTATCCTAACCAAAATAGGAACAAAGTTTCCTAAAAGAAGTCCTCATAACAAAGATCCAGAGGAAACAAACTAATAGGAACTCTTCAAGATCTGTCCAGGCCAGGGGGAAGGAGGGAGGGCCTTAAGAAAGAAGCGAGAGAAGACAACTAACATGGAACATTATGGTAGGTACATAACTTCTAAATGTTAAGTTGTCAATCTCGCCTTCATTCTTGCTGGATGGGACCGCGTCCTAGCACCTGTATCCCGGGTGGCTCAACGGAACAGACTCTTGAGAACTGTGGAACCAAAACTGGCCCTATCTCTGGAGGCCAAATCCAACTTGTAATGAGAAACAAAGGTATGAGGCGTGGCCCAAGTAGCTGCTGCACAAATGGTATCAATGGGAAGTCTATCCTGAAAAGCTGCAGAAGTGGATAGACTCCTGGTCGAGTGTGCTTTTGGCTTAGAAGGTAGTTGTTTGCCTCTGAGAGAGTACACATAGGAAATGGTGGAAGTCAACCATCTGGATAAGGTCACTTTAGAAACTGGAAGACCTAACCTGTTTTCTGCATAAGAGACAAACAATTGGTCCGATTTTCTAATTTGTTTAGTCCTATGCAAGCAGTACCTGAGCTGACGATGGACATCCAAAAAATGCAATTTCTGTTCAGCTCTGTCAGAATAGTTAGGGAAAAAGACTGGTAATTCTATAGATTGGTTAATATTGGTTTGAGATACAACCTTGGGGAGAAAGGAAGGGTTAGTTCTTAACGATACCCTGTCCTTATGAAAAACCAAATAAGGTGAACGAATACAGAGAGCTTGAATCTCGGAAACCCTTCTAGCAGAAGTGACAGCCAGTAAAAATATAGTTTTCCACGTCAATAACTTCAAAGAACATGAAGCAGACGGTTCGAAAGGAGGTAGTATCAAGGATGCTAGCATTAAGTTTAGATCCCATTGCGGAGGAGGATGCTTTATAGGTGGTTTTAGGAGAAAAACTCCTCTCAAAAAGGCCTTGCATAGTCTATGAGACATGATGTTATTGTCATGCAAGCCAACATGATACTTGGAAATGGCAGCCAGTTGTACTTTGACTGTAGATGAGGAGGATCCCGAATGAAAAACCTCCGCTAGGAAATCTAAAACAGAATGTACGGGAGCAGTAAAAGGATCAATATTTCTGGAGTTTGCCCAAATCGAAAACCATCGCCACTTGCTAGCATATATAGTCCTAGTGGACGACTTCAAAGAAGACACTAAAATGTCTCTGACTGAGTCAGAAATCATTGGTAGCCTGGCTAGGGAAGGAAGTGGAGCAACCAAGCAGTGAGGTTGAGAGAATGAACGGCCCGGTGCTGCTGACCCGACTGGTGGATCAAAAGATCCGGAACTGGGTCCAGATGCCAGGGCTGCATCAGAAGGTGACGATGCAGAGACGGAAACCAAATCTGTCGAGGCCAAAAGGGAGCAATGAAGATCAATTTGGCTCTCAAAGCGGTGGCTTTCTGAATGACTTGTGGAATCAATGGAAAAGGAGGAAAAGCATAAAGAAGTCCCCTTGGCCAATCCTGGGTTAGAGAGTCTCTCAGGGTTGGCCTGGAAGGGAAATAGAGTGAAATAGTCTGGGCACTTGTTGTTTTGAGGGTAGCGAAAAGATCGCAACAAGGAGTGCCCCACTTCAGAAAAATCTGATCCACTACAAATTGATTGAGAGACCACTCGTGAGGCATCAGAATAGATCTGCTTAGCCTGTCCGCCAATAGGTTGGACCTGCCGGGATGTGCGTTGCTATCAGAAACCGCTGAGAAGAGATCGCCCATTGCCAAAGTCTGAGAGCTTCTCGACATAAGGGATAGGACCTGGTTCTGCCCTGTTTGTTGATGTACCAGACCACGGACATGTTGTCCGTCTGTACTGCAATAGTCCCGGTGGGAAGAAAGTCGCGAGGGCTTGCAGCGTTAAAAGCACTGCTCTCATCTCCAGGACATTTATGTGCAGATGGTATTCTATGGGTTCCCACGTACCGTGGACCATCCTGCCCTGATAATGCCCCCCCCACCCGATCAGGGAGGCATCCGTGGTGACTGTGGCAACTGGAGGAGGGGGAACAAAGGGTCGGCCCTGATGAAGAAGAGGGGAGGATATCCACCAGCCCAGATGAGCCCTGCAAGACTGTGTCACTAAGATCTCGTGTCTCATCGGAAGATCGTGATACGACCACTGTGTGAAAAGCATCCACTGCAGGAGGCGCATGTGAAAGCGAGCCAGTGGTAGAAGAACAATGGCCGCAGCCATTAGACCTAGAACTTTCAGGACAAACCTGGCTTTGATCTTTTTGCTTTGTAACAGAAGCCGAACAAATTTTTGGATGTCCAGAATTCTTTGATCTGTTAGTCTGGCTAACATTTTGACAGTATTTAACTCTGCGGAGAAGATTTTACGAAATTTACTGAAATTCCCAGATTCTTGCAAAGCTGTAGGGTGTAGTCTCTGGACTGAAGAAGCTGACACTTGGTGGTGGCGGAGAGGAGCCAGTTGTCCAAATAAGGAAACACCTGGAATCCTCGACGTCTCAGGTGAGCTGTGACCACTGCCGTGCATTTGGTAAACACTCTGGGGGCTGAAGTGAGGCCAAAGGGCAGGGCTCTGAATTGGTAATGACTGGTCCCTAGCCGAAAGCGGAGAAACCTTCTGGAGCGCTTGTGAATCTTTATGTGATAGTACGCATCCTGAAGGTCTATAGAGCACATCCAGTTGTCCTTGCCCAGAAAGGGCAGAATGGACTGAAGCGTGACCATCCGGAATCTTGCCTTTTTGACAAATCTGTTCAGATTGCTGAGGTCTAATATTGGTCTCCACTCTCCCGTCCTTTTGGGGACCAAAAGAATCTTGCGTGACGCCGGATCCTACTTGGTCTGCCGGCACTGTCTGGATGGCTCTTTTTCTAGGAGTTTTGAAACCTCCTGTTTTGCCAAATCCCTTTGACCGGGTGATATGTCTGGAAGGGATTGTAGAGGTACGGGAAACCTTACGAAGGGGATCTTGTAACCCTCGGATATAATCGACTGTACCCACTTCTCTTGGGATAGGGATTGCCAGGCTACTGGGTACAGTGAAATCCTTCCCGACTGCCTCCAAGGGTGGACAGTCGGGCAACACCTCAGGGATGCTGAAAGGGCTTCTCAGGAAGAGACTCCCTGTTGCCCTGGTTCTGAGGACCCCCCCCTGCCTCTAGGGCGGCGTCTATTATTGTTACCCCTCTGCCTCTGGGGTAAACTGACCACGTGTGTCCGGTGTAGCTCCTTGGGCTTTATGTAACCACATCTTCTCCCCTTTCTGACCCTTGGGATATGGTCTAGAAGGAGTGGAAAACTGGACTCCAACGGCAGAAAGAGTCTTACCGTCCTGCTCACACCTGGTCAAGGTATCCTTCACTTGAGGCCCGAACAAAGCCGAACCGTCAAAGGGGTATTAGTGAAGGGCGCCTTAAAGGGTCCATAAAATTACACAGCCGCATCCAGGCTTGGCGTCTAAGAGCAACTCCTGTGCCTGCGGCCCTGCTCGCTCCATCGGCTGCATAAGATATGAGCCGCATAGAGGAGTTAGATATGGAATTCAGGATAGCAAGCTGTGAGGCAATCTTTTCCTGAGCCCCAGCAGCAGAAGGATCCTGGACTACTTCACCCAGTTCTTTGAGAATACCTCGTTGAAGCCTGGTGAAGTGACAAAGGTAATTCAGCGAACGCATAGCAAAGGTCGCTGAAGAAAACATCCGCTTTCCATACCTATCCATGGTCCTAGAATCCTTATTAGGAGGATGGACAGGTACTGAAGGATCCGCCAGTTCCTTCTTAGTGGCCGCCGCCACCACCATAGCATCCACAGAGACACCTTTGGAAAGGAACTGTTTATCCGACGGGGCTGTAATGAACTTGGATGGTCTCCTGGGGACAGGTTCCACAGAATCTGGAGCCACGCCTTCGAGCCACTACCTGCATGAGTGGGTCGAAAGGCGGAGACACCCAGGAGGTGGAGGGTCGGGATCCAAAAGCCTCCAGGTATACCGACTCATCCTCGGAGGGGTCAATGGAGGCCAATTCCCCTCTGTTTGAGGAGCTCAAGGATGTCTGAAAAGGAGACATCCTCAGAGGGGGACCATGGGGAACCCTCCGACTCATCTAAGTCGGTATCAGATGTAGTAGACTCAGGGGAGTCTGTGTGTTTCCTCTTACCCGTCCTCTTCCGAGGGGGTTCCCCTGCAGGGTCAGGAGAAACCTCGGAAGAGGAGGAAATTCCCAGTGGGGAAACCTGGGGCGATGGATCCCTGGGCCTGAGAGCAAGAGGCTGGCAAGAGGCATCTGCAGGCACTGATGAGGGAGGAGCTAGAGGGATAGACCGTTGACCAGGCTCAGAGGCCAGGACACTCCTCATCACCTGAAGGGCTCCTCTCCCGGGGACCGGAACACCCCCGCCCCGAAGAAACAGGAATGGTCGGCTCCAAGGAGAGAAGGCTCTGAGGCCGATGTCGGCGCCGAGCTTACCAAAGCCGAAGCCCCGAGAGGGAGAGCGGGGTCGGACAAGGGTCCGATGCCACTAGCCCCCTCGGAGCCGACAGTGGAAACCCGACGACCGGATCCCTCCAAGGAAGGTCTCAAGGAGGAGATCGGAGCCGAGGACGACGGAGCCGAAGGATGTATTGGCTCCGGCATCGAAACAGTCGCTGTCCCAAGAAGCTCCAGCTCCGAACTCTGGTGTGGAGTCGGAGGAGGAAGTTCAAGAATTGGGGCTATAGCCGAAGTCTGTTGAGACGGGCTATGGAGCATTTGGGCCAGTGCCTGAGACTTCAACAGCCTGCCTACCACCCTCTCCAAGTCGTGGTCAGACAGCCTGGAAGATCTCGAAGATCGGCTCCGATGGCTCCGCTCCGACAAAAGAGGAGATCCCGGAGCCGAATGGATACTCATAATAGAGGGGGACTGAGATCTCTTACGGTGAAGCCATCGGAGCCGAAGTCCCTAGAACTCCAGATGGAGCCGAGGATTTCTCGGCTCCGATGCTGGATAAAGTGTCGGCTCCAGCCGGAGCCGACAAGGCCACAGTAGTCAGGGTATCGGAGCCGTCCGGCACCGAACCCACTACTCGAGAAGAAGTATCGACTCCAGCCGGGCGATATCGGCTCCGACGGAGCCGGAGCCACCGGAGGAGGCTTGGACACTGTAGCCTGAACCTTCAGTGGCTTAAGAGGTTTTCCTGACCCTGACTTAGGAGGAGAACCTTCAGGTTTAAGTAAACCTCGGAGGATTAGTTTGTTCCTCCTTTCCTGCAGGACTCTCTGGCTAAAAGCATGACACAATGCACAGGAGTCCTGCAGGTGCAAAGGCCCCAGGCAATAAACACAAGAAGTGTGACCGTCTGTCAGAGACATTTTCTGACAGCACTGGTCACACTTCTTGAAGCCTGAGACCTTGCCTTCTTTAGACATCCTAGAAGGATAGAACACAAACAGTCCCAACAAACACACAAATTAATCCCTTACACAAGCACACAGGAAGGGATAACAGAAAGGGACTAGGCCTGACTAAACTACTTTAGACAAAACTTATAAAAAGTTTATAAAAAGGTTGAAAAATAGGGAATAGGGTGGGCTGTAACTAATTACAGACTACACTAACAGGGAAAAATAAACCCCTAACTACACTTTTTCTTACTTGACTAAGAAAAAACTTACCTCAGCTGGCAAAGGAGACCTCTTTCGCTAAGCGGCAAACGAGATCTGAGGTAGTTCCGCCTTGCATCATGGGATATAGGGTTGCCTCGAGCTGGTAAAAGGAGTTCTCGAGCTAAAGCAAGTGCCGAGTCGGAGCCGAGGATCGGCTCCGAACCCATCCAGCAAGAATGAAGGCGAGATTGACAACTTAACATCATTCATTCATTTATTGCCATTTGTATACCAGGAAAGTCCAACTGAGCAGTGCCCTTTCTCAGCGGAGGCCCGGGGAGAAAAGCTCCATTATGCAGACATCATGGACATCATTTACAGTCAGTTTTATTCATGAGCAACACTTTAATCATACATCCTTGACATCAGTTACATCATTTTCAATTAAAATTACAGTTACATAGGTTGTATATGAATAGTCTTTTACATACAGGAAGGCATATGTAGTGCAATATCATTAGTATGTACAGACTATCAGTTTTTATGTAATAATATTTGTTACTATAACTTCTTGACCAAGATCTAGGAAACAGGAAGATAAGATAAATAGTTAGAGCAGCCCAAAGAAAGGAAGGAGGTACAAGGATGATTAAGGAGATGAGATGACCGAGGAGGGTATAGTTGTGATAATAGTGCATTACGTTTTGTGCAGCAGGGAGTTATGGCATGAATTCATACAGCTATATTAGTACCAGTTTAACCAGGGGTGGTGCAGTTGCAGAGCCATTTATTTATCAGGTGTTGCTTTGTTTGGCATTTACAACCTTTCAGGTTTTAGACTGTTCTTAAGCTAAGTGGAATGATATTCCAGCGATTAGCAATGCAGTGTGCCTCATTCTTGTTAGGTGTCATTATGGAGAGTAATGATCCATCAGAGGAACATAGAAGCCTCTAGTAGTGTAAAGATGAATGCTGCAATGAAGAGATGGAAATGTGCAGTAGGTTGAAGGTTGTAATTAACTGCGAGTACAAGGAAAAATTATTCAGTTTGAGACAGTTTAGTTGTTTTAGAGAGAGGCAGATATGTGACTGGTTAGGGCAGGAAAAGTATATAATACAGTGGGGAGTAGAAAAGAAGCTGCTGTTTATCCAGCAGAATCAGTAAAGTAGTGTTTTATTCTATAGAGGCAGCCTAGCTTTTAGTGTATCTTCTTTCTGCCTTGCTGAAGGTGGAGATCAAATTTCGGGTGGTCTTTTACAATCACACCTAGTAGTTCGGTGTGGGATACCAGTTTTACATTGGTCTTGCTGGATGACAGTATATTAAAGGTAGTTTTTTGAGAGGAGAGACGGTTGGGAGTGAACAAAAGTAATTTATTTATTTTTTGATTCAGAAGTTGTGAGTTGTTGAGCCAAGCTTCTGTAGAGAAGAAGGTTTTTTGGGTGAGTGTTTGAAGCATCAATAATTTTCTAGCAATACATATTAGAGTGGAGTCATCAGTGAATTGTACTATAGTGGCCTCTTTGGCTGCTGTGTTTAGGTCATTAGTAGTGGTCCTAGGATGGAGCCTTGTGGGACAGGATATAGTTAGGAAAAAGGAGAAATCATCTTCCCATTTCACTGCTTGGGACCTATTTATGAGGTAACTAAGAAACCACTTAAATGAGGAGGGTGACAGCCAATGGGAAGAAAGTTTAGTTAGGACAATTTGAAGACTGACTGTGTTAAATGCCTTAGATAGATCCATAAATAGGGCTGAAGTTAGAAGACCTGAAATTCGACTGATTTATTGTATCTGTAAACCTCTGAAGGGCAGTGGATATACTAAGACTGTGTCTGAAACCAGGCTGACAGGGAGATATAAGTTTATGTAGAAAGTTGATAATTTGAATACATCTTTACAAGATTTTAGATAAAGGTGGGAGAATGACAAATCGTCTATCGTTTGTGAGCTCAGTTGAAGAGCCACCTTTAAGAAGGGGTATTTCATAGCATTATCTCCATAAGGTAGGGACATATTTTTCTTGGATAGAGTGGTTTATTAGAACTGACACATGATATGCAAGGCTGTCGGCATCGAGTGTGAGGTATTCAGAGGGAAGCTGGTCAGGGACAGTGGGTACTGTTTTAAGGGAATGTAGGTATTTATGTTGCCAATGGAGAAAGAGTGAAGGTCTGTTGTGGCTTCATTGACTGGAGTGGGATGGCTGGATTTGAAGTACCTTTGTTTTGTAGGAGGGAAATTACTGTATTTATAAAATGGAAGTTAAATTGTAAATCAATGCTTTGAGAGTTACTGGTTGGTTATAGGCTGAGATGAGCTGATTTTCCAGGACTGAGCAATGTACTTATGGATTTCCAGAAGTTTTTGGATTGTCTGATGATGAATTTTGGGCATAGCTGTAACAAGCCTTTTGTCCTGTTTTACATATTGTTTGCTAAGGTTCCCTAATTGCTTATGTTGTAGCAGAAATACTTGATACTTGCTTTATAGACATGACTTCCAGGCTTTAGCTCCAAGGTGCATGTGTTACTTTGTTTTTGTTTTTAGCTAACCAAGGGGCTGGTTTAACTGTTTTGGTTCTTAATGGTGCTTGCTCTGCCAGGATATTTAGAAATATTGTACTAAGTGTGGCAAGCTGCCAAGATGTCACCAAAATCTGCTACCTACTTGTCTCCTTGCCCCCCTTCCCAGTCCAAATGAACCTTGGCCAATGGTACATAAAAAGATGTCCCCTCTTATGGTCCTAACTGGATTGCACAGCTAGGCCAAGTAAGGTTTCTTACAACTGCAGGCTAGTTAATTGTGGTGCATTATTTCCCTTAGCAGTAGTTTCTCTACTCTTTACCAGAGTATACAACAGGTCCTTCTAATAATCTAAGGCAACTGTTGTTTCAAGACAACCCACCATTATACATGGTGCTATCATTGTTAGCTCTTTCACTTGGCATTTTAAACCATCCTGTTTCTGTAGACATTTGGACCATACAAACACTGACTTGGTTGCACTGGAAGTACCTACCTACAGGACCCTGGCATGTACTGGAAACAAAACCTTCCCCTTTGCCTATAGAAATTGCTATGACATTTACATTGCCTCTGTGAGTTCCCTTATACTGAGGTACTGTGCTAGGTAAGACACTCCTGTGCAGTTTTGCTCAGCTTGCTAAAGAGGTCACACTTTTTTTTTTTTACCATACTCTCCCATTGATATACATTCCTAATCTGTCAATCAGATTTACATATCCACAGGCTAAGTATCAAGTTCTTGCTCCTTCATACTGAAGTC
Source organism: Protopterus annectens (assembly GCF_019279795.1). NCBI lineage: Eukaryota > Metazoa > Chordata > Ceratodontiformes > Protopteridae > Protopterus > Protopterus annectens. Next base: position 1,197,511,224 of record NC_056727.1, read on the forward strand.
TCTGAACCTTTCAGGGGTAGTAACTTGACATTCACTTACTCACCTAGAGAAAGCTAGTACTTGTTTCTGCAATGAAATCACTAGAACAATATTTACTTTTTCTTTTATGTTCTCTAAACTTTTTATTAGCACCAGGTGTGAACTTAAAGCATTTGAAATAGATAATCTTTACTTTACTGCAGAGAACATAATGTCAGACATTTTGCCAGTGGCATGCACATCTTTACCTGGGAGTAGAACAGCTAACATCACATACAGCTTGTGATCAATTTAATTCTAATTATACACTCCTTAAAATGCCTGCATAAATATAAACTGTCATCCACCTTTTTATGTGAGGAAATAGTTTAGTATTAGTCTTGATTTTCAAGTTGTGATTCACTTTCTCATAATGAAGTGTAGAGTTTTTCATCTAATGCAGTCACTGGTTATGGGAAAGTTTGTACAGCTGATACATTACATTACACTATGTATTGATATGGAAATATGGAAAAATGGACTTTGCGGAAGATAGGCTTGTACAAAAACGATTAGAGAATTCTGAACTATATGGTAAAAAAGTGTGGTCCTCAAGGTTAAAATTGGATGAGTTACATAATTTAAACGTCCAAATTCTTGAGGTGTGCAGACAGTAGACAAAAACTGTTTCGGACCAGAGAAAAAGGAAAGGAAAGAAGTAGATCACTTCTTGGATTTTTCAGCCAAAAAACATATGTATGTACATTCAGTAAATTTACATCTTATTGGTTTTGTAAGTAGCACAGAAAAATGTAGCTACTTGAGTTAGAGGAATGAATGAGGGAGGCTTCCCTCTTAATCGAGAGTCCAGCCAGAGCAAGTAACGGAGTAAAACTGACAATGACTAACTGGTAAAAAGCACCTCTGAGAAATAGCATCACAGCTTTACTTTAAGGGAAAACTGGCTGGAGAATGATCATCTAGAATTTCCTTACTTTGAAATGTCTGTCAAGAGATATGGTATGCAGTCAGTGTGATTATATCATCAAATATAAAATGCTTCAAAGAGTAAATGAAAAAAGCAGTGATCATTTTAGAGTGAATCTAAAATGATCCAACTCTTTAAAAAAAATGTTGGGGGTCAAGCTCCCCTGCACTCTCTGCACTTCCTGATAATTATATACACTAACTCCAAAACTGAACAACAATAGGGTGGAGGCAAATTACCAGACTCCACTGAACCGCAATATCAGCTGCAACTGGCAGTATATGTACATTTGTTTCACATTAGGATCTTTGCTCAGGCTGCTTTATAGTTAAGAAGAATGGCAGAGGAAACTGGAAATGCATAAAGTCATAACGGGCTTGTCACTTAAGAGACCTATCCATTACCAAACATCAACTGGTCCAAGTTTCTTGTCTTAATCAGCCCTTCAGTTTCCTAGTGACACCCTGGTGGTAGGAATCAGACCAGTTTTTTGGTCCTTGGAAGAAGCCTGCCCTTTCCCTATTAGCAGCACCCCTTCCTCCTTGGTGGCTCCTCCAATCCTGCTACTGCTCAAAGGGAAGCATGCCACCACACACTGAATTACCCTTAGGTTTAATGGTGTTAAGCACTTGGCTTGTTTGAACTCCATTGGGTAACATGCAGTACTCCCTTCTATGTGTCACCCTTGTTGTGAGCCAAAGTCATCTCCTTCCACCCAGGAAGGGTGTGCTAGCAATACCCACTTACTCTCATTTTCCACCCCAGTCAGCTTTTATAGACACCCAAGCCACTACCTGTGCTCAGGTTGCCTGCGGTGTATTAAAGGCTTCATCCCTATATACCATGCAGCTGGCTATGGAACAACAGAAAATTGTAATAAATATATACATACTTTACAAAACAGGGGGATGGATGCTGGTTTGGTTCTATCTGAAGCCATACAGACAGATTTAGCATTATGACAAAGTCCCATAACTTTCTATTTGGTATTGCAGAGGCAGGCTACAGTTACAGCTAGGACACAGACTCCAGCTTAAACATCTGGGAGGCTGCTGTAAGAGAACACACTCTTGGTCACTGTGCCCTGAAAGAAAGATCCAGAACTAAAAGTGAAGTACAAATTACAGTGTTCTGCAAAGGAGTTATCTAAGGTTGAATTTCTAAAAAATGCTGCATATGTAGAAACTAGTTCTTGCAGAAAATCACATTTGGAGTAGACTTCAAAGTTTTACTAAATTTATCATGAAAAAAAAAACACAGGGTTAGAAAGCTATCTGGATAATCACAGTTTAATAACCTCTATTCCTTCTTGACCTTCAGCACAGGATTTAAACATTTGGTTATTCTTGCATATTCTGCCAGTGACATCTACGTATTGAAGAAGCTATTTATTCCGGTCTATATTACGTTATCAAAAAGTGAGTTCACCAAACTGCATCTACATAGGAAATGCAGTGTGATCTCGGAGTTAATATATATAATTAGTGGGGTGTATGGGGGCACAGTCCCCCACAAGAGCAAATTTGCTGAACTGCATTTCTGATGTAAATGCAGTTTGGCGAGTTCACTTTTTGATTACATAATATAGACCCATTTATTCTGGTTATATACTGGGCAAAGAAACAACTGGTTCAGATTCCTCTCAGTAAATACCTTATGTATGAGCAAAGGGTTAGATCAGAATGAAATCATCTGGTTAAGAAAAGTTAGACAAAGAAAGAGCATGCCACTCAGAAACTCTGGCAGAATAAAGTGCTACCAGAAAAAAAGGTTTTCCTAAATAAAAACATCAACTATGTTAAAGCAGGTGGCTCAATGGGGTGGGGTGGGGGTACATTTCTCCAGCATAAATAAATATAACATGGAAAGACAGAAGGTTAAGAAAAAAGTAACTTTGATAAAAACTTCACATACATTTAGGAAGGCCAAAAACAATGAGTTATGACACCCCCCCCCAAAAAAAAAAAAAAAAAAAAAGAAAAGAAGAAGAAGAAATGACTGACAAACTTCAAAGGAAGAATAACTAAGGCTTATGTCAATTTTTTTCAAGAAAACTCAGAACTTATACTGAAACTTTGCAGCACAAATTAACTCTCTCTCCCATCTGACCCTCAAGACATTTGGGAAGATGATTTCAAGAAGGATGGGAGGATACAAACTACCATGTCAGAAAAGACTGCAAAAACTATAAATGAAACAGTAGTAGCTAAACTATCAGTATGAGTGCATGGAGCTCCTAACAAGGTCTGTTGGATGTATGGTTTAGAAGTATCAGTTAAGGAGATACTCAGAGTAGTTTTTAGAACAAAGGGCTGCAATATGGGAAAATAAATCTACTTGGGGCAAAATAGCATTAAGAGAATGAACTTTGCCTTGGAAAGTTTCACCCTCTGAATGAACTTTAATACTGCTAGTAGTGGTGTTGGTGTTCTAGAGAGGACCCTATGCCTAGTGTCACACAAGGGCATCGTAAGCTCTACCAAAATGGATGGTAGAGTCAGGCAGAAATTCATGTCATGCTGTGTTGTCTAGAGATGCAAAAAAGTTACAAAATGCATATACTAATTCTTTAAAATCTTCATTCTTAAGGTGTATCAGTAATGACTATTTCAATGAAACAAAAGAAAAAAATGGCTGTGAGAGTGATCATCTTGAACTTCCTTACTTTCATATGTCTCTTGAAAGACAACAAGCTTATGGTGGGTTTGTGGGTAATTTCCTCAGCCTTCCTCATAACTGTAAAGAAGCCTGAGCAAAAATCGTATTAGGAAACAAATGGACATATACTACCAAAACAACAGTTATGTACTTAACATAATGATAGATCCTTTCATTCCAGTCCATTCAATACGCCATATAGGTCCTCGAGTCCCAGCTCAGATCCGATCCAGATGATTTAGTGCTCCTGCCTAAAGCCCTTACTAAACTTTTACCCATAGAACCCTGCTCCTCCCTGACTTAACTTAGATCAAGTTTGCCGCCTATAGCCAAGCACATTTGTACTGCCTTTGACTCAAAATAAAAGTCCTTAGATCCACATAAGGGCAGGTGGAAGGACAGTGGATTGTCATATTGAATGGACTGGAATAAAAGGATCTGTTGTTATGCTAAGTATATAACTCTTCTATCCTACTCATTCAGTCTGTCCGATTCGAAATATGGGCCAAAATCTCCATCTACTAGAATCCTGGGAGGCCTTAAGACAAGTGACTCTTCAGGATGGAAGCCTCAAATTAAGCTCTGGCTCTAGACTTACAATCTAATTTGTAGTGCTTGACAAAAGTATGGGTTGAGGACAAAGTGGCAGATAAATTTCATCCAAGGATAAAGCTCTGAAAAAGGCTGTTGAGATTGTGGTGGCTCTGCTGGAATTAGCTTTAGGCTTGATGATAAATTAGCTGTTTTGTGAAGTGTAGACAAAAGAAATAGTCTGACAACCATTTGGACAGGGAAACCTTTGAAACTTTTCTGCCCAATTTATTATGGACGAAGGACAAATAACTGCTCATCTTTTCTGAAAGACACCATCGTGTGAAGGTAGAACTAAAACTATCTATGCATATCACTTGTATGCAGGATGTATCCTCCTTTTTTTGCTAACTTGGAAACAACACTGGAAGATGTTTTTGGTTGCGAGCAACTGGTCTCAAAAGCAGCTATCTGGAGAAAGGAAGGATTGGCTCTAAGAGTAACCCTATCCTTATGAAACACAATGTAAGGAGGATCAGAAGATAAAGCATGTAAATGTGAAACTCTCTTGGCTGAAGTAAAGTACAGTTTTGTACCTACCATAAATGTAGATGTCCGAACTGGATAGCATCTGCAGTCATAACAAATGGGTTGTCCTGTCGTCAGGCAGCCCTTCGGTCGGCCGGATTCCAAAGTCTGGGTCCGGCTTCGGCTGATGTCGCACTTCACCCGACGTCATCTCTGCTGGTCTTCGGGTATAAAGGCATCAGCCGACGCCATTTTCCTCAGTGTTTCTTGCCCCAGATGCCAATTGCCCTCTTGGAAAGCTAAATTTTGGATAAATGCCAATGTTTCCAAAATAGTATAAGGCAAACACAAAAATAAGCATGTATGTACATATATACAAACAAATACACCATAAGAGACTCCCCCCCAGCTAGCTATTAGGCGGGTAAATACCCTAGGAATACCACAGAGGGGAAGGAGGGAGGGTAATCCTGACTGCAGATGCTATCCAGTTCGGACATCTACATTTATGGTAGGTACAAAACTGTACTATGTCCTTCATGGATGCATCTGCAGTCATAACAAATGGGTAGAATACCATAGCCAAACTAGGGGAGGAGGAATAAAAATTATGGTGTAGTTAGGATCCCTTGCAGTACAGCAGTGGCAAACCCTGCTCAGGATCTGGAGTATAGAGGTAGATTATAATGCTTGGCAAATGTATGCACGGAGGTCCAAGTAGCCGCCTCAATAATGTCCTTGGTTGCCACTCCTCGTAAGAAAGCTGTGGTAGTGGCTGTAGCCCTTGTAGAATGAGGTCTTATGTTCTGTGGAATTGGTTTTCCATGGTAGGAGTAACAGAATCTTATGCAGTTTCCTATCCATTTGGAGATTGTCTGTTTGGAAATTGCTTTTCCTTCCCTTCCTGTTGCATAGGCTACAATAAGCTGGTCAGTTTTTCTGTTACTTTTGGTTCTGTCCAGGTAGTAGCGTAACTGTCTATGTACATCCAAGGTATGCAGCATTCTTTCACCTCTGTTTTGTGGATTGGGAAAGGTAGGTAGGTAGGTGGATTGCCTGGTTCAAAGACACTCTGGATACCACCTTAGGCATGAATGTAGGATTAGTTCTCATGGACACCCTATCTTGATGGAAGATTAGGAAGGGTTGCACTGCCATTAAGGCCTGTAGTTCCGAAACCCTCCTTGCTGAAGTAATAGCCAGTAGGAAAGCAGTTTTCCATGACAGGTGTTGTAGATCTGCTGTTGCTGCTGGTTCAAACGGAGGGAGTGTCAACTTTTCTAGTACAAAGTTCAAGTCCCATGCTGGTAATGGTGGTTTCCTAGGAGGTTTTACAGTCTTAATCCCTCTGAGGAACTGCCTGAGTAGAGGATGTGAAAAGACAGGAGGATCAAAGCTGTATTCTGCTGAAATAGCTGATGCATGTATCTTGAGGGAGGAATAGGACAGGCCTGTATGTAGAAGCTCTGCCAAGTACTCCAGAATGTTAGCAATATCTATGTTCGACACATCTTTTCCTCTTTCAGTACTCCAAATGACGAACCTTTTCCATTTTCCTGCATAGTTCCTTCTTGTTGAAGGTCTGCGGGCTTCAAGGATAATGTCTTTAACCCTTTGGGAAAGGTCTGGGTTAGTTGCTGCTATGTGATGTTCCAGGCAGTCAGTTGCAAGGTTTTTAGGTTGGGATGTATGATGTTGTAGTTGTTCTGAGTTAACATCAGAGGCATCAGTGGTATTGGCCACATTTTCTCCCGAGACATGCTCCTCAGCAATGGGTACCAGTGTTGTCTTGGCCAGTTCGGAGCTATCAGAATTATCCTTGGGCATTCCTCTTTGATTTTCAGTAGTACCTTGTGCATCAAGGGAAGAGGTGGAAATGCATATGCTGTCAGGCCTTTCCAGCTGAAGGATAGGGAGTCCACCTTCCATGCAAGTGGGTGGAATGTCCTTGTGCAGAATTTTTTGAGCTGGTGATTGAGTGGGGAAGCGAATAGATCTATTTGTGGCATTCCCCATTTCTTTGTGATGGCCTTGAAGATGTTCGGGTGTAGCATCCATTCGTGAGCATCCGAGGTGGTTCTGCTTAAAATGTCTGCTAGTGTGTTCTCTTTTCCCGGAACAAATATTGCCTGTAACTGGATGTTGTAGCTGAGAGCCAGATTCCAAAGGTCCAAAGTCATTCTGCATAGGGGGTATGAATGAGTGCCTCCCTGTTTGTTGATGTACCACATGACTGTGGTGTTGTCTGTCCTTATCAAATGGCCTTCTTTGAGGAATGGTCTGAATTTTTGGATTGCCAGTTTTACTGCCAGCATTTCTTTTTGGTTTATGTGCAGGTGCAGCTGGTCCTGAGTCCACAGTCCTTGTACGCATTTGTCCAGCATGTGCGCCCCCCATCCTAGGTCTGAGGCGTCCATTGTGATGGTCTGGCCTGCTCGAAAGTTGTGGAAGGGTAAGCCTGGGTTTGCCTGGCATGCTTGAGCCCACCATAGGAACTCCTGTTTTAGGCATGGGATTAGTGGTATTTCTGTTTCTAAGCTGTGCCTGTGTTGAGACCATAAATTCTTTAGGTACCACTGTAACTTTCTCATATGCAGTCTGGCATGTGGGACCAAGATTATGCATGATGCCATGAAGCCCAAAGCCTGCAGAACTTTTCTTGCTGTTAGTTTGTTCTGCTTTGTTAATGCCAAGAAGTAAAGAGGGAGCTCTTTTTGTTTTTCTGCAGTTAGGAATGCCATTTGTTTTACTGTGTCCAATTCCGCGCCCAAGAAAGTTCTTGTTTGGGATGGTATCAGCCTTGACTTTTGTAAATTGACTGTGTATCCCAGGGCTTGTAGCAAGTAAATGACCCTTTGTAAGTCTGTTGTCAGCTTGCTTTTGTTGTCCGCTTGTAACAGGCAGTCGTCCAGGTATGGGTAAATTTGGATTCCCTGTACTCTGCAGTGAGCGATTACTGATGCCAGGCATTTTGTGAATACTCTGGGTGCAGTAGATAAGCCAAAGGGCAATGCTGAGAATTGATAGTGCTCTGATCCTGCAAGAAATCTGAGGTATCTTCTGCAATTTGGTCGAATGGGGACGTGCAGGTATGCCTCCTTGAGATCTAGAGTTACCAGCCAACACTCCTTGCCCAGCATGGGAAGAAGTTGCTGTAGGGTCAGCATTTTGAATTTTGGGACAATGATGTATGTGTTTAAGATGGACAGGTCGAGAATAGGTCTCCAGTGTTTCTCTTTTCTTGGCACTAGGAAGAGTCTGGAGTAGAATCCTTTGCCCTGTTCTGTTATTGGAACTCTTTCCACAGCTCTCATCTTTGATAATTCCGCTATCTGCTGCAGAGCTTCTATTTTTTGATTTGGAGGCAGGTTTGGCATTCCTCTTTTTACTGGTAAAGTGTGGAAGTGGAAACGGTAGCCTTGGTCTATGGTTTGCAAAATCCACTTGTCTTTTGTGATGTAGTGCCAATTTTTTGAGAATAAGGCTAACTTTCCGCCTAATGGTGCTGCTATTTGCTCCCTGGTAGGCGGGGTCAGAGCCAAGTCACTGTGATTGTCCTGTTGCAGTGGCAGTGGTTGTGTCTGTGCCTCGGTTATTGCCTTGCCACTGTCGTCCTCTGTAGGCACCTCCTCTGGGTTGATTTCTGCCCCTAGAGCGTCTATTCCTGCCCCTTTGGGATCTTGTGGAGTCAGGAAAGGACCAATTTTTGGCAGGCCAGTTCCTGCTAAACCTTGGGGGCTGAACCTGTAAGAAATCCTTAACTGTTTGTACAGATTTTGCCTTTTCTTCCATTTTCTTCATTACCTGCTGTGCAGGTTCCCCAAATAGACTGGCCTTATCCATAGGAGCATCTAATAGTTTTGCTTTAACATGATCCGGTAAGACTTGTTCTTTCAACCATGCATGCCTTCTTATCACTGTGCCAGTCATGGCTGATCTAAATGAAGCCTCCAGTGCATCATAGCCACATTTTAAGGAATGGTTACTAACCTGTTGGATGTTATTTACCATTTCTAATACATTTTTCTTATCTAAAGATTCATCAGAGGACAGTTTTTTTAATTAACTGATCAAGCATAAACTCTTGGTATTGGATCATGTGAAACTGACAGTTTAAAGCTCTAGCTGAGAGTGTAGCAGAGGTGTAGACTTTTTTACCCCATCTCTCTAAGGACCTGGATTCCCTTTCAGAGGGAATAGGGTTTTTTGCTGTGGTCGAGGCTACTGCCTTAGGCCCCTGGGATATAGTTTCGGGGTCTGCAAGTGGGGCCTTGTATAGGTGGTGATGAGTGTCTGGTACCCTGTAAAATCTATCTGGTTTGGCACGGGCTGGAGGTAAAGAATCAGGTGCAGTGCAGACATCATTAAATGCATCGTCCACAACAGGCAGAACAGGAGGTATAGCTAAGGGCCTGTGTTGTGGTAAGTGCAGAAAAGTCCTAAGCCTTTTTCTTGAATCAGAGAAATCTTGTCCCTGCCATTGGAATTGTTCTCTCATGGCATGTAAGGTTTCCCCAAAGGAGAATTCCTCTGGTGGAGAGGCAGCTGGAATGGATTCTTCAGCATCGGAATCTTCATAATTGGAAAAAGGAGCCTCTGGCTGGTCTGTAATGTCTGAGTCATCCGCAGAATCATCAGAGGACACAGGCTTGGGGGGCTCTGTTCTAGGTCTCTTTTCTGGGGGCTGAGAGGCCCTGTCTGGGTGAGATTGGGATCCCCTAATTAAGGATATTAAATCTTCTGCCAGAGTAAGCATTTGTGAACTAGAAGTGGGCCTGTGTGAGGGGGGTTTAACAGGCACTGATTTAGCAGATTTGGCTGCTTTAGCCCTGGCAAAGGCCTTAATAGACATGGCTGCAGGAGGCCTAGCAGCACCACGTGCTGGGGTAGAGACATCCAAAGGAATGGTGTCCGATAAATCACTAGGAACCACATTTGTAGGTAAAATTTCTGAGGCTGATTCAGGTAAGGTAGCAGGAGCCTCAGTAGTTGTCATGGATTCGGCTGAAAAATGACCAGTTTGCTCGGTTTCGGCCGAAACCGAGACACTCGCGGCTTGCTTAACCGTGGTTTTGGCCGAAACCACGGACCACGAGTGTCGGTCTTTTTCTTTGCGTTTTTTAACAATTTGGGTAGTCGGAGGATCTGACGGCATAATGTACGCAAAATCTGAGCCGAAAAACTGTTCAGCAAACTCCGACCGACGCCTAAGCGTTCGTCGGTTGAAGGAAGCACAGGCCGAACAGGCTGCTACGTCGTGGTCTGGGCCTAAGCAAGGCAAACAGTAAGAGTGGAAATCTTTATGAGGTATTTGTTTCCCACAAGTTAAACAGTTAATGACTTTTTCTGACATCGGCTGAGGCAAGAAAGAGTTCCCAACGGGGTACTTAGCTTTTTAGAAGTCTTCGAAGTAGTATTCGGTAGTAGTAATCTCTGGATCTGACCGACCGGCACTTGCGAACAGCTTCTGCTTCGGGCGCCACGCGGCAAGAAAGACTGAGGAAAATGGCGTCGGCTGATGTCTTTATACCCGAAGACCAGCAGAGATTTTGTCGGGTGAAGTGCGACATCAGCCGAAGCCGGACCCAGACTTTGGAATCCGGCCGACTGAAGGGCTGCCTGACGACAGGACAACCCATTTGTTATGACTGCAGATGCATCCATGAAGGACATCAGCCACTAACAGTATGGTTTTCCAAGATAAGAATGTTAATTCTGCAGAAAATGCAGGTTCAAATGGAGGTCTGGACAAAACTTCCAAGACACAATTTAGGATCTACGGAGTTGCTGGAGCCTTTATGTGAGGTCTTAAATGGAACACCCCTTTAAGAAAGGCTTTGCATTACTTATGACATAATGCAAGACATCTGCAATCGTATCTAAAGAGAGTTCTAAGTTATGATATTGTGTCCATATGGCAAATCTTTTCCATTTACTACAATACACCTTATGTGGAGATGATTTCTGAAAAGCTGCAAGTATATTTAACATGTCAAAAGAAAGGGAAGTTGTGCCATTACTGGAAGTGGAGAGACCGTGTGGTTAGTTTCAGGTTGGATAGATCTGGGTGTAGCTTCCCGGATGGGTGAGAAATCAGATCAAATATCAAATGTAGGAGCCATGGAGGCTCCTTCAAGTAAGGTCTTAGGAGGGTAAGCTAAATCTGTCTGGGCCAGAATGGAGCAATGACGATAGCTGCTGCCTTTCACTGAATGGCTTTCTGTATGAATTTTGTTATGAGCAGAGTGGAGGGATATGCTTAAAGCAGCCCCGGAGGCCAATGACTGGATGGGGCATCCCTGTGAGGGTCAATGGCAAAACAGTCACTGCACTTGACTGTTCTGTAGGGTCGCAAACAGATTTCAGCATGGTTTGCTCCAGTGATCAAAAACCTCCTTTGCTATCACTGGATTTAGGGACCACTGGTAAAGACGACGGTCTGCAAGGTCATTCAACCTTCTGTGGATGTGTGTTGCAATAAGAAAACGGTGAGAGGCTATTGCGCCTTGCAAAACTCCCATGGCTTCACAGCAGAGTAGATAAGCTCTGGTTCTCCCCTGCTTATTTATACACCAGACTACTGTCATATTGTCCGTCTGCATGTTTATCAGCCTTAGAGGATGCCAGTCCTGTAGTTTCTGCAAAACAAGGAGAACTGTCTTCATCTATAGGACCATTATCCCTTAGTAATGTTCCCCTCACCCAAGGGAGGATGCATTGAAGGGGGACCTTGAAAAAAATTGGCTGCTGCCACCAGAGGTGAATGAAGCCACCATTTTAGATGAGTTCTGCATGACTGAGTTATTCTGATGGGAAAGGGCAGAGGATCATACGTCTAAGACTACTGGGATTGAAGTACCCATGGCAGAATTATCATATGGTAATATGCAAATGACACTGCCATTAGTTCTAATGTTCAAAGGACTAATTTTGCCAGAGAGTGATCAGCTTCCCGGAAAGCCTGAACCACCAACTTCAATGATACCATTCTGTCTTGGTGGAAAGAGATCAGAGTTACGGTTGTATCCAAATGACAACCCAGAAAAACTAAATGCCGAGTGAGGTTCAGGTTGGGCTTTGTTAGATTTGTTGTGACATCCAAGAAGCACAAATATGTGAAGAGATTCCTTACAAGTGGCAGCCAGGACTGAGTCATCCGAATACGGGAAACATTTGAATCCCTCCAGTCAAAGACAGGCTGCTACCACCACCATGCATTTGGTAAATACTGTGGGGGTTGGGGTGAGACCAAATGGCAGGGTTCTGAAATGAAAATAACTGGTTCCTAAATGGAAGTGTAGGAATTCCTTGACTCCTCCTCTATTTCTATGCAAAGGTAAGCATCCTGGAGATCTATACAGCACATCCACTCTTTCTTCTAAACACAAGGGAGAATAGAATGCTCTGTAAACTTTCGAAAGAAGTTCTTTTTGACATAATTGTTTAGGTGGCTTATGTCCAGAATGAACTGGAGATACTTAGATTTCTTTGGAACTAAAAAGAAGTGCAAGTAAAATCCTAACCCACTGTGGTCAGGTGGGACCTCCAGGATGGTTATTTGTTGCAAAAGAAAGCTAGGACCCCTGGTATAGCAGCCTTTGACTAATTGGCTGGCAACAAGAACAGAGGGAATGGGAAATGCCCCCAAAAAGGAATTTGATAACCTCTGGATATTATCTCTCTTACCCATCTGCCTTGTGTGATGGCAAACCACAAGTGAGGGTAGAGGGGTATATGTCCCCAAACTGCCTTCAGAGTCAAGCAGTCAGGCGAACCTTCAGGGATTCTAAGGTCACCTGTCAGAGAAGGGCCTCTGGAATTCCTGTTACTGTGGACCTCCTCAGCCTCTGGGTCTATGTCCATTGACATGACCTCCTTCTGACTTGGACGTCGATCTAACAGCAGCACATGCCTTGACATCCTGCTCACTCTTCTGCATCTTTTCTTTTACTGTCAAACCAAATAAGGTGGCACCTTCAAAAGCAGCATTAGTGAATGATGCTTTAAAGTGGTTTCAAAATTTCATAAACACAGCCAAGCATGATGCCTGTTCTGGCTACTCTTGCTGATCCATCCCACTGCATTATGTAGAAGGCACATGGGTAGCTTGGTGATATTGGACATTGTGGACAAGGCACGTTAGTGATATTGGACATTGTGGACACAGTATCCTAAAGTTGCTTTTGAGGCTCTAGCATAACTGTTTTCTTCAGAGTGGCTATAACTTGCTGATAGAGATTCCTCTGGAACCTGATCGTATGAGTGGTGTAATTAATGGCTCACATCATGAGGGAACTGGAAGCATACTTCTGCTTTCCCAATCTATCCATAGCCTGAGACGCCTTGTTTGGTGGATGGATAGAATAAGAGTCTTCATTTCTTTCTTAGAGGTTGTCACAATTATAACAGAGTCCACTGGAAGAGTTTTTGCCCAGAAGGGTTTATCCTTGGGATTGGGGCTGGGGACTGAATCACATGTTAGGTTCCTGCCATGTTTTTTTAACTGTTAATTCCACCATCTTAACAGTTAGTGGGACCACCAGGAAGTAGAAAGGATTGTTCTGTATGGCTAAAACAATACTGCTTTGCCCTGAGAGGGAGTTATAGTTGGACAGGATCTTCTCTGTCTCATGCGCTCCAGGATCTATCCAAAGGATATGCCCTTGGGAGGGGATTGCAGATTGCTCTCTCCATCATCTCTATCAATATCCAAAGTGACAGACAGGTAAGGTGAATTAAATGATCTCTTCCTAATTAGCTGTGGGGATGATGCTCTTGAGGTCTATGAGGGCTGTCTCTGTGGAATGAAATTACCTACATAATGCCTGTTGAGAAGACAGACTCAAAAAGTGAGGGTCATAGGGTGGAACCATGATCGGAGAGCTCTGTGGATCTGCCTTCTGGGGGGAAATGATTCTCCTCAATGCTCGGAAAGCCACTCCAACTGTTGTGGGGTCTGAAGAAACCAACCCCCATGGCCAAATCTAACTCCTTAAATGGAAAGAGAAAATGACTTGGGTGGAATTATTGAATCCTACTGAACAAATGGCAATGAGAAGGGGATTGAAGCAGAGATCTCAAAGGCTGATATCTCTGACAAAAATCAGAGTCATCATCCACTCAATCCCTCAGCTCCAAGACTCTATCATCAGATCTGATTAGAAAAGAGATGGTAAAGTTTAATCTAAAACCCCAGGAGCTGATGAAGACTAGGTCAACAACTATCAGGCCACAAGATCTGGATGATGAAACAGATCCATGGAAACTGGAGCTGAAGCGTGGACTGGTGAGGGAACCTGGTTCTGAATGAAGTGTGCATATCGGACTGTCTTTGAATCTGATGGAGCAAGCTATCAAAATCAACCTTGGAGGCACTTTTGAATGACTTAAAGGACCTTGTCAGTAAAGCCAAAGAAGGTCTAGAGATAGTTTTTTCTATTCCCTTGGGCAAATCCTGAAGAGCACTTGACGAAGGTAGCTTTGGATCTGGAGGTGGGATATAAGAGTTCAATCCACATGCCCCTTGAGCCTTGAAGTTGAAGCTGGACCTAACAGTTAAAGCAGAAGTATCTTCGATTACAACTCCTCGGTTTTGGCAGCTTACTCAAGAACGTCTTAGAGTTGCTGGGCTCTGGATCAGGAGAAGGAGCCCTTTGTGGATCAGTTTATTCCTGCTGTCCAGTAGGGATCTGGGCACAAAGGCAGCACAGGTGCCCACAAAAGGCATGGAGATATGCTATTCCCAAACAAGCCACACACAACTCATGGAGGTCTTGTGGGGGAATTTTATGTTCACAGATGACTTCTAAGCTAATAACACTCCAGGGGTGGCTTTATAAGCCTAGCCCTGCTTCCCAAGACAAGAATGAATGCCTGTACCTTGTATCTGTAAAGTAAACACCTTAACCATTATGCCATCCTCAAACCCCTAAATTTGCCTGTCCATATTTTGAACACGTCTTGAAACTGGAAGCTTTCTGATCCATCCTAGCATAAAGAAAAATTATCTTTCCATAGCAATAGACCCATGTTGCATGAGTTTTGTCCAGTTCAGCTGTAGTTTGTCTGATCTGACTGGATCTGACCTTGGCACAGAATTTAAAGCTCATCTGTTCTAGAACTCTGACTCCTCCCCTACCCACAATTCCCTGATCAAGTTTGCCCTCTGAAAAAAAGTATGTCCTAGAGAACATCAGTGTAATCATACTCTAGTGAAATAACTCAAGATCAGTTCTCAAACTAAGTGAAAGAAGATATGGCAGGGTTATAATATGCTGGCAGGAAAGATTGTCTAGAGATAGGGAATGCCAAAGATGACGGGTCACTGGAGTTTTATTTGTGACAATATGGCAGGTGGCAGGGATGTTGAACTGGATGAAAATCAGACATGGATCTATCATTATGTATGGTAAATACATAACTTTAGTATCCAATGTTGTCTATTTTCATCAAATTAAACTGTGGGATGGACTCCCAAGCACATAGAACTGGGTGGTATCAAGGAAAGAAATTCCTGAGGATGGTGGAGCTGAAGGATGAATGAGATCTAGATTGTTCTTCCAGCTTGTAATAAAACACAAAGGGTATGATCTGTTGGCTAAGTAGCTGCTGCATAGATATCATCAATGGGTAAGTTACTGGCAAAGGCTGCAGAGGTGGCACCTGCCCTTCTGGAGTGAGTCTTAGGTTTAGATTGGAGAGACAAACCTTTTTTTTATTGTATACAAATAAAAATCCCACGTGACAAACATCTCGGCAGAGTAACTTTATCCATCGCTTTGTCCAATTTTGGCTTAGAGAATGCCACAAACAGCTGATCTTTCTGAAAGATTTAGTTCTATGGAGATAAAATCTAAGTTGAGGATGAATGTTCAACATATATTCTTAAATCATGGAAAAAAGACTGGTAGATTTACTGACTTATTTAGTTTAGCTTTGGATGCCACCTTAAGGAATGAAGCATTAGTTCTTAAGGAAACTCTATCCTTATGAAAGACCAAATATGGTGGTTTGTAGCAAAGTGCTTCCATTTTTGAAATCCTTTTAGCTGAAGTGACTGTCACCAGAAAAATTGTTTTCAAAGAGAGGAATTTTAAGTCGACTGATACTACTGGCTCAAAGGGTGGTTGAGTCAGTGCTTGCAACATGATAGTAATATGTCAAGGAGGGGCTGGGTTTCTGATAGGGGTCAAAGAGGGAAGAGAGACCAAGCAGTTAACTTCATAGCCTTCTGGACTGGAAGAGGTGGTCTATATCGATCTGTTAATAGTCAGGACAGTGATCCAGATTCCATAGGAAGCCACAAGGAGGAAAACCATGGTTGATGAAGCCAGAAGGGGCAATGAGGATCACCTTGGCCTTGCCCATTCTTGCTGTCTGTATGAATTTGTTTAAAAAAGGCACAGAGAAGACCTTAGGGCCAACAGCATCCCTCAGTAACTCTCCCTGTAGAGGGATCAGGCCAAAGTAACTGCTGCACTTGTTGTCTAGGTAAGACGTGAACATGTCGTAGCAAGGCTGGCCCAGCAACTGAAGATCAAGGCTGTTACTTTTGGACTGAGAGGCACTCATTGAGGCATCAAGACAGACCTGCTCAACTTGTCCACCAAAAGACTGGATGACCCCAGGATACACACTGCTATTAGAAAGCAATGTGTAGACATTGCCCATTGCTAGACAATCATGGCTTCTCAGCACAGGAGTTAGGAGTGGGTTCCTCCCTGTTTGCTGATGTACTAGACTACTGACATATTGTCCATCTGCAATTGGATCACACCTCTTGGGAGAGGGTTCTGAAAGGCCTGCAACACTAGGAGGGCCACTCACCTCTGCAGAACATTAACGTAAAGATAAAACACTATTTGTGACCAAATGTCCTGAATTAGCTTCCCTTCGAAATGCCCCCCCACCCTAGAAGGGAAGCATCTGTTGTCACTACCACCACAGGGGAGTCCATCAGAAATTGACACCCATCTAGCACAGAAGGAGACGTTATCTACCAAGCTATATGCTGCTTGCAAACTTGAGTAAGATTTATCTTGGTATGAAGTGGATGCTACGTTTGAGATCACAGGACTGCTAAAGTCCACTGAAGAACCTTTATGTAAAATCTGGCAAGTGGGACCATGAGGACTGTGGATGCCATAAGGCCAATTAGATGAAGGATTGGTCTTGCTGAAGGACAGAGGTAGTGAAGAACCGAGGGTTGCCATCAGGCGAAGGGAAAGCCCTCTGGAAGTTGGACGTCAGGCAATCTGTAAGCCTGTGTTGAGACGGCATCCCATAAACTCTATCTGCTGGGATGGCGTAAGTTGACTTTTGGTCAGATTGACCATAATGCCTAGATCTTGGATCAACTGGAGAAAAAGTCCAAATTGTGTGATAAGAAGTTGCTGGTTGTAGCAATAAGAACCCAATCATCACATTATGGAAAAAAAATGGATCCCTAACAGTTCATAGGAGAGTACTAGGCAAATTGCTCAACAGCCCTTACAAACTTAGCCAGTTTTACTGAATTTTCTATCCCTAGGGGGAAGATAACAGGGTCAGCAAGTGAGCTTTTGACTTTTTACTGACTGCCTCTGTCCCAAAGGGACATGGTCACCAGCCCAGGAGTGAAGCTGTGATTTCCCATCAATTGGTCCAGACTGCACTTGAAAATAGTCAGGGAAGGGCTCTGCTTCACGTGAACAGGAAGTCTATTCCAGAGGAATAACAATCTCTGAGAAACATAGCTCTCTCTCTAGCATGATCTACTCATGCCAGAGATCAGGTTTAGATCTTTGGAGAGGGTAACCCTCATGCAGTTAGTTTTGCGTATATGCAACATTTCTGTCAGAGACTGCCTTGTAGGTCAGGCACAGGTCATCTCTCAGTAATCAGTAGGAAACTGAATACAGTGATGGGGCTTTTAATCAGTCTGAATATGACATATTGGTTATACCCTGCATTTTTTTGGTGAAAAACCTCTGAGAAAACAAACTGTTGAAAATGCCTAGCAAAATATACTCCAGGGTGCACTGTACTCAGTTATTGGTCAGATGAGCGCTGAGTACAGTGATATTATGGCATCCTTAGATCTGGATGCCATGCCTGTACTTATAGGCTGAGCCATACAGAACAATTTCCTCACTACTGTGGACACATGGTGGTCAAAGTTCAGACTACTATCTACTTAAGCACCCAGATATGTCACCACTGTGTCCATTCTTAAGGGGGTACTATCAATGCTGTAATATGCTGGGGTATTTGATTTCCCAAAGGGTATTATTATTAACTTCTTCACATTTACTTTGAGGCCATGGTTCTGAAACCAGTCATTAGTCTGTATCAAACCTTTCTGCAGGATATCAATATCGTTCAGTAAGTCACTGATTGCCCGCGACTTGCAGTAATCAGCAAACTTGGTTAGCCAAGGGCCATCTACATTTGCCTTAATATTTGAGAAATATATTCCAAACAAGAGGGGGCCCAGCACTGAGCCCTGTTGTACTCCACTGGTGACTAGCCTCTTGCTGGCTGTGGATTCCACCACTCTAACAATATGTGTTCTATCCATGAGCCTTTTGGCTATCCATCTGGTGACTTAGAGGTTTTTGCCCAGTTTGGTGAGTTTATTTATAGCACCTAAGTGAGGTACTGTGTCAAATGCCTTGGCCAGGTCAAGGTAGGTGGAATACACTGTCTTACCCTCATTCATGGCCTTGGTGACCTTCTTAAAGTCATCCACCACACTGAACAGGCAGGACCTGCCCTTGACAAAGCCAAACTGGGTTGAGTCTAGAGTATGGATATTTCCTATTTCATTGTTAATCAGCTCCATGATAGCCTTGCATTATGAGGCTAGTCAGACTTATGGAGCAGTAGTTTCTTGGGTCAGTTGATGGTCTCCCTCTCCTCTGCAGAGAGATGATTGTTGCTCTCCTCCACTCTAAGGTAACACAGCCTGTCTGCAGGCTGTGGTTAAAGAGAGATCCGACTGGGTCTGCTAGGTCATGTTTCAAGCTATTTAATAGGCACTCTGGGATTCTGTCAGGGCCCACAGATGCTGTGTTTTTAGCTTTAGAGAACACAGTGAAGACCTGTTCATTTGTGATAACAGGCACTGGAATGGTAGTGGGTATTTCATGGGGAGGCACCAGAGGTGATGAGGAGGTGAAATTTGAGGAAAATTTATGGGCCAGCAGGTTTGCTGCTTCTTATGGCTGGGTAGAAGTAGTGCCATCTACGGCCAACTCAGCACATTGTTGAGCATTTCCCCTAAGATTTCAGACATAACTAAAAAATCCTTTGTGGTTATCCTTTGCTTGGGAGGCTATTAGTCTTGTATTTAGCTTCTGAAGACCTGACTTGTTCCCTGATTTGACTGTTGAGACTAATGAAGGATTTCTTTCTCTGTTGTGCACCCTCCCATTTACTTATTGACAGGAACTTCTTCTTTCTGTTGTATAACCAAGTTATACCAGAGGTCCACCAGGGTGGCTTGTTTTTCTGGCTAAACCTAGGTTTAGTTTTTGGTCAGGTACTGCCGGTTTGTTGTTTAAGTGGTTGTACATGGCATTTGTGTATACTTCTGCATAGGCCTCCATGTTTTGGGGGTTTGGGGAGCTTTAAAATTATGCATGCTATCACTTAATACAAGGTAATTTGCCTTGGAAAAATTATTTATGATTTTAGGGTTTGATGGGGGTTCTAGCATTACATGCATTTCAAAGGAAACCAAGTTATGATCCCATCTTACCAATGAGGACATTATACTTGGGGGGGGGGGGGGGCTGCAATGCTCACCCATATTTCTGAGTACCATGTCAAGGATATCTGAGCCCTTAGTGGGAGTGCAGACCAGCAGTCCAGAAATCTCTGAGCCTGCATGTTAGTGGTCATATATGTTTCCCAACTTATGCAGGGGTAGTTAAAATTGGGTCTATATCACTTCAGTGAAGTGACAGTTCAGTAAACAGCATTTCATCAGAAATTCCGTTCACTGAAATCTGCTCTTGTGAGAGGCTTCAGCCCAAACACCCCCCACTAATTATATACAACAACTCTGAGATTGCACTACAGTGGGGAAAGGGAAAATTTCCCGATCCTCACTGTACTGCAACCTCAGTATGAATGGGTTGAAGAATGGCATGTTTGATGTAAATGAACTAAAAATGCCTTTTTCTGAAGTGAATTTCCACTGAAGTGATATAGACTTGTTAAAATCCCCCATGAGTAGTGTGTTGAGCTGAATGGTAACCGATTCTAGTAGCTTCAGGTATTCAGAGTGGTTTTCGTGGTTGGGGACCTGTAGCTAGCAAGGGTGGGGGATTTGTCTGTGGTCAGCTGGACATGGAGTAGCTCAAACAAGTCATCTTGTTAACCAATCTAGAGGTGTGATTGTTTTTTATGCAAATGCCAACACCCCCTCTTTTCATTTTTTTTTTAATTTTCAGAGGGTGGTCTGAATGTGTGATAGGTATTTTAGCCTTGCACGCTGGGGTGCTTTCTGCCGCCTTGCACCACGGCTCTGTAACTGCACAGATGTCAGCATTCCCCAGGGTGAGGAGAGCTTCCAGGGAGTGCAGTTTCTTATTAAGACTCCTAGCACTGAGCAGCACTACCTTCAGCTTGGCATTAGGAGAATTAGTTATGGTGGTAGGTCTGTTGGTTTGGCACTATCTAAAAAAAAAAGGAACTATGGGGATTGGTTAATGCCTTGGCCAGAATTTGAAAGCCTAGCGGTGACAGGTGTACACCACCTTCTGGCAAAGCAGCATGGTCTGTTGATACGCTGTCCCAGGTTGATAAAAACTGGATCCCTTTGGAATGACACTAGTAACTAAGCCAATTACTGAAGTCAGTCATTTTCTCTTTGTATGTTGGTATCATTTTTGGTGAGGGTAGAATGCTGCTCAAGGTGAGGCTCACACCAGCCTGCAACATGTATTCAGAGTGGTCCATCATGTCTCTCTTCATATTGTCCAGGGAGGTATGTCTCAGGTCATTCACACCCACATGGACTATGACTGAGTCATACTGTTACTTGTGGATGAGTGACCTGAGTGCCTGTATGATCTGGTGAAGCCTGCCCCATGACAGTCAATCTACTGCAACCCTCTCTTTATCCAACCTGGCGAGGGGGTGTCCATGTGTCTCACAATGAAGTCTTCTATGACCAAGGGGTTTGCTTGTGGAGACACTGTGATGTGTATTTTTGTGTGTTGTGGTTGGTGTTAACTTGGTTTTGTTTACATGTGATTTCTGAGGGAAGCGTAAGGGAGGCCTCTGAGGTTTTGGTAAGTTACTTGTGAGTACCTTTGTATATCTGACATTATGTGTCAAGACCATATTTAGAGAGGGAAATGATGTGTATGTGCTGACAACCTGTTTGTTATTTGATTTGTCAGTATGTGAGAGTTATGTCTTAATTTTCATGCTGTAACTATATCTCTCGCATACTGTGTTTGTTTGTTTCAGGATTCAGTAGTTGCCAGTATACATGAGACAATTGCTTCATTGCCTCAGGATGCCCATGTCGAACAGGCTGACCACAGAAATAGCATGAAAGTGCCTAGTCATTGTTTCACTTTTTTACTATGGGTTTAACCAGGGAGAAGAATGAGGAGGTTTAACTGGACTTGGATGAATCTGAAGCAGAGATGGGTTGCCACCACTGCCATAATCTTGGTGAACACCCTGAGTGGCTGTGGTGAGACCAAATGACAGGGCTCTGAACTGACAATGACTGGCTCCCAGATGGAAGCAGAGAAATCTCCTCAAATGCTTTTCTATCTAGGTCTCCTGTTTTCCTGGGTAATAAAAATAACCTTGAGAAGACTCTGGACTCTAGTTAGTGTTCAAGGAGTGGTTGGATGACTCTTTCTTCTAGCAGCTTGGAAATAAATCTCTGCTACTGCAAGTTCCCACTGACTGGGTGGAAAATTGGGAACTTTCTTCTTTCTGACAGGGGGTAGGGAAATGGTATAGAACAACCTCTGGAAATTATTCTCAGCACCAAATAATCTGAAATTATGGTGTGCCAGGCTTGTGGGTGCAGAGACAGGCGCTGCTCGACTGCCTCCAGAATGCACCATTCGGGCAACCTTTCAGAGATGCTGAAAGGGTTTTTTGGAAAATGGTACGTGAAAACCCTTGTTATGCAGTCCACCTCTGCCTCTAGGTTGACATTCGTTATTGTTACCACTTCCTCTCCCATGAAGTGGTCTTGTCTACAAGAGTTATGTGACTTCTTGAAACACATCTTTTTCCCAGCCCGTTGACTCCTGGTGTAGGAATTTTTCAGCGTGGAAAAATGGATGCCTACAACAGAGAGTGTCTTACCATCCTGTTGGTCGTGGTTAGCCTTTCTTTTACTTTGGGTCCAATAAGGATAGATCCATCAAAACAGGCATTTATGAAAGACTCCCTGAAATGTTCTGCAAAGTCACAGAGGTGCATCCAGGTGTGCTTGCATCCCTTGCTGTATCATCAGCTACATTGGAAAGCAGTCCCATGGCCACACTAGAGGTAGACTGGAGGGTGGAAAGCTGCGAGTCCGCTGTCTTTTGAACATCCACACATAGAAACCCAAGAGAGACTTGGTGATCTCCTTAGTCAAGTTTCTCTGAAATCTGCTGACATGAGCCAAGCAGCTCAGTTCTCTTAGTGCAAAGGTAGCTGAAACATATGCCCATTTCTCAAAACAGTCCACAACCTCAGATTCTCTATTAGGAGGATGAACTGAGAAACCTTCTTCTAAGAACTCTTTCATGGTGGCTGCCGCTTCCACCATCACATCTACTGGAGGACCTTTGCTCCAATGTTTCCTATTTATAACAGCAGACAGAATTCTGTCAATGTTTTTTTTGAGAATGAGCTCCACCACATCAGGGTCTTTTCATACCCCTTCAGCCATCAAATGAATGAGTGGCATATCTCTCAACCCAGAAACATCAAAAATCTGGAGAAAGACCCATGAAAAGTAGGTACAACTGACCAAAAAATGGGACACTGATTATCATACAATTTGCATACATAATCATGCAACCCCACCCACACCAATGCAATTGTGAGATACCAACACACAGCTTGAAGTCACTAAAGAATAAATGACAGGCATTTCAATTTCAGACTTCATATACTTCAGAAAATACATAATACAAAACCTATTATTCTAGCAACTATCTGAGTTTACAAGAGTAATATTTAAAATCTGTTCCTATTTTTGCACCTTTGTCCCACCATTATCTTTGGCTTTATCAAGAGTTCTTGCTCTGAGAGACTGAGATTGGTAATGATAATAACATACTGTAAAGCTAAAGGGTCAAAGAATGTAACTGTAGGTGTGTGTTTCCAAAACTTCAAAATGCTTATTTGTATGTGCCATTTAAGTTGAAAAGTTTTCAGAAAAACAGGAATCATTAGTTATTTTGGATGATGACTTCAAAAGCCATGAGTGATGTTCTGTTTCAGTAAATTCCTCTCAGTATGTGGTAGTGCTTTTCAATGCAAATTAAAATACTATGTACATTACCAATAATTAATTATGGACAATTCATGCAAGCATCCCTCATTAATGTGACTTATATGTTGTGATATTTAAGTCTCTGTTAATCAGGGGGACTGATATTTATATACAAAATAAAACCTGGATGAGGCCACAATTAAATGTCATGTGAGATTTGAAAAAAAAACAACATATATATATATATATATATATATATATATATATATATATATATATATATATATATATATATATATATATATATATATACACACACTTAGAATTTACTGAACTTCGTCTGACAGAGTATGTGCAGACCATTTCAAGTATTTTAAAACAATGACTGTGTATTTAGTTTGGTGACCATGGTACAAACTTAATGAGAAGAAATTACTACTTTCATGTTTATGCTATCAATAAAAAATCCATTTGGACTGGATTGATTTCGACTGCATTTTACAAATGTCTTCAGCCACTGATTCAATTTCCAGTGTTTAGAACACAGCACGTTACTCTATAAGGATACTTTGTACTTAAAATATCAACAACAACATTAGCATTTGAATGCAAGCTAATGATGAAAGGTGCCCACTTAACTGTCATGTGATGAATTGCCACCCATATACATGAGTCGAGAAGTTCCCATTTTAAACACACACACATACACTATCTTGCTTGGTGTACTGTAATGGGCTATTTGGACAGTCCTATGTGTATATTATACCAAGTCTCTGATAAATGATGTTTTCTCAACCCCCCCCCCCCACCTGGCCCCCTTACTGTGTTTTGCCACACCTTTGTAAACTAACTACTCAGCCATGCTGGTGGGAGCTACAAATGCATTGTTTTTGAATTCTGGCTCCAGTACACAAAGTAAGTAAATTTCTCCTCAACATCTCGACTTGCAACTGTAACTCCTAGCCAGTCTCTAACAACTTCGGCTTCACTTTCTTACACTATATTGATGCTGTTCATTGTCTGTTCTTCTTACCTGTTTTATGCTGACTCTGTACTACAGTCAAAGGCTTCCTTTCTTAGCTAGGAATCAATATTAATGTTGTATAATATGTAAATAACTGATTTACTGCTTCTGGTCTTGTCTAATAATATCACGTATACTGCTTTTCTTCACTGTACTCCTTTGTAAAGTATACATAGACTCTCTACTGCTTTGAGGATGCATTTACCATTTTACTTCTATATATTATTCATGTATATGTACTTGTACATGACTGATTGTCTGTTATTAACTATTTGTGATACTGTGGAGCTTTTCTCCCCCGGTCTCCACTGAAAAAGGGCTTCTGCTCAGATGGACACTCCCGGTCAAAAAATGTCAAATAAATAAAGCAGTTGTGTGGCAACATGACAGTCTTATTCACGGCAGTCACCAAAACTATGTTTATTAGCAAGTCAGACAGTCCCTCGACAAAAATAATAAATGAATATATCATAAAAAGTAACATAATTATTTATGAAAAAACAAACAGCACATCATTCAGCACCCCCACCCCCACCCCCAGCATGCCATGACCACCAAACTCAAACATGTAAGTATGAAGGGAAAGAAAAAACAGCATTCAAGTTCTTCTTTAAAATCTTAGCCAATTTCATATTTCCATTCCTGACTCTGGAGTACTGACTGCTCAACTAATACAGGAAGAGACAATAATGCATCTTTACAACTTTTGAGTGAATAATGACGAAACTTGACCAACCACCATTCCCTATTTCCTGCCATTCAATACATTACACTTTAGAAAACTCAAAAGGCAACGCAAAATGTGAACTTAAAAACACAAAATAACTACTGGAATGGGAATGGAATGGCAATTAAAGGATACTAGATAGCTTAATCTCACACCACTGACTATCAGGTTACAGCTTACCACTAAAAAGAAAAGTCTACACAGGTCCCTCCCACACAGTAAACTAGCACAATCAAAGGGATGATGACTAATTTGGCAGGACTACAGCAGTTATTTAGGGTTCAACTCAGCCTGAACGCTTTCAGAAACTGACACATAGCTGGCTGGAATGTAGCCCTCAGTCTTCTCCCCATGTGGCACATTTTTCTTCAGGGCTCTAGCGTACCACAACTCATTCTCCAGACAATAGGTTTATCCATCCAATATCTCAACACAACGCGCAGCACAACAAAGCCATTCTTTATTTACTTCCCAGAATACCAGACTCAAAGTGTGGTTGATGCCAAGTACAGTTGAAAATGAAGTGACCAAGTCGAAATGTGAAGCTAGGGGAATGAGAATTCACCAGTTCAAGGTGTGTAGGCAAACTTGAAATCTCTGTCAGCCAATCAGTGCAGCTGTATTCTCCCGCCCCCAGTTTCCGAGTCTGACAGGCAGTCAGGCATGCCTCATGAAGATGATGTCATCACTCACGCTCCTGCATGTTGATGACGTTGTGGGATATGCTGGATATGAGTGATGACATCAGACATAAATTAAAAATTGTAAATAAAAATTAAAAAAAAAAAAAAAAATCGGGAACTGAAGGGATCACTCGGAAAATCGTGACACCCCATTATTTTGATTATTTTGTCCTTAAAAAAACAGTAAATACTGAGGAATTCAGTATGGTTGAGAGGTATGATGAGTGGTCAATGGGCAGTACCATCCAGAATCAAGATGAGCTGGAACCAAAGGGTTCCAGGAGCACAGACTCATTGGGAGGAGTTTCTGTGGATGCCCCCCCCCCCGTTTCATCAACTCCAGGATTTTGTTGAAAGTGATGCCCTCACAGGGGGATCTGGGGGAGCCTTCGCCTTCATCCAAGTCCATGCCTTCAGTGATGGACTCTGGGGAAGAGTCTAAGTGCTTCCACTTGCAAATCTGTTTTCTACGAACCATCTGTGGGAGGGGGGGATCACAGGGTTCAGAATCAGACTGGGAGCTTTTGTAGCACGGTGCCCGAGAAGCCTGTGGAACAGACTGTCTCTGTTTGACAGGAGGATGACAAGCAGGAGCTGACTGTAGTCAGGGTTTGGATGGAGCTGACCCGGATGAAAATGACTTTTTCCTTCACATCGAAAGGAATTGTTCAAAAGTTTCAAAAGCTGAGGATGCCACCGGCTCCACTGGCACCCTCCTGTCCTCGGACAGAAAGAAATCCTCGGAACAGATGGGCTTCGACCCCAAGATGGATCTCTGTTCTGAGCTATCTAGAACAGAAGCATTTTGTGGAGGAGATGGTTCAGAAATTTTCAGAATCAAATATCCCCTGGAGATCTGGCTCTGAAACTTAAGCTCTAAGACTCCTCTAGATCCAAACATGTCAGACCTGAGATAGGAAGGGAACCAGTTGGAATTAAAGTCACTTGACTTATGAGCTCTGGCAAAGGTACTCCAGGACAGATTGGGCCTGAAACTACTAGTGTTAAAGGGTGTACCAATTCTGGAAAAGACACAAGTGGGGGGTAAACAAGAAATATGTACATTCCCAGAGGATGGTACTGAAAGAACACAAACATGTATCTTCATCCTGAGAATCTTTGACTGTGCCACAGATGATGGTCTGGAATATCCCCACTCCGGAAGAATCTGATCCCAAAGTCTAAGTCTGATCTGGAAACTGGTTGCGGGACTTCTCAGAGTCGGATTTATCTTTTTCTTTTGAACTTTCTTTGGCCTTGTCTTGTTTGGTCTTGTCCAACTCCTTGTCTTTGTCTTTATCTGGTTTCTCCTTCGTTTTCCTGTCTTTGATATGAGAAGTCACAGTGGAGGAAAGGATGGCAGACCCTGTCTGGTGAGGGAAGAGTCCCTTCACTTTTAATTTTTCCTTTCTAATTTGTAAGTTACAAGTGCTGAATAAGGAACAATCCTGACATGAAGCATCAAGGTGAGTGGTATCTAAACAATACACGTAAAGGGAATGTGGGTCTTGGGGCAGCAGTTTATGCCTACACTCTCTGAACTCTTTAAAGTTCTGACCATAAGCCATTGAAAATAACACACATACCAAATAATGCCCGACCGCACACAATTATCAACAGCAACGATCAAACAGTAACACTAAAATAGCTAACAATCCTAAATCCTTAACTTATCTATCTACAAATAAAACTAGCCTAATATATGCTCTTAATAAGGCACAACTATAAACTACTTTAACGCTAACACTACTACTACTAAAGAAACTAGAGGCAAAACTCTCTCGATAAGGGAGGAGCACTACAAAAGCTACCCAAAAAAGGATATGGAATAAGAGCACTTGAAAGCACAACCAAACACTTCAGGCAGCAAATGAGATTTGAGGTAGTAAGGTGGAGATAGCAAATTATTGATGGGGGGGGAGTCTGAGCCATGGAACCGAACAGCTTCACATTCAGTGCCAAGGTCGGATCTAATGATCCGCAGTTGAATAGGATAAAAACAAACAATCTATCATTAAATAACAGTGTGTCACACCAGACCACACACACACACACACACACACAAATACAAATATCTATACACTCCATACTAAGAATAAAAATTTGAAAGGTAATCTAAGTCAGACAATACTTTAAGATATAACACACTACTACCAAAACATCTTTAAAGACTAACACAAATAACAAGAATCAGGAGATACAATGGTATGAGGCAACATAATTATTGTTGTTTAATTATAAATAGAAAGCTACAGACAAATTCTATACTACTAATTTTAATATACAGAAAGGTACAGTTAACTACCTATAGGTCTCTATACTGTAAACGCTAATAACTATACTGACAGATAACAAAACAGCTTGAAGTCACATGAGAAAGTCCTGAATAAAATTCTAATTATAGAAGGAAGTAAGTTCTTAAAAACTGAAACACTATCTAGAAAAGGAACTGCTATGTACTAAAGGCACAAAGGCTGAAAATAGCTACTTTCTCTCAACTAAATGCACAAATAGGAGGAAATCACTTAACTGGAGAGATATGCAATAATTCTCCAAGAGGCAGCAAACAAAATAATAGTTATGTACTTACCATAACTTGGCATCTGTGTTATCCATAGTCACCATTCATCACACATATGGGTCTAGGATCCAAGCCGGCATACTTAGACAACAGCTTAGCTCAAGCTCCTCCCCTCCCATAATGTTCTGCTGCCTTCTAACCCCTCAGATCGAGTTTGCCCTGGAGAAAGAAGACAGACAGAGAAAACCTGCTACAAGAAAAGGTCCAATAAAGTCCTGCCAATCCCTCAGGAAGGGGGAAGGTAAGTTCATAACTATTAATCTGATGTTATCCTAGTCACCATTCATCAAGTATGAGTCAGAGTCCCCAGCTACCCAACATTCTCAGGTGGCTTCATGGAAGGACATGCCGAAGAACAGCACAGCTAAAGAAAGCCCTTCCCTTAGAAACTAGGTCAAGTTTGTAATGAGAAATAAAGGTATGAGGATAAGACCAAGTTGCTGCTGCACAAATGTCATTGAAGGATTGATGAGCTGAGAAGGCAGCTGATGTAGCCACTGACCTGGTAGAATGAGCCCTAACTGGTCCAGGCAAAGGAGAACCACAGGAGTATATGTAAGAGATGCACTGGGAAATCCAACAGGAAATGGTAATTTTTGAAACAGCTCGGCTCTTCTGGTTAACTGAAAAGGCCACAAACAACTGGTCCAAGAGACAAAAAAACTTAGTTCTGTGCAAATAAAAACAAAGCTGTTGATGAACATCTAAGGTATGCAAAATGTATTCCCTCCTTGTTAGCATAATTAGGAAAGAACACTGGAAGTTGGATAGACTGATTGAGGTTCACTTCAGTGGCCACTTTTGGCATAAAGGAAGGATTGGGTCTCAAGGCAACTCTATCTTTATGAAATATCAAATAAAGAGGCTTAATGGTAACAGCGTGCAATTCTGATACTCTTTTTGCTGAAGTAATCGCCACCAAAAGAGCAGTCTTACAAGAAAGAAATCTGAGATCACAGGATGCAGCAGGCTCAAAAGGGGGGCGAGTTGGAGATTGCAGCACCAGTGCAAGCTCCCACGGTGGAGAAGGATCCTTGACTGGAGGATGCAATAAAAAGACACCTTTCAAGACAGCTTTGCAGAGGCAAGAAGAACACAGGTTCGCTATTACGATGAAAATTAGAAATTGCTGCCAACTGGACTTCAATCATAGAGAAACTAGATCCCTCCCAAAAAAGGGAAGCCTGGAAAAGAAGAATGTCAGGAATAGGAGCTGAAAATGGATCCAGATCCTGACCTTTAGCTCAGATAGAGAATCTCTTCCACTTACTTCTGTAAACTCTCTCGGTAGAAGATTTTTGAAAAGCAAGAATAATGTCCTTCACAGGGGATGTCAGCCTGGACTCAGTCACTGGAATTGGACAAACCAAGCTGTCAGATGGAGGGTTTGCAGATTTGAAAGTGGAAGGAGCGATGGATGGGAGATCAGATCTGGCACTGGACTGAGTACCCAAGGGGGGGGGGGGGGGCTTCAGATCAGACTGTAAAAGAGGGAGCCACACTTGCCGAGGCCAGAAGGGGACAATGAGGATTAACTGCATCCTGAGGCATCTTGCTTTCTGAAGAACTCTCAGAATTAGTGGTAATGGAGGGAAGGCATAAAGAAGACCCGGAGGCCAATCTTGAGTCAGAGCGTTCCTAGGGGACTCACCCTCTGGGGGGGATCAGTGTAAAGTACCTGCTGCATTTGTGGTTGACAGGAAAAGCAAACAGATTGCAGCTTGGTTGGCCCCACTGACAGGAGAACTGGTTTGCCACTAGTGGATTCAGGGACCACTCATGCGGGGTCAGAACAGCCCTGCTCAGTTTGTCTGCAGCTTGGTTGGCCCCACTGACAGGAGATCTGGTTTGCCACTAGTGGATTCAGGGACCACTCAAGTGGGGTCAGAACAGCCCTGCTCAGTTTGTCTGCCAGCATGTTGGATGTTCTGGGAATATGTGTGTTGCAAGGAGAAAGTGGCCAGAGGACATCGCCCACTCCCAAACTCTCATGGTCTCACGACAAAGCAGACAAGAATGTGTGCCCCCTTGTTTGTGTACCACACAACAGCCATGTTTGCCTGTGTGCACTGCTATTGTCCCTAGAGGAAGGTAGTCCTGAAATGTTTGCAAAAACAGGACTGCTCTCATCTCCAGAACATTTATGTGCAGTTTGGTCTCTGATTGTGACCATGTCCCTTGGCAGTCTTCCCCTGGCAGTGCCCCCCAACTCTAGGAGTGAAGTGTCCATGGTCATCATGCCGCCGGAATGGAGGGAGAAAAAGACGTGCTGCTAGGAGGTCTGGAGAGGGCATCCACCACAACAGATGTCTCCAGAATATTGGAGTGAGCCGCATAAGAACGGACAGAGGATGAGATAGAGCAGACCACTATACTGCCAGGGTCCGCTGCAGAACTTTCATGCAGTACCTGGCAATTGGAAACAAATAAATGGCCGCTGCCATTGAACCTACTGCTCTTAGAATGAGTGATACTGGAGGATGCGTTTGCTCCAGAAGAGACTGTACCATGAGACCGGATAAGAAGAGTGCATCTGAGAGAGAGAGCTGCAATCTCTGGGATAGTGTCCAACTGAGTGCAAATGAACTCCAGCTGTTGAGACAGGGTCAAAGAAGACTTGGCAAGATTCACTGTTATTCCCAACTGATCGAAGAGACAAATAAGAAACTGTGTGGTCTCCACCAGTTGATGCTGTGAAGAGCCAATCGTCGAGATAGGGAAACACCTGGAATCCCTGCAGCCTGAGATGAGCTGCCACCACTGCCATACACTTGGTGAACACCGGGGGGGCTTTGGTGAGTCCAAAGGGCAGGGCTCCGAAATGGAAGCGATCGGCTCCCAGGTGAAAGCAGAGAAATCTGCTGGACCGCCTGTCTATTTTGATAAGACAGTACATGTCCTGGAGATCCACAGAACACATCCAATCATTCTTGTGCAGAAAGAGCACAATGGACTGTACAGTGACCATCTGAAACTTTGACTTCTTGACTTAGAGATTTAACTGACTGAGGTCCACAAATGGATGCAGGTCCACTGTTTGTTTAGGGTACCAAAAAGAAGTGGGAGTAAGTTCCGGGTCCTCTCTGTCCTGTGGGGACCTTTTGGATGGCACTTTTTATAACGAAGTTGGTGACCTCTAGATGGCCTAACTCTCTGACTGGGTGACATGTCGGGGAGAGTTCTGCTTTTTGGCAGGAGGTCAGAATAGGGAATCTAAGAGCCACTGGATATAATTTTTAGCACCCATTGATCAGTTGTGATGTTTGCCAAGGTTGCAGGGTGCAAAG
Organism: Protopterus annectens; assembly: GCF_019279795.1. NCBI lineage: Eukaryota > Metazoa > Chordata > Ceratodontiformes > Protopteridae > Protopterus > Protopterus annectens. Next base: position 1,197,542,637 of record NC_056727.1, read on the forward strand.
ATATACGGCCCCCGACTGCCTCCAGGGAGGGACAGTCAGGCAAATGCCTTAGGGGCACTGAAAAAGTTTCTCAGATAAAGGTTTCCTGGAGGTTTTGCGGGCGTCCTCTGCCCCTAGGGCGGTGTCGACTATTGAAACCTCTCCCTGTTCTCTGGAAGAGGAATCTTCTTGACCTTCCTGAAAGGAAGACTGCGACTAACAGAACCAAATCTTCTTGCTCCCCCATTGCGTCTTGGAAAAGGGCTTTTGGGGGGTAGAGAATTTGATCCCTATAGCCAACAGAGTCTTTCCTTCTTGATCACTGCGGGTTAATGTTTCCTTAACAGTTGGTTCAAAGAGGGTTGAACCATCAAAGGGGAGTTAGTGAATGATGCCTTAAAGGCCGCAGCAAGTACGCATAAGCAAAGCCAAGCATGACGCCTGATGGCAATGCCTGCACCTGCCGCCCACACCCTCTGCATAGTTGGATATCAACCTCAAGGACGAATTGGCTATAGACGTGAGAGTGGCACACTTGGGAGAAACAGACAAAGTCCTCTGCTGGCATGGACTCAGAGGAAAGTGGCAAGCTCCTTGATCAAATCCGTCTGAAGATGGGTAAAATGCATCAGGTAGTTTAAGGCTCGCAGACTGAATGAAGCCAATGTGAACACCCACTTTCCAAATCTGTCTATCGCTATCGATTGGGAGGATGGACAGGTGAACTCTGTTCCGCCAGCTCTTTCTTGGTGGTGGCAGCTACCATGATCACATCAACTAGAACTTTCTTGGACCAAAAGGCCTTTTCAGAAGGGAGAGTCAAAAACTTGTCCACTCTCTTTGAATTTGGCTCCACTGTATTGGGTTCCTTCCAAGCCCTGCTGGCAATGAGGTTGATCAAGGGGTCAGCAAGGGGGGACACCCAAGAGGCAGCTGGGCCCATACCGAAAGTCTCCAGAAACACAGCTTCCTCTGAGGACAGGGGCTGGGCAGACCAACCACTCTTGGACTTGAGAATCTCCAGGATGTCCTCAAAGGAGACATTGTTGGGTAGTGACCTTGGGGACCCGTCCCCTTCATCAATATCAGTGTCCTCCATGAGAGACTATCAGGGAATCAAGATGATTCCTCATACATGTCCTCTTCTGAGGAACTTCCTCTACGGGAGGCTCGGGAGAAGTTTCAGAAGAGTTGAGGACCCCGATATGGGTAACTCCCCCCTGGAGGCTAGGTCGAACAGGTTGACCTGGAGCAGGATGCGAGGGTCCGCTCAAAATCTGAGGCTGGGATGGAGCCTACTCTAGTAGCAGAGAGAGATCTTTCCAGCACTCGGAATGTAGAGGGACTGAACAAAGCCCTCATCTCCTGTGGACAACACTAAACGGCAGGAAGAAGCAGACCCCACCAGCACCTCCAATCCTCCAGAGAAGGCTGGACAGGAGCTATCAAGAGTCAAAGCGCCAAGTGGCTGAGAGTGGTCTGAAAGACCCCGGACCTGAACCCGTCCCCCACGGACTCCAGGGCAAAAACCCAGACAGGTGGCTCTGCCTGCCCCAGGGGAAGGTGAGCAGAACTAGCCATAGACTCTGATGGGGTAGAGACAAAGGAAGTCCTGGAAACCCGCATGGCCTCCATGCCGTGCACCGGCTCCCTTAAGTCCAATCCCTGTGAGGTGGGACGAGGAGAAAATAACCAGGGAGTAGGAGAAGGTTCCGTAGTCCTACGGGCTAGGGAAGCCAAAAGCCCCAAGTCTGAGCTTTCAAAAAGGACCGCATCATCCTGTCTACATCGGAAGGAGCGGGAGGAAATAGAGGAAAGTACAGTTGTGTACCTACCATAAATGTAGATGTTAGAGTGTATTCACTGTTGCAGTCATTACACTTGGGTTATCCTGCTGGCAGGCTACCCGCAGTCGGCCTGAATTCCAAAGTCCTGGTCCAGCGTCGGTTGCTGTCACCTCTTCCCTGACGTCAGTGCGCCAGGGGTATATAAGATGCAGCCGACGACATTTTCTTCAGTTTTTCTTGCCCCAGATGTCAGGTGCCCCCAAAAAGGTAGGCTAAAAATATTGCTTATAAAAACCATGCACTAAAATAAACATTACCTTCATCTACAAGCAAATACAGCACATAGGTTGTATAGAATAGAGAAGTACAGATAAAGTCCCAGCAAAGAAAGGAGGATGGTGGGTGGGTAACCTGGACTGCAACAGTGAACACACTCGAACATCTATATCTATGGTAGGTACACAACTGTACTATGTTCATCGTGTTTCACTGTTGCAGTCATTACACTTGGGTTGAATCCCAAAGCTGAGGTTGGGCGGCTGGGTCTAAATGGAATTAGGAGTGGCTATGAGGCCCTGCAGAACTGCAGTGGCAAAGCCTGCTCTGGATTTAGAGTAAAGAGGTAAGTGGTAGTGCTTAGTAAAAGTGTGCACTGAAGTCCAAGTTGCAGCCTCCAAAATATCCTTGGTTGGTACTCCTCAAGAGGAATGCTGCTGTGGTGGCTGCTGCCCTGGTCGAATGTGGTCTAATGCCCTTAGGCACTGATTTGCCATGTTGAGAACAGCAGAAACGAATGCAGTGTCCTATCCATTTTGAAACAGTCTGCTTTGAGATAGCCTTTCCTTGTGATCCTGCAGCATATGCCACTAAAAGTTGCTCAGTCTTTCTGAAAGCTTTAGTTTTGTCCAAGTAGAAGCGTAGCTGTCTGTGTAGGTCCAAAGTATGCAGAAGTCTCTCCCCTTTATTCTGTGGGTTTGGGTAAAAAGTAGGCAAATGAACAGTTTGGTTAAGAGCCACACTGGACACTACCTTAGGCATAAATGTTGAGTTCGTCCTTAGAGAAACCCTGTCCGGATGGATGATAATAAAAGTTTCCACAGCCATTAATGCCTGTAACTCTGAGACTCGTCTTGCTGAAGTTAATGCTAGGAGAAGAGCTATTTTCCATGATAAGAATTTTATCTCAGCTGTATTGACTGGCTCAAAAGGAGGCAGTGTGAGTTTTTCCACGACAAAATTGGGGTCCCATGCAGGTACTGGTGCTCTCCTTGGAGGTCTTATGTTTTTGGCCCCTCCGAGGTACTGCCTTAGCAATGGATGTGAAAAAATAGGTGGGTCTGTATTGTAATGAGCTAAAATGACAGAGGCATGGATCTTAATTGATGAGAAGGATAGGCCTTTGTCCAGCATCTCAGTTAGGTATTGTAAAATCTGAGGAATATTTGGTACAAGCGTGTCAATTCCTTGTGCCTGGTTCCAAGCACAGAATCTCTTCCATTTTTCTGCATAAGATTTTCTGGTGCTGGGCTTCCTGACCTCCAAAATATCATCCATAACCGCTTTAGAGAGAGGTGTATTCGGAATGGTTACACTATCCACCATGCAGCTAGATTTAGGGTTCTGAGCTGGCTGTGCAGGATCTGATTGTTTTGTTGGGTCAGTAAATGAGGAATTTGATGCAATGTCCAGGCTGAGCCTTGAGACAAGCTCCTTAGGATTGGGTACCAGTGCTGGCGTGGCCAATCCGGGGCAATCAGTATCATTTGTGGCTTCTCCTGTCTGACCTTGACGAGTACCTTGGGGAGGAGAGGCAGTGGAGGAAAGGCATATATTGTAAGGTTGTTCCAGCTGAATGACAAAACATCCACTTTCCATGCTTGTTTGTGATAAATCCTTGTGCAGAATCTCTGTAGTTGGCAGTTGTGAGGGGAGACAAATAGATCTATGTCTGGGCATCCCCATTTCCTTGTTATCATGTTGAAAATTTGTGGATCTAGTTTCCAATCGTGAGGATCCATGAGGTTTCCGCTTAGTTCGTCTGCCAGAGCATTTGTTTTTCCTGGCAGGAATTGTGCTTGCAGGTGTATTTGGTAAATCAATGCTGTGTTCCACAAAATCATGGCTTGTCTGCAGAGGGGGTAAGAATGTGTACCTCCTTGCTGGTTTATGTACCACATGACTGTAGTACTGTCCATCCTTATCAGCAGCTGTCCTGGATGAAGTAGGTCCTTGAAGGCTGTCAGGGCATTTTGTACAGCTAGCATCTCTTTTTGATTGATGTGAAGATGCCGTTGGCTTGAGGTCCATGTGCCCTGAATACATTTTTCTGCCATGTAGGCCCCTCAGGCATAATCTGATGCATATGTTAGTGTTTGCCTGGCTGTGGGTAAAGTGAATGGCTGTCCCTTGTTGTGGTGACAGGCCTGTGCCCACCACTTAAACTCCTGTTGCAGGCAGGGAATGAGTGAAATTAATGATTCCAGGCTGTGGCAATGTTTGAGTCCAAACACTTTTTAGATACCATTGTAGCTTCCTCATATGTAGTCTTGCATATGGAATTAGCAGAATGCAGGATGCCATGAAGCCCAGAGCCTGCAGAATTTTTCTTGCAGATAACTGGGTCTTTGTTGCCATGCTTTCGAAGTAAGAAGTCAGTTGCCTTTGTTTGTCTGGCGTGAGATAAGCCATCTGGGCAGTTGCATTTAAGCTTGCACCCAGGAATATTATCTCTTGAGAGGGTACTAGTTTTGATTTCTTTTCGTTTACTGTGTACCCTAGGCAAATTAGTAATCTTTTTACAAATGCCAAATGCTTTAGTAGAATGTCTTTGGTCTCTGCTTGAATAAGGCAGTCGTCCAAGTAGGGATATATTTGAATTCCTCTTTGTCTGCAAAATGCAATTACTGGTGCCAGGCATTTTGTGAAGACCCTGGGCGCAGTAGATAAGCCAAAGGGCAGTGCAGCGAATTGGTAGTGCATTGAGCCAGCTATGAATATGAGGTATCTTCTGCAAGACTGTCTGATTGGGACATGCAGGTATGCCTCTTTGAGATCCAAAGTTACAAGCCAAGACTTCTTGCCCAGCATGGGCAGAAGCTGCTGCAGAGTCAAAATTTTGAATTTTGGAACGTCCAGAAAAGTATTTAGAATAGACAGGTCCAGAATTGTCTCCAGGCTTTGTCCTTTCTTGGTACTAAGAAAAGTTTTGAGTAAAATCCTTGTTCCTGCTCTTGTTGTGGCACTGGCTGAATAGCCCTCATGTTCATGAGAGATGAAACTTGTTTTTATACCTCTGCCCATTGATTGTGTGGCAGGTCTGGCATATCTTTTGCCTTTGGAAGGGTGTGAAAGTGGAACCTGTAGCCCTGATAGACTATATTTAAGACCCATTTGTCCTGGGTGATCATGTGCCAATTTTGTGAAAAAAAGTGCAAGCTTTCCCCCCAAGGGTGCTGTCAAAAGATAAGTGCTTGGCATTGGCAGAGGGAAGTCATTGGGACTGTCTCCTATATGGCTGTGATTTGTCTTCTCCGCTTTTGGAGATAGAAGCCCCCCATTGTTTGGGCCTGTATGAGCCCTGGGGCTGTTGTCTGCCTCTAGGGTTTCTGTATCTGCCTCTTTGTGGCCTGTCTGACACGGGAAAGGACCAGTTCTTAGAAGGCCAGTTCCTGCTAAATCTGGGTGGCAGTACCTGTAAGAAATCCTTTACTGTCTGCATAGATTTAGCTTTATCCTCCATTTTCTTCAACACCTCTTCTGCTTTAACACCAAACAAAGCATCATGCTGTAAAGGAGCATCCGATAATTTTGCTTTAACATGATTCAGGCAGATTCTGTTCCTTTAACCAAGCATGCCTTCTAATGACAGAACTTGTAACAGCGGCCCTGCAAGAGGCCTCCAGTGAATCAAAACCACATTGCAAAGTATGCTTTCCCACTTGTTCAGCTGCATGCAATAAATCCTGCATTTCCTTGTTCTCAGAACATTCAGATATTGTCAACATTTTCTGTTTTAGTAATGACATTAAGTGTTGCTGATATTTAAGCATATGAAACTGACAATTTAAAGCCCTTACAGCCAAGGTAGCAGAAGTGTAAACTTTTTTCCCCCATCTGTCCAGTGCCCTTGAGTCCCTATCTGAGGGGGCAGGGTTTTTTGCAGTAGAGGCCTTGACCCCTTTGGGACCCTGAGATATAGTTTCTGGGTCAGCAGCAGGGTTTTTATATAGAAATTTATAAGAATTTGGAACCCTGTAGTATCTGTCTGGCTTAACAGGTGCAGGAGGTAAAGAGATGGGAGACATTCCGGAGTCTGAAAACACATCATCTACAATGTCTAGAACAGGTGGAATAGTAAGAGGTCTGTGCTGAGGTAGTAGAAGAAAGTCTCTGAGCCTTTTCTTAGATTCTGAGTAATCTTGGCTCTCCCAGTGGAAATGCTCCCTCATGGTATGCAGGGTTTCCCCAAAGGAATAATCCTCAGGAGGAGAAGCTGAAGGAATAGATTCTTCAGCATCAGAATCCTCATAGGGAGGAAAAGAATATTCCTGTTCTGAAGAGGAGTCAGAGGAAATGGAAACCTGACCAGAGGAATCATATTCAGTGTCTTGCCTAGGCCTCTTATCAGGAGGGGGACCGGAACCCCTGATCAAAGTAATTAGGTCTTCGGCCATTTTGAGCATCTGTTTCTTAGGCATGGAAGCCTGTCCTGGAAAATGCTGTAATTGTTTCCTTGTCTTTAAAGCTGTTTTAGTCCGTCTTGGATGCTGAAGTTGGCTTGATATAAAGCTTTGTAGATCTGAAAACACCCTCAGAAGCCGAAGCCTGCTCAGCGTCTCCGGACCCGTCTGAGGGATTAGTTTCCGAAGGCCCAATACCTTGAGTATCCAGAGGCCTAGCTGTCTCCACGTGGGAGTCGGAGGCGGCCTGTGGCTCTGAGGTAGCGGGTGTCAGGGGCTGCGAAAGCGCCTCACTGAGCCTAGAAGAGGCTTAGTCGTCGGTTTTGGACCTCGGATGTCTGTGCTTTACTTTTTCCTTGCGCTTTTTATGAACTCCAGTCGTCGGCTGTTCTGATGGCATTATAAAGTTAAACCTTCGGCCAAAGTAATGAAATGCAAAATCGTATCGATGCTTAAAAGTGCGTTGGTTAAATCTAGCACAAAACCAACAACTAGCAACGTCGTGGTCAGGGCCTAGGCAAGGAATACAGTAAGAATGAAAATCCTTATGAGGTATTTGCTTCCCACAAGAAATACAATTGTTAACTTTTTCTGACATCGGTCTGGAACAAGAAAAAAAGTTTCCCCAACGGGGTACTTAGCTTTATTTAAGACCTTGGATCTGAAATTCAATTTCGAAAATCTCAGGAGTCGGCCGACTGGCACTTGCGAACTGCTTTTGCTTCGGGCACCGCACGGCAAGAAAGACTGAAGAAAATGGCATCGGCTGCATCTTATATACCCCTGGCGCACTGACGTCAAGGAAGAGGCGACAGCAACCAACGCCGGACCAGGACTTTGGAATTCAGGCCGACTGCGGGTAGCCTGCCAGCAGGATAACCCAAGTGTAATGACTGCAACAGTGAAACACGATGAACATCTAGCTGGAGACCCATGCCAGGCCCCGACGGGCTTCTCCGATGATTTGGGGAATGGCTCTTATATGGAGGGGTAAACAAATGATCCCTACCCGAAAGATCCGAGGAAAGGTAATCCACAAGAATGGGATCAGACACAGGTCTTGGATCTGACTGTATCGGTTCTGAGGAAACAGAAGGATCTAAGGGCAGAGCTCTCAAAATTATCAGAACCGATAGGATCGGATCCCTGACAGGCCTGCTCCGGCTTGGACCTGAAGGCCTCGATCCAGAGGCCTTGGATCCAGGAGTAGACTCCAAGACCCACGCATCTGAAGACCTGGGACCAGAGGCCTTGGATCCGGGCATCGACTATCTGTAGGGCTTTGGATCCCAGGTCCCGGGTCTGACTCCAGCCTTAGGGGGTCGGATCCGGGGACCTCGACAGCCTAGGTTTCTTACTGGAGACCTCCCTAGAAGAGGTAGCTTTTCTCTTGTGGTCAGAAGGACCCTGCTTGAAGACTCCTTCACCAAGTGACCTCTCTGAACCATACCTTTGAGTAGAAGTTTATTTCAGTGCTCAACCATGATCCTGGGGTTGAATGTGGAACAAATGGCGCATTCAACCTCCATGTGGCCGGCACTGAGGTACTCCTCATGCGAGTAGGTGACAGGCATCTTCTGGCCGCATGAGGAGTGCCTCTTGAACCCTAAAGGCTTTTCTGACATAGCAACCAGTCAAACACAAACACAAGACCAATCCAAAAAGCCAGAAGTCGTGCACCAAGAGTCCGTCCCACACACAAAAGCACACACACAAAAAACTTACTACAGAAACCCAGAAAAACTAAAAACTAAGTAAGGAAATCCCTACACAAAAAGTACCACTGAAAAAGAGCGCCAGACAGTATACAAACGGGAGGGATAGAACAGTGACAGATAAACATGGAAAAACCTAGCAAACTGAAAGAATAACAACTATCAGAAAGGGCTAAGAGAGAGAGAGACCAAGAAAAAAATCTCCCCAAAAACTAACCTACTTTGTCTACACTGGAGGAGCTAAGCAATCTGTGTCTGTCTTAAAGTGCAGCAAATGAGATCTGAGGGGTTAGAGGGCAGCAGAGCATTATAGGAGGGGAGGAGCTTGAGCTAAGCTGTTGTCTAAGTGCGCCGGCTCGAATCCGATATCGGATCCTAGACCCATATGTGATGAATGAGTCAGTCTGTGAGGAATAGTTTAGGAAGGGCTTGAGGCTGGAGAAGTAAATCAGCCTAACTTGATCTGAGCTGAGACTCAAGGACCCATATGTTGAATAGGGCAGATTGAATGAATAGGATCCATTTTTTAACGTGTAACATAAAAATAATGTTACCTACCTACCTACCTACCTACCAGAATGATACATTTAGTTGGTTTTAGTTAATGCACTTGAAACTTGTGGATTAGTTGCTGCAGGTGCCTATCTTCTAGTAACAAGCAATCACTTTGGAGCCCATCTCCTTGTCCTCTAATGTACTGCTTCTTGCTGACTCTCAAGACTGAGTGACATTAAAATAAAATAGTTCATACATAAGATTTCAAGCATGCAATAAATGACAATTTGAAAACATAAGCTAATTCGAGGACTATGCTGTTCCTCAAGATCTCTTTGGAATGGACAGTTTGGTGGGAGATAATAAGTTGGATGTTTCCAGTCACTGGACTAATACCATCTAAATCTATCATTTGGTAAAGCACATAACTTATGTATTTAATAGTTGGTACTGTCTGGACACTGGAAACTTGTGGACAGAGTTCTCGGCAGACCTTGGGGAGGTGCTTAAGACAAAATATGCTGTAAGATATATGGCCCAAAAGTGGCTTTATATCTGAAAAGATGATCCTGTCTGTAATGTTTTGCAAAGGTGTCACATGTACAGCACAAATATCTTCCAAAGGCAAACAACTTAGGAATGCTACAGAGGCTTGATTTCTGACAGTGTGTGACTTTGTTTATCAGATGGGGTTTTACTACTGGAAGAGTAAGAAAAATGAAATACAACTAGATACCCATTTGGAAAGGAAAAGAATAAGAAGTTATGTACTTACCATAACCTTCATGTCACCTACATTCTTGCTAGTTGGGTTTGGAGCCATTCATGGTTCTGACTCGGCCGAATACTAAAGCACGAGAGCTTTCACTGGCTCGAGGCTAACCCCTATCCCATGATGCTCTGGGACACATCCCCAGATCTTGTTTGCAAGTGAAAGATTTAGACTAACCCAAATAACTACATCAGAAATAAATATCTATATATATATATATATATATATATATATATATATATATATATATCTATATATATATCTATATATCTATATATCTATATATATATCTATATATCTATATATCTATATATATCTATATATATATATCTATATATATCTATATATATATATCTATATATATCTATATATATATATCTATATATATCTATATATATAATATATATATATATATATATATATATATATACAGATGTTTGGCATGAGACAAAAAAGAGAGACTCCATATCATCATAACTATGTACATAAGATTACAATTGTCCACCAATTCCTGATGGGGGTAGGAGGGTGGGATGCAAGAATGTAGGTGAGATGGACAACAAACATGGAACGTTACGGTAAGTACATAACTTCTTAATGTTATGTTGTCCTATTTTGCCGTAATTCTTGCTGGTTTGGGACAGTGTCCCTAGCACCTTTATCCCAGAGTGGCTCAGGAAAAAAGACTTTTCAATACAGTGGATCCAAAGAAAGACCTGTTCGGGGAGGCCACATCTACTTTGTAAAGAGTGATAAAGGTAGGAGGTCTCACCCATGTGGCAGCTGCACAAATAGAGTCAATAAAATGTCTAGTCTGAAAGGCAGAGGATGTTGAGACTGCTCTTGTAGAATGTCCTCTTATCTTCCCTGGTGGTTGTTTATTATTCTTACTGTAAGAGAAGGAAATGCAATCAGTAAGCCATTTTGTCAAAGTTACCTTGGAAACTGGCAATCCTTTCTTTATGTCAGAAAAGGACACAAAAAGCCAGTTGGATTTCCTGAGGTCTTTTGTCCAATTCAGGTAAAAATGTAACTGCCTATGTACATCCAACTGATGCAATTTATACTCTGCCTTGTTGCTGTAGTTTGGAAAAAAAACACCAGCAATTCAATGGATTGGTTTATATTATTCTCTGAACAGACTTTTGGAAGGAACAAGGGATTAGGTCTCAAGGATACCCTATCCTTGTGAAAAATGATACAAGAGGAATGAATAGAAAGAGCTTGTAATTCCGATACCCTTCTGGCAGAGGTTATGGCTACTAAAAAGAGAGTTTTCCATGACAAATACTTCAAATCACAAGATGATGCGGGCTCAAAGGGTGGTAAAATCAGTGAGGATAGAACAAGACTTAGGTCCCAAGGGCATGGGGGTTCTCTAATAGGGGGGCTGAGTAGGAAAGTACCTTTGAGGAAAGCTTTACATAACCTATGAGACATAATAGGAACTCCCATTTCTCCAGTATGGAAATTAGAAATGGCTGCCAACTGAACTCTGATGGTATCTGCTGCAGCTCCTTCATCAAAACGTTGGAAAGAAATTCTAGGATCACAGTAACAGGAGCTGTAAAAGGTTCTATGTTCTGTCCCGCAGCCCAACATGAAAATATTTTCCACTTACTGGAATACAATCTCCTAGTGGATGGTTTACGGGAAGAGGCGAGAATATGACTCACTGCAGGGGAAAAGGAGTAACACCTGGCTATGTGTGGAATTGAAGCAGCCATGCTGTCAACTTGAGGGTTTGGACAGACGGATGGAACTCCCCTGAAGTGTGGGTCAAGAGGTCTGGAACTGGATCCAGAATCCAAGGTTCCTCCAGTACATAGGTCCAAAGAAAGGGGTAACAAATTTGTCGAGGCCAGTAAGGAGCAATGAGGATCATAGTGCTTTTCAATGACCTTCTGCAGTACTTTGGGAATTAGAGGAAAAGGGGGAAAGGCATAGAGTAGTCCCGGGGGGCCAATTGTAAACCAGTGCATCCCTTGGTGACTTCCCCGGAGGAGCAATGAGGGCAAAGTAATTGCTGCATTTGGCATTGATGGAAGTGGCAAAAAGGTCACAGCAAGGCTGGCCCCACTTTTGGAAGATCTTTTCCACAATCTCAGTCTTCAGAGACCACTCGTGAGGCAACAGAATAGCTCTGCTGAGTTTGTTCGCTATCACGTTGAACTTCCCTGGGATGTGCATTGCTATCAGAAAACGTTGAGAAGTGATCGCCCATTGCCAAACTCGTTGTGCCTCCCGACATAGTGGGTAAGATTTGGTTCCTCCCTGCTTGTTTATGAACCACATTCCTGACATGTTGTCTGTCTGAACTGCAACCGTCCCTATCGGTAGAGAGTCCTGAAATGCCCGCAAAGCATAGAGCACTGCTCTCATCTCCAGAAAGTTGACGTGCAAGTGGCTTTCATGTTCTTGCCATAGGCCTTGGACTGTCATCCCCAGATAATGCCCCTCCACCTGATCTGGGAAGCGTCAGTTGTCAGCACTGCATTCGGTTTAGGAAGGACAAAGGGGAGTCCCTGATACAACTTGTCTGTCTGCAGCCACCAACGGAGATCTTTTTTGCAAGATTCTGTGATGATAATCTGATGTGATAAGAAAAAGATCTTGCATTGACCACTGAGCAAATAGCAACCACTGCAGAACCCTCATGTGTAGTCGTGCTAGGGGAACTAGAAGAATAGCTGCTGCTATGGTTCCCAGAACTTGCAGCACATATCTGGCATGAATCTTCTTCTTTGACATCAAAATCCTGATTTGCTGATGAAGGGACTGTATTCTGTCTGGGGTAAGTTCTGCAGTCATATTTCTTGAATCCAATTCTGTGCCGAAGAAGGTAATATGAGGAGATGGTGACAAGGCAGATTTTTTTAAGTTTACTGTGATGCCTAATCTGGCGCAAAGTGACATTGTTTCGTCTCTCGTTCATAGTAGTAGATGCTTGGTGACGGCGGTGAGGAGACAGTCGTCTAGGTATGGAAACACACAGAATCCCTGACGTCTCAAGTGAGCCGTGACCACTGCAATGCATTTAGTGAACACTCTGGGGGCTGTAGTGAGACCAAAGGGCAGGGCTCGAAATTGGTAATGACTGGCTCCCACTGAAATGTCTCCTGGATCGCCTGTCCATCTTTATATGGTAGTACACATCCTGGAGATCTGTTGAGCACATCCAATTGACTTTCTCGATAAATGGGAATATTGACTGCAGAGTTACCATCCGGAACTTTGACTTCTTCACTGCTTTGTTTAGTTTGCTAAGATCTAGAATGGATCTCCAGTCCTCTGTCTTTTTTGGAACTAAAAAGAATCTTGAGTAAGTTCCAGATCCCATTTGGTCTGTGGGGACCGCTTGGATGACTCTTTTTCTAGCATCAAAAGAATCACTGGTGTTGCACAGTCCTTTTGACCAGGTGAAATGTCTGGTAAGGACTGGTTTACCGGAGGGGGAATGGAAAATTATATGTAATAGCCTCTGGATAGAATTGTTTGCACCCATTTGTCTTGGGAGATTTCTTGCCAGGCATTTGGGTACAGTGACAATCAACCCCTGACTGCCTCCAGAGAAGAGCAGGGGGGCCTTCTTTTAGGAGCGCTGGAAGGGCCTGTCAGATAACGTATCTCTTTCACCCTGATTCTGCAGACCCCCTCTGCCGTGAGGTCAGCGTCTTCCATTATAACCTCCTGCTGTGCTCCTGGGAGAAGAGTCACCATATGCATCAGAGAAACCTTCTTGGAACTTGCAGAACCACATCTTTCTGCCCTTTTGACCTTTGGGATAAGGTCTAGATGAGGCAGAAAAATGGACTGCAATGGCAGATAAGGTTTTCCCTTCCTGCTTGCACCTGGTCAAAGTATCTTTCACCTTTGGTCCAAAAAGGGATAAACCATGACAGGGGGCATTGGTGAAGGAAGACTTGAAGGGTTCGGCAAAGTTGCAAAGGCGCATCCAGGAATGTCACCTCAGGGAAATTCCAGTTGCTGCTGCTCTACTCGCTCCATCAGCTGCATATGAAATCAGTCTCATGGAGGAGTTTACGATGGAATTGAGGGTGGAGAGCTGTAAGGATCCTTTTCTGCAGACCATAAAGCCACGGTACCCTAAAGGGTATCTCCAAGTCCTTTGAGGAGATCCCTTTGAAGTCTTGTAAAAAGAGTAAGGTAATTCAGTGACCGCAGGGTGACAGTCACTGAAGAAAAGGCACGCTTTCCATATCTGTCCATAGTCCTAGACTCTTTGTTAGGAGGATGAACAGATGAGGTCTCGGACACCTTAGTCAAAAATTCCTTCTCTGAGGGAGCAGTAATAAATTTGTTAGGCCTCCTCAGAAGAGGTTCCACTGTATCAAGTAATGTCCAGGCGTTATGGGATATGACGCCTAACAGTTGGTCATATGGGGGAGTCACCCAGGAGGTGGAAGGGTAACACACAAAAGCCACCAGGTATACTGATTCATCCTCTGAAGGGTTGGTGGGCTTCCAGCCACCCCTCTGTTTCAGGATCTCAAGGATGTCCGCGAAGGAGACATCCTCAGAGGGGACTGTGGGGACCCTTCCAACTCATCCAAATCGGTATCAGAAGTGACAGACTCAGGGGAGTCTATGTACTTCCTGTTGCACAGTCTCTTCTGAGGGACTACTTCAGGGGGTACTCTGGAGAAGTTTCGGAAGAGACAATGGCACCTGCAGGGGCTTCCTGAGGTTCTGGATCTCAATGCTTGGGAGGGGGCGGTGGTGATGAGATAGATAATGGCACCTGGGAGGGATGAAAAGTTGGATCCGAGAGCGGGGCTGTCTGAGGAGTTAGCACTCTCTCCATCAGTTCAAATGTCCCCCAGCCCCACTCTGAAGAGACCCTCCGCTCCAAAGAGACAGAAGGTCGACTCCAAGGCAGAGCATGTGGCTCCGAAACTGAGGTAGGAGCCAATCTCAACCTAGTCATGGCACCAAGGGATAGAGTCATACTGGATGACTGTTTGTGTCGACTCCCCTCCCTGGACCTGACTGGCGAGTGTCAGCTTCTAGACTTCTATACATCAGAAGGAGTCGAGGACATCAGAGCCAAAGTCAGAACCGAAGATTCCACAAGTGGTCTCGGTGCCGATGGTTCCGCTACTATCGGATCCAAGCTCTCTGGCTCTGAAGACTCCAGGGTGATTGGAGGAGGAATCCATGAAACAAGCATCGAATGGGATGGCTCAGATTCCTTTGGGTCTGGAGATGACAACATTTTTGCCATGGCTGGTGTATGAAGTAATCTCTTCACCACCCACTCCACATCTTCATCAGATAAACTCCTGGAAGAACGGGTAGACAAAGAAGGAGATCTGCCAATATCCAGAACAGGAGATCGTCGGAGATATCGGCTCCAATAAAGGAGACTGACTCCTTGATACTTCTGTTGGCTCCATTGACACTCTTGGCACCGAAGAAGAAGCCCCAGGTCTATTGGAGTTGAGAAACCTCAGTTCCGATGACACAATCTTTTTTGGTGGCTCCAAAACTGGAGCTGTCGTAGCCAGTCTTTTGGATGATTTAGACTGTGTAGAAGAAGGGGAGGAAGAGTTGGAGCTCTGAGACTTGTCTAAAGCTTCCTGAAAAGGCCCTTTCAATAAACCTCTTGCCATCAGTTTATTTTTATGCTCATGGAGCACCCTGCTACTGAACCCATGACATATGATGCAGGGGTCCTGTAAATGGATGGCACCAAGGCAATAGACGCAACTTGCGTGCCCATCTGTAAGAGACATCTTTTGTGTACATTTCTCGCACGTTTTGAATCCTGAATGCAGTCAAACTGAACTGTGTTGCTACCTCCCAAACTATCAGAGCAAGTCTGCAAAGGGGTTAAGATTTGGTACTCCCTTGTTTATGCACCACATCACTGTGGTGTTGTCTAAGAAAACTTGCACAGGCCATGAAGAGATGATTTTAAACAGTTACTACTACCATCATCTCTTTTCATATTTATGTGCTTTTGTCCATCACATTTGTCCACAGCCCTTGCAGTTTCATGCCTTTTAAAACTGCTCCTCGAGTCAGGACTGCAGCATCTGCTGTAACAGATTGAAGAGAAGGTGAAATGGTTAATGGCAGAACTGGATTTTGAGAGAACTTGCCTACCTATGAAAAAAACCCTCCATACAAATACCATTACAGGGATATAAAAAGAGAAAGGGTGAAGAAACAGAGTACAGACTATCCAGAGATACAACAAGATTTTTCTCATATTAGTACGGCTTACGAATCCTAGATGTCATGAATGCCAGAGTCCTGAGAAATTCTCTGGCAAATACCTAGCTTTGATTGAAAAAGCTGAGGAAGAACATTTGAACATTTCTATTTTGTCTGGAGGAAGAAAGGTTATTTCCAGTGCAGAAACTAACAGACATTCTGTGAAAACGGATGACATAAGATTTCTGTAAGTTCACTTGAAAACTCAAATGGAGCAGAAGATTCTGAACACTTGCTAAGGAGTCCTGATGACTGGAAAGAGAGTCTGCAAATATAAGTCACTTATTAAAATATGGGAAAAAAATGAATGCACTGAAGTCTGTAATAAGCAATTACAGGAGTCAGACACTTAGTAAACACCCATGGTGCAGCAGACAGTCGATAGGGTAAAACAAAGAACTGATGTAAGCCAGGTACTGACACTCTTAAGAAACATCTGAAATGCTTGCCAACAGGAATGTGACGGTAAGCGTCTTTTATGTCTAGCTTTACAATGAAGGCTAGTAAGGGGGAAGATGTAACACAGTCTGAAAGGATAACATTTTAACTGTGTGACCTTGACAAAAATTGAGAAAGGAGAGGTCTAGCAAATGCCCCCAAGTTCCTCCTTTATCTGGCACCAGAAAAATCTTTGAATAAAACTCATTGCCTCTATGACAGGAACTGGTTCTATGACTCCTTGAAGTAACAATCTATTCCACAACTTGAGGAAACAGAAATAAATGGTTTACTGGGCAAGTAGGAGTTCTCTTGAAGAGGGAGGGGACTCCCACTGTGAAGTGTACTCCTGTTGAATGACTTTGAGAACCCATTTTTCTGAAACAATCTGATGCCACATATGGAGATGTAGACACAAATAAAAGGAGAGACTGTCAAGATTGTGGTGATGGGGGGGGGGCTGAAGAGGCTAAGAGTTATTCTGATTTTTCTGGATTGTCCTTAATTTTGAGAAGCTTTCCCCTTCTTTTTGGAGCTTCCTTGTACTGCTTATTAAAAGCCTGTTTGAAGGCACCTTGCGGTATGCATTGCTTTTTGAAAAAAGGAGCTGAGGTGGAAAGATAAATTGCAATTACCTTAGAAAGGAATGTTGGAAGATTTGGACAACCCCTTGAATTAATGCTCCCCCTCAACAAATCTCTTAAGCACCTCGGCAGCATGACGGGCCAATCAGAACTTCTTTGTCCAGGAGAGAATTCAAAATCTCAGTTTCAACATTCTCAGGAAGATTGTGAGAACAAAGCCAAGCAAATCTTTTCATGACTGAAAATATGCAGATATGAAAATGGATGCACTTATCTTTTATGCTTTGTATATGTTTTCTGTGGAGCTTCTCTCCCCAGGCCTCCACTGAAAATGGGCTATCCTGGTAAACAATACCAATAAATAAATAAATGACTGATGCAGAAACAGCAGCAGTGTCATAAGAATACTTTACAGCAAAGATACATTTGAAGAAATTTTTACCCTAGACAAGGAAATATAACAGTTAACTTTTTTCATGTTCTCAGACAGAAGTAAAACCTTCAACATGTAAGCTTGTCAGTTTAAAATTTTGAATGTTAATATGGAAGAATAACATTTCTTCTCAAAAATTTCAAAAGCTTTCCCATCTTGGTCAGGGGAATGGGATTAACATTAACAATTTGTCCAGAAGAAAATGTTTTGTATAAGGAAATCACTACAGGGTCATCTATAGGGTTAATTGAGAGTCTGAGGTATCCTATATAACTTGTCAAGATTTCCCGAGGAAAGAAGGTTGACTATCAGTTAAACTACACGCTGAAAAACATTCTCTAATGCAGGTGGAACAGCTGCAGACTAAGGGATATCCAGTTCTAACATATTATAATACATTTCAAGTGCAATTTCATTCTGATACCACTGAAAAACCATTCATCTTAGATAATGTTTAAAAAATAAATGTCTTCTGGAGGGAAATCTAAAGCAACACTTTCAGAATTAGAATCTTTAGGCTGTAAAGAAAATCTCCCTCCATCCTTTCTTTTTTCTAACTGAAACTCAGAATCAAATTCTTCTTTTTCCTGAAGTAGTACTAGGTAAAGTAAAAGCAAGAAATTAACTCTCTAGCAAGTCCCAGCAAATATTCCCGATCCATAAAAGCAGTACCAGAAGAAGCAAAGTTATTTTTGTTTTCTTCTCCTTGGAAAAAGACAAACTCAAAGCAGGCAAACTATCCCAAGACTTTGGGGGTCCCTTTTCCAGCTGTGTGGTAGACTGCTACCTGCCCCTTCCCCAGAAACCAACAGAAGTGGTTCTCCTTTGTCCTCAGAGTGCAACCTGCATCCCCAGAGAACATCTTTATCCCCTGGTCCTCAGTGACTGTAGGTACTACACCAGCTGAGGCAAGACTGATACTCAAAGACTTCCAGAAATGTTTTTTCTTTTTATACACAGGAGAAGGAAGAACCTAACAGACTGGTAATTGCTCCACAGGTTCAGTTGAGAAGGAGGCACTAAAAAAGGTACCAAGACCAGAGACAGTCTTCAAGTCTTATACCATCAAAAGGGTGCTTCTGTGGTAAGAAAACCAATGCCTGTCCCCAAAAACAGAATTTATTCCCCCTAACACACAAAACCTACAAAAATGTGTAGAAAATAATGCCCCAAAATAGATTTTTACAGTTTGTTCACGCAAGCACACAGAAAATTTCCTAACAAGTAGTGACAGTCCAGTGGATCTACATTTCCTAGCTCAAAAAATAAAATATATACATATGTACTCATTTGTAGATATAGATACATATATAATGTCATAGTAAAAAAGCACATACACTGCTCAGAAAAAAATAATACTATGGAAGGAATTCCCTAGTGGTGAAATAATCTGCCCAGCCTTGAAGGAACAGTAGCTGACAGATAGTACCTCAAAGCCCACTAAAGGAGAGCACATCAGTGGCTTGGAATGTCTGGGAACTATGTTCTTTTATATGGAGCAATAATTGAGCTCTTGACAGAGCGCATGGATAGTTCTTCTCAAGCTTTGAAAAGCTGGCTAGTTGGCAAGGTATGGAACCAAAATAGCTTAAGTCTACTACAACAGTGATTCAATGCTGAGCATCAGTTCTTTGCCCTTGCACAAACAATGGAGAGTTCATGAACGTCTGGCAATACTATTTTATGTTTGCTTATTTATTCTTTGTTGACTGGATTAGTCCCACTAAGCTAGTAGCGTCTTTTCAGGGAGTAGACTTAAGGTGGTACTTCTTATTCTAGAGGAAAACTTAGCCAGGGCATCAGGGAACTTCCCCTATTCTTCAGAATAGGGGGATGGAATTGAAGGAAGTGCATCCAGTTTCTGTCTCTGTTCCAGGCGTGAAGATGGCCCAGACTGACAGCTGTGCCATGGAAAATGTAGTCCAGTGTGTTTACAATGCAAATGTTGGTGAACATATGAAAAAGGATATGGATTTGGCAGAATCGCTGCCAAATGAAGAAACTAATGAGTTTTTAGTGGAGAGTGAGCTCCTATTGGGGGAGAAAACAAGAAAAGAACAGGTTGATGTACAGGAGGAGATGGGGCCTAATTCAGAGGAGATTTTTCAACAGAGGTTGTTCAAGGGTGAGACAGAGCAGCAGGATCAATGTATTATTACAACCCTTGAGTCCAGAGGGTTGCGGGATGATTACTTGTAACAGTTGGTGAATCAAAGTGAGCCAGAAAACAGGGCAGCAGCATTGTGGAGTGATATAATGGAGAGAATAGAGGAAGGAGGGAAAAGAGTGGAATCCAGTGAGAAAACATATACAGAAACAGAAGGAGAAGGAAGGAAGGAAGAAAAGAAGAAAATAAAGAAACAAAGAGCAAGTTCATTGTCAGAATAAGCAGTAAAAAGGACAGAGGGCTAGACAGGTATGAAGTGTGGGACACTTTGCACCATTGGGTGTAACAACAAAGGAGGCAAGAGCATTCATTTTAATTAATAGAGAGATTTTGTGATTTAATCTTTGAGAATGGACAATACATGGAAAACTTTATAGGAAAATTTGAACAGAAAAAAACATGTGCTTCCATGGACAGAATATGTTACGCAACTGTTTTTTTTTTTTTGACAAACAAAAAAGAATAATGGTGCAATTTAGAACTGAAGTGGAACCTGCATTCTTAAAATGACTTTATAAGCTATTTGTAAAGAAGTACTGGACACTACAAAAGGTTATGATGAAACAGGGCTTTGGACTGGAGAATGGGAATGTGGAGTCATATTAAAAATGAAAAATGACAATGTGTTACATATACCAAGTATTATAAATGTTCGTGGTAATGGGTTTTGTGAGATTACAAAGGGCAACCAAAGACTTATTATTTTTGTGTTGAAGATGATCACTTAATTAATGAATGTGATAAGAAAAAATGTTACTTGTGTGGTAATACGGGACATAATGAAATAAATATGATGTAAAGTGCAAGAAATGTGGTAATACAGGACATTCATGGCTAGAATGTGAAATAGATATACAAGAGAATGAAAATATAAGTATACAGGAGGAGGAGATAGAAGAAATGGTTATACAAAAACAAGTACAAAAAAGGAAAGTAATGTAGAGGTCATGTACAAAGGTAATCAACAAGAAAAAGAAAAAAGAAACAGAAGAGACCAGTGAAGAATAATCCGAATGGCAAAGAGTTGTGTTGGGTCTTTCGGCTTTTCCCGGGTAGGGGTCGCCACAGCGGAACTCCGGTCCGCTAATGATTGGTAGTTGATTTTTACGTGCCGAGTTACCAGCCCTGATGCACAACCTTCAAAGAAGGCATGCCCATTCACGCATGTCTCCATGCAGAAGACGCTCTAGCTGAGAATCGAACCGGACAGCGTCTTACTGTGAGAAAATGTGTGATATTATATTTGAAACTGTTTTTCAATGGAAAATTTTCTTGGAGAATATGAAAAAAGAAAGACAATAACCCATGGAATCTTTGTGATAAAAGCATTTAACAGGGAAACAAACAAGAAAATTCACATACAATTTCAAACAGCTGTAGAAAGACCGACTTTGAAAGGACACCTGAAAACTTTATGTAAAGAAGTAGTGGACATTGCAAATGTTTATGACAAAAGTGGTTTGTGGACTGGCGGCTGGGATTGTAATACTCTATTAAAATAGAAAGAGAAAAAATTATACATATACCAAGCATGATAAAGGTGGAGGGGAACAGGGGTGTCATAAAATACTGGGACAGCCCAAAACATTTTTTTGTGGAAAAAAAGACATTTGATAAGTAACTGTGGCAAAAAAAAAATGTTACATCTATGGGGAAATGGGACATGATGCAAAAAAAATGAATTGAAATTTTTTAAATGTAACAAAATTGGGCATTTATGGGTGGACTGCAAAAATGAAAATGAGAGAAAAGAAAGAGAAAAAATGAACAAAGAGAATAAAATTTGAATGCAGTAGAAATAGAAGAAAAAATAGATGAAAAAATAATAAAGAGGACATTGTAGAAGGTTCTGAAATAAGTGATGACAAAGACATAAATTTAGAGATAGTAAAAGAAAAAAGAAAAGGATTATATTGGTAAAAGACAAAAAGGGAAAATTTAAAGAGATAAGTACAAAAGAATAAAGAAAGGAAATTAATTTGAAATAATACATCCAGCTAATGATTTCAGAGTGGTATAATGGTTAAGGTTTTTTGACTAACAGACACAAGGTACAGAGTTTGATTCTCACCTCTGGGAGTGAAATTAGCTAGGCTTACAATGGCCTAGTAAGAAAGCAAGTCAAGTAATTAGCTATGAACTTAAAAAAAACATGAGTCTAATGAAAAAGGAAAATGAAAATTTTAGAATGCTTTCTGTAAATGTGAATAGTATTAAGAATACAATAAGAAAAATGGGGATTTTGGAGTGGTGTACTGCATGTGATGTAGATGTAATTATATTAGAGGACACAAGATTTGTAACAAATGAAGAAAGATTACAAACAGAGAAACTATGAGAAGGAAAGATAATTTGGAATTTGGGAAAAGAGAAATGATCTGGAATAGCTGTATTCTGTAGAAATACAGTAAAGATACTAGATGTAACTTTAGCAAAAGTGGGACGGTTAACCATTGCAAATTTAAAATGGAAAGAACAAGTATATAGAACTATACATTATACGCTTATATTAACTGTAAAGAAAGGGAAAGCATATTTTAATTGTGATTTAAGAGGCAAGCATAAACAGAAAGGAAATTATATAAGAAAAAGTTATAAGCTGTGGTAAGTTAAAACTCTGGGACAAAAATTCATGGACTTACAAAAGAGGTATGTATAGAACTGAAATAGATTATTTTACAGTACCAGAAGGTTTAGTTATAGGAGAAGGGGAGGTAGTTAAAACAGGATTTTCTGATCATCTTACAATATGGCTAGAGATAAAGGAAAACAATGAATACATAAAAATAGGCAAATGAATTAAAGGGATAAGTGAGAAAGCATGGGATAAAGAAGGAAAAAGATTAGCAATACAGTTATGGAAGATCAAATTACTATGAGAACATTCTATAAAAACTGGTCTAAATGGTGGATGATATTTAAGGAAAACTATAAAAAAATTTTTTCACAGTGGTAATATGATGTGAGAAAAGTAGACAAAAATATAAAAAAAATATAACGATGCATTGGAAGATTTAGAACATAATGATATAAAGTATTTTGACAAAGAAAAACAATTACATGAAAGTAATAAAGAAAAAATACAAGAATTGTTATATAAACAGATATTTTTACAAAGAAAAAAAGAGAAGTATCGAGTTATTTAAGCAGATTAGTAAAGGAAGATGGTAGTGTAATGAGAGAAATAAAAAATGTAAAATGAGAAGTAGTAAGAAACTGTTTGAAGAAAAAAAGATATTGTATAAAACATGCAAAGTAAAAAAAAAAGGTAACAGAAAAAGAAAATAGTTGGAAAACGAAGTTTATTTAAATGAGCTAGATCAAGTATTAGGACAAGTAAATATAAATTTGGCTGTAGGAGCAGATGGAATAGGGTATGAAATGTATAAAAGTTTAAGGGATTGGAAAAAAAGATTTAGAATGAATGGTTAAATGAAGGTTATATGTATAGAGAATTATGTAGTGGGATAAACAATTAAATTCATAAGGAAGAAGGAAGATACAAGACAATTAAAAAAAAACTTGAGACCGATAGTACTGAATAATAATAATTCTAAGATCTTTATGAAAATAATACAAAAGAGATTTGAAACTAAAATGGAAAATATTATGGAAGACAGAAGGGTTGCCAAGAGAAGTTGTGGATGACATTATGAATAGAAAAGAACAGAAAATCATGATAGGAGACCTTAATAAGGCATTTGACACAAATGGACATGTAATGGGTGGTACAGTCGTGCAGCAGTTAGCTTTGTCACCTCACAACAAGAGGTTCTTCAGTTCAATTCTTAGCTGGCGTGCCTTCTGTGTAGTCTGCATGGCCTCCCTGCATTCACATGGGTTTCCTCCAGGTGCTCCAGTTTCCTTCCACATTCAAAAGATGTGCGTCTGGAGTGTTTCTTCCCAAGCCTCTGCTGAAAATGGGCTCTGTCCCAGTCAGCCTTTCCCAGTAAACAAATATTAAATGAATAATAAATAAATAATAACAACAAATAAATCTTATGGGTAATAATGAAAGAATATAATTTGTGAGAAAGTTAGGAAAGTATATATGTCAGCCTATAGTTATAATAAAGTAAAAATACTTGTAAATAGCTGGTTAAGCCAAACGATACATATAAAGTGTGGTGTAAGACAGGGATGTCCAATGAGTTGTATACTCTTTACATTAGTTAAGAATGTGATATTGTGTGAAATTAATTACAAAATGAAGGAGGTGGGGTACATAACACCTGAAGGGCTAAGAATTCCAGTTCTGTTAACATAAGCAGATAACATTATAATAATTGCAAAACAAAATGTATAAAAGAAATAATTTGCAAAATGAGTGACTAGAGATGATAGAGATGGCTTTAAATGAAGGGAAAAGTAAAGGTTTGGTTTAGGTAATTAAGTAATGCAAGGGGGTATATATTTTACAATGAATTACATTTCTGTTTTAGTTATAAAATTTGGGAATAAGGGTGTAAGTAGAATTCATTGGGAAAAAAAAAACAAAAGAAGAAATAAAACAAATCTGTTTTTTCTGGAGAACATATAAATTATCATTCAGAAAAAAAAAGTTTATTTGATAAATTTAGTACTGATCAAAAAATAGCATACTTAGCAAGTGTATTTATGCTGCCAACAGTATTTGAAAAGGAATTATTACATATATATTTTTTTCATTTATATGGGGTTCTAGATGACATCCGGTAAAAAGAGGAGTGAGGTTTAGGGTTAATTAACCCAATGGTATATCCTGCTTCACAAAAATTGTTAAAAGTGGATAAATGAAAAAGATGTGAAATTAGTAGTAAAACTGCAAAATAAGGATATGGTAAAAAAAAAGAGAAAAGGATTGCATAAATGAAAAAATACAATGTTGCAAAGAAAAATATTTTTTGTGGAAAACAAAAATTGATGACGTAGAAATATAGACATGTATAGCATAAGAATGTGATAAAACGTAATCCAAGAGATAGAAAATTTATTGTTATAAAAATAAAAAGCAAATGGTGTAGAATGTCAAGACTGTTGTGGAGACTGGTAATAGATAAATCGTCAGTAAAAGGAAAGGCGATAGAGTACGTGTACATTGCCAAGAAAAAGAAACTATGGAACATGTGTTTTTGAAATGTAAAAGAGTAAAAAACTTATGGGGAAAGTTATGCAAAGAAATTTTTTGAAGATGTAAAATAAGTGAATAAAATAAACTGGATATGACTAAATAGAGATATAAGAATATGAGTAAAGAATATGTTAAAAGAATAGATACAAAGTTATTTTATGTTATGTGGGTTATATGGAATGAAAGAATAAATGAAATTATGTTTAATGGTAAATAGATTTTACCAACACAATATTAAGTAAAATCAGAAAGTGTGTATGGGAAAAGGAGTGGGGGATCTAATAGGGATGAACATTTAGTATGATTGTAAAGGAGATTATGAATATGTGTAAACAGATTTGTATAATTATATATTTGTACATATGTAAATAAGAGTTATTTTTGTATATAAATACAGGACCCCTACTCTTTTGTACAGGTGCTGTAGTTTACATCAACAAAAGGAAAATTATTGTTTGCACAAGTTTTGTGTGGAGTCTACAACAGTAGGGGTTACCAGGGTTGCTGCTAGTGCCATTTGGTTCATGCATGGACTACTGTGAGGTGTGCCTATATTGTCAGTGTTAAGCTGAATACATTCAAGAAGAATGCAGGACTCTGAAATGGGACTGCCTTGCATTTCATCCAGTTTGTGGTCTTCACAAACAGGGTACAAAAGTGCAGCCAAGGTACAGTGATTATATCTAGCCTGGGGATATGAGGGTTGCATTTTTGTTACTTGCAGATGATGACGATGATGTTTGTTTACCTTCAAATGACTATAAGCTCTATTCAGTGTGAAATTAAGTGGTCTGCTGCTGAGTATGAAGTGGCAGTGATGAAATCAGCACTTTCAAATCACTGGCAATATTTCCCTGGCAGTGGATTGCTCTTTGCAGGTGAAGGAAGTGGAGAAGTTAAAGGCTTGCTCATCAGCAGAGTTAGAGAGTAGCAAAACACTGACCAAAGGATTGCTACAGGACTGCAGATATAGCATCGGATTATGCAAGGAAGTTATGAATTTAGTCATCGGCTGAAGCTTTCAATTAAATGGACTGTACAGCCTCCTATCTCCACTTATGGTTCTAAGCTTTGGGTATTAACTGAAAAGATCACAGATTTAAGTAGGAGAAATCAAGTAATTTTGCAGTGCAACTGGCCTCACTCTTAATGGAAAGGGTGAGTAGCTTTGCAATCCAGGAAGCTATTGCCAGTTTAGCTGCTGCTCCTCTAGGCTGAGAGGAGTTAGTAGTTTGGCCACCCTGTGAGAGTGCCTTTAGGCACCTTCCAAGGAATGCATAGCAAGTATAACCCACTGGGAAGAATGAATGATGCAGACCCAGTGTCAGCTGGAGGTATTATATGTCTCTTGGCTTGCTTGGGATTGGAGGTATTACATCCTTTGTCTTGTATGGAAATCTCACAGGATAAGCAGAAGACTCCTGCTAGGGGTAGAAAGTCTACCCTTCTCAGCTTGCTACCACCGCAACCCTTACCAGCACAAGCAGTTCAGAAAATGGAAGGATACAAGAAAGATATAGATTGGAAAACAGTTCCATGGGATGTAGCAAGAAACTCTTCATAAAATATCTTGGTTAAAGACTATAACCACCTCAATATTTAATAGTCTGAGCAAGTTTTTGGGAATTATATCATCATATAAGACAATTCTAATATTAATGGCTGATGCTAAATTATATGTAGAGATACTACCAGACAACCTAGGCTCCATATCCAAATTAACTAAAGGGACCATACAAGTTTGGCCAAGAAAAGAGATTAACAGTCAGGACAACAAGGGAGACAAAAGAAACCTAACAAGAGCTTTGTTTAGCATGGATGCATTTCAGGCATTTGAAAGAGCAAAATGTGCTCTCCTTCAGACCCCTTCACACAAACACATTGAGGAATGCTGGGAAATTAAGTGACATCCAGGGTGAGTGGTACAAAAGTAAATACTGTACATGAATAATCTGCTGTTATCAGTTAAGAAGAAGGAAAGCTGGTTTAGGGGCATCTGTGATAAGTTAACACACTTTTGTGCCCTACCGATTATTACTGCATTCAACTATTCATTTTCTGATACCTTTCTTTACCAAGTTCACAGTCATATGGGAGTCGGAAGCTAAGCACTGAACATATGGCAGAGAGCAAATCCTAGATAGGACACCAATCTTTTTCTAAAAGAACACATATGTACCCCCCCCCCCCCAAACACACACTACTTAAATAGTTTAACAGAAAACAAATGTTGCTGGAAACCGCTGAGGTTCAGGATAAGTATAAAATTTATTGTTGAGGAGGCATTGGTTCCAGTTGCCGTACAGGCAGCTATTCCTGGCACTTCGACGGAAGTGTTACCACAAGTTTTAGTTGATACAAGCTCTGTAGCGGCTTTGCCGCTAGGCGATACAGGATGTATGAACAATTTAAACTGTTCAGCTTCACAAGGAATTAATAGTAGCCCTTTGGTATGTACCGTGCCGGAACAGAATGAGAGGATATCAGCTGAACACAAGGCGCATGCTTTTGGTATGGGCGATTGTATTACAGGGGCACGTTCCAAAGTTAAATCAGGCCAATGTCATTTTTTGGGTCTATTACCGGCGCAGGTGAAGAAAAAGGGGTCATGAAAGAGGTCGTTGAGCGACGACAGAGATCTAACCAAGAAAAGGAGAACATTGGACTGACTCCTTTTCTGGATAGTGGTATTGTTTTTAATTTATCTACATATGTATTGAGCAGTGAACAATTGACAGTCCTGAACAAGGGATTGACATTTGTGCCGAGTAAGGCTTGCTTATATAGTGACATTGTGATGGATCTCATGTTTTTTTGTCGTAATGTGATGTTACGCAAGTTTTTTGGGGATACTGGTTCTGCTAAAATAAATCCACATAAACCAAGCTGTTTTGTTCCACCACTGCTACCAGCACTTAATCTATTTATTAGTAAGTGCGAAAGTGAACTAATGACCTATTTTCAGAGAGGAGGGTATGATAAGTTTTATAACCTGACCAATGAACAGAGACAGGTGTTAGAGGATCTTAGTAACAACTTAGACCTAACAATTAAGATGGCTGATAAGGGTGGAGCTGTGGTTGTGCTTGACACCAGCTGGTATAATAGGAAATTGAAGGAGATGTTATCAGAGGGTGATGTTTACACCCTATTAAATCCAGCTGAGGTTAAGCGAGTGATAGATAGGGTACATGGCCGCCTACGCTGGTTGCACAATCATTTGTACATAATGCAGGAACTACTAGATTTTCTTATGATTGACAAGCCTGTTACACCCATATTTAAGGCACTGCCCAAAATACATACGTCTCTAGTCGACCCACCCCTTAGACCTATTGTATCAGGTAGAGGGTGGGTCACTGAGAACATTTCAATTTGGTTGGAATTCACCCTCAGGCCATTTGTTGAAAAGATTGAGAATGTGTTAAAGGACACAGGTCACTTTCTCACCATTTTAGGTGAACTGAATAGAGAAGGTTCTATGGGTGGATCCTTAATGGTTACACTTGATGTCCATAGCTTATTCACTGTTATTGGTAACAACTATGGGGTATGTGCTACTGCGGAACTTTTGCGGACTATGGGGGTCACTGATTTGAAAATTGGACCTCATTAAGGAATTATTAATGTTAGTATTAGAAAATAATGTATTTGTAGGGGCAGGTTCTGTATATAGACAGGCACAGGGGGTAGCGATGGGTACCCCCTGTGCCAATACATACGCCAATCTTGTCCTTTCGTATTGGGAGAAGTACCATGTTTTGGGGAATGATGAATGGAAGAGATACATAGGTACATATCTGCGTTTTGTAGATGATATTTTTATTTTATGGAAGGGAGATGCTTTATTGTTAGCTCAATTTGTTGAATACCTCCATTCCACAACCTCTTTTTTGAGGTTTAGTGTTAAAAGTTCTTATGAATCACTAGATTTTTTGGATGTGAGTATAAAACAAACAAAGGATGGTTTTATTTCACAATTGTTTAGAAAGGAGTGTTGGAAGAACACGTTGCTATCTTTTGATAGCATGCACCCCCGATTCACTTTCCCCAATATAGTGCAAGGACAGGTAAGCAGGACATCAAGGGTTAGTATGGTTGACACACAGTTTGATGAAGAAGTTATTAAACTGAGGAAGTGTTTTCAGGATAGGGGATACAGAGAGGGTTTGGTAGATAAAGTGGTGGATAGAAGCAGGGCATGTAGGCATAGTAGGTACAAACCATGGATTAACACGACTCGGGCTGAGTTGGAGAATAACCTTATTGGTAATGGTACACAAACAAGACAAAAGATCATGCTGACCTATGGTAGTAACATTAGGGGGATTTGTGACATTATATACAAGAACTGGAACATCATTACCAGTGATGATGGTCTAAGGGATATAGTAGGTAATAACCCGCAGTTTGGCTATAGAAGGAATAGAAACCTTAAGGACATGCTTTGTAAGGAAAGGATGGTCAATAGTAATAAGTATATGCCAAACACAGTGGGCACTGTTCCATGTGGTCAATGCAAGGCATGTGGCCACATTAATAAGGACACCATTTTTGTACATCCGGTCAATGGTAGGAGGATATTTTTAAAAGGGAGGGCGACATGCAGGACCACTGATGTGGTATATTTGGCAGACTGTATGTCCTGCCCCAGTTACTACGTTGGGAAGACCAACAATATGCTAAAGGTCAGAATTTTGCAACATCTGTCATCAATTAGGAATTGTGATGAACACAATGCCCTGTATAGGCATGTGAAAAACAATCCAACACACTATTTTAAATTTAGGGTTATAGTTAATGTAAATTTGAATTGAAGGGGGGGGGGGGACATCAAACAGATAACAGAAGTAATTGAATCAAAATGGATCTTAGAACTGACAGCCCATAGAGATCCAGGGCTGAATGATGTCGTACCCCTTAAGCCAGCCCTCAAAAATAGGCGTTTTTTTACTAAGTTTTTATCGGTGGATTTGTATTTTAAATTGACTTGTTTGTGAGTAGTTTGTTGTCTGAAGAAGGGGTTTGGCCCGAAAGCGCTCACTCTGTTTTTTGCTTGTGCAACAATAAATTTTATTCTTATTCTGAACCTCAGCAGTTTCCAGCAACGTTTGTTTTCTGTTGGATTTCATACTGCTGTAACGGTTGCGGATTTTGGCATAGCACAAACTTTTTCTTGGATTTACTTAAATAGTTTAAAAGATCCGCTTACTGATATGTCTCTTTGGGATGCAGGAGGAAAACGAAACCACACTAGGACAAAGGGAATGCATGCAAGCTCTGCACAGAATGCACCTCTGCTGGAGGAAAAAAGAAGTTATGTACTTACGATGATGTTCCATCTGTGTTGTCCATTTTCATTCATCCTCAACTAATGGGATCAGATCCAATCCTCGGATCCGACTCAGCCATTATACAAGCTCCTTCCCTACCCATAATAAACCACCACTAGCATCCTTCAGATCTTGTTTGCAGCTTGACAGGAAGACTATAAAAGAACTGCCACAACTGGAGTAAAACAAAAAGGACACAGATGTCCTGAAGAGTCTCATTCCTCCAGAATTCAGCTATGAAAAATGGAGGGAGACGTTGGGAGGGAAGTTGAGGAAGAACTGCTTTCTTGAAAAAAAAAATATCCCTGTTTCCTGCCTTTCCCTGGCTAGAATAGTCCCCTATACAGGCTTTGATGTATTCTGGACTTTGGGATAGTTCCTGTGTTGCCCATTAACTTACTTGGATAGAAGGAAGTTTCTTTGCTCACCAGTGGGAGTGGGGAGCCTTGAGCAGCCTATCTGTCCCTGAAGGAGTGACCTCAGCACAATAATCTTGTAGTAATTGGCTGTTTTGGGCCATTTCTAGCTCTTTGAAGTTCCCTGCTTAAAAATCCACCTGTGAGCGTTTTTTTCGCTTATACTACTCAGCAACAGCTCCTCGTGGTCCTGCAGAGTGGTGCTAGCAGCAGAGAATCGAAAAAAGCGACTACTTTCAAGATTTAAGTATATTTTTGCTGTTTCTACCTGTGAGACCTTCCTTTCTTGCTGAAAACGAAGTTAAACTGCTAATTTAACTGTATTTAGCATTTTTATTACCTGCACTTAAGTTAAAGTTTGTTTGTTTAACTGTTGAGGCTGCCCACTCAAGTGCGCTAGCCTGTGCATTTAGTATACTGTTCTTTTTCTGCATTTTCCTGTTGCTTTCTTGAAAAGAAAAAAATATATATATCCTTGTTTCCCTGGCTAGAATAGTCCCCTATACAGGCTTTGCTGTATTCTGGAGTTTGGGATAGTTCTTGTGTTGCCCATTACCTTACTTGGATAGAAGGAAGTTTCTTTGCTCACCAGTGGGAGTGGGGAGCCTTGAGCAGCCTATCTGTCCCTGAAGGAGTGACCTCAGCACAAGAATCTTGTAGTAAATGGCCGTTTTGGGCCATTTCTAGCTCTTTGAAGTTCCCTGCTTAAAAATCCGCCTGTGAGCGTTTTTTTCGCTTATACTACTCAGCAACAGCTCCTCGTGGTCCTGCAGAGTGGTGCTAGCAGCAGAGAATCGAAAAAAGCGACTACTTTCAAGATTTAAGTATATTTTTGCTGTTTCTACCTGTGCGACCTTAATTTAACTGTATTTAGCGTTTTTTTTATTACCTACACTTAAGTTAAAGTTTGTTTGTTTAATTTAACTGTTGAGGCTGCCCACTCAAGTGTGTTAGCCTGTGCATTTATTATACTGTTGTTTTTCTGCATTTTCCTGTTGCTTTCTTGAAAAAAAAAAAAAAAAAAAAAAAAAAAATATATATCCTTGTTTCCCGCCTTTCCCTGGCTAGAATAGTCCCTTATACAGGCTTTGCTGTATTCTGGACTTTGGGATAGTTCCTGTGTTGCCCATTACCTTACTTGGATAGAAGGAAGTTTCTTTGCTCACCAGTGGGAGTAGGGAGCCTTGAGCAGCCTATCTGTCCCTGAAGGAGTGACCTCAGCACAAGAATCTTGTAGTAATTGGCCGTTTTGGGCCATTTCTAGCTCTTTGAAGTTCCCCGCTTAAAAATCCGCTTTAGCGCGCTTTTGTGCGATCTTGCGCGAAGTTGCTCTTAGTGCAGCATCGGGCAGTGCTGCTTAATCTAGTTTAAACTATTTCTGGCTCCGCAAAGTCTACTCTTCAGTTTTTCCCTTAGAACTGCTCTACTTTCAATCTAGACAGTCTATTCTCTATCTAAAAAGCCCAGCACTTGCTCCTAAAGCATTTTTACACAAGTAAAGCACTCTTAAACAAAAAAGTAAGTACTACATCCAACTACAATCCCCTTGAATACCCATTTCCCTATAGGTCCCTTCTGACTCAGTTACACAGCAATCCCTTACACTATATTCTAGCATGGCGAAGGGTCAATTACTGGCGTCCTCTCCAGTTCTGCTGGTGAATCTGGGAATCTTGAGGCAATGTTACAACTGCCTCATGTACACAGACAACCCTCTCCTCCTCCCAACAAATACAAATATATGTGAGAGATGCGACTATATAGCCAAACTGGAGGCTGAGCTCTCTCGACTCAGTACTGGCAAAACCAGTCAGGAGGAGAAGGAAACCACACACACCACAAACCCAGTCTCACATAGACCTATCACAACTGCAAACCAAACACAAACACAAAAACACATACTCGGAGGCTCTAATTAAAAATCTTCCAAAACAACAGAGGCCTCCAAAGCAGACATCCAAGCAACCACTACCTCAAAACATAGCACATGCAACACATAGTTCACATAGTCAGTGTGCCAAGCAGTCACAGCGCTTAAGGCCAAACATGCCTGATCCACTTGTAATAGGTGACTCCATAGTCAGACACACTGACGTCCCGCTCACCAGACTAAACAAGGAAAAGGTTACAGTAAGCTGCCTGTCGGGCGCTAGAATCCGCCACATAACACAAGCACTCAGGTCACTCCAAAGCAAGTACAAATAAGACTCAGTCATTGTCCATGCCGGTGTGAATGACCTGAGACATACCTCCCTGGACTACATGAAAAGAGACATAGAGGAGCTCTCTGATTATGTAGCCCAGGCTGGTATGACCCTGACCCTGAGCAGCATCTTACCCTCACCAAGAATGATACCTCAGTACAAAGACAAAATGATCAGCTTTAACAATTGGCTCAATTACTGGTGTCATTCAAAGGGGATCCAATGTCTGGCTGCTTGGGATGACATGCTTGACAAGCCATACTGCTTCACAAGGGACGGCTTGCACCTGTCACCCCTGGGCTTCCGGATATTGGCCAAGGCTCTTGCCACCCCCATAGTGCCTTTTTTAGGCAAGGCTCAAAAGACAAACCCACCTCCCTAGAAAACACAAGTGGAAAAAAACTAAGGGTAATGCTGCTCAACGCCAGAAGTCTAAACCTCAAAATGCACGCTCCCGAAGCCCTCCTCAGTATGGAGAACATCGATGTCTGTGCAGTGACTGAAACCTGGTTCAAGGCTCCTGAGAGCACCCCAGCACTACCAGGTTATACCTCATATCATGCTTTTCGGCCCCAAAACTTGGATCAAACCACAAAAGGAGGGGGAGTATCCATATTCATCAAAGATACCCACACCTCCAGGTTAGTGGCAACGTACGAAGCTTCAGAGACCATCCATGTGCAACTAACCATAGGCAAAACTGCCTTACAGTTTGTAGCATGCTACAGACCACCCTCTCAAACTTAGGAACCCCACTCAGCCTTCCTGAAGACACTGAAGAGTATGAATGTCTCTCCAAATACCATGATATTGGAAGACTTTAACTACCCAAACATACAATGGGAGCATTACTCAAGCCCCAACACCCTAGCCCAAAGGTTCCTAGAATTCATAAACTCAAATGCGATGGAACAACTAGTCACCACTCCCACAAGAGGAGATAATATACTAGGACCTGATCATCACAAACATGGGGACACAATGCTCCACACCAGAAGTATACCCCTCATTGGCGAGATCAGACCATAAATTAATCTCACTGGAAATCCACATCCTGCCCCCACCCCCAGCACAAAAGACCACAGTGAAGAATTTCTCAAAAGCTGACTTCACACTTCTAAAGACTGAAGTGGTATCCTTCAAGGTCCCTGGGCCAGAGGAAACCACAGCCCACACAGCTGAATCCTTTATAAATGCTTTCTACAGACACATTCAAGAATGCATGGATCATGCAATCCCAAATAAAACCAAGACCCATTCCCCCAAAGGCAGGCGTCCTGCCTGGTGGACCCCAGCCATAAACAAGCTCTACAACAAGAGGAGGAAGCTACTACATGACGGAGCAAAATCCCAAAAAGGGAAGGCATCTCTGATCAGTACTAGCAAAAACCTACGATCACTCATAAAATCATCCAAGGCCAACTTTGAGAGAAAAATCGCAAAAGACACTAAAGACAATCACAAGGCCTTCGTTAGTTATGTTAGAAACCTGGCTGGAAACTCCCAGATATGCTCAGAGTTAGTCCAAAATGACAAAAAATACACTGAACCCACAGACATTGCCAACATACTGGCAGACAGGTTCAGTGCAAATCCCCCCCCCCCCCAAAAAGGGGAAATATCAATCCCAGCAGAGTGTAGCCTCCCTGACATCTCAGATGCCCAGGTGAGAGCCGCCCTCTCCAAAGCTAAAAACTCAGCATCAATGGGACCAGACGGTATCCCGGGTTGTGTGCTACATGAACTCCAAGAGGTACTAAACCCGCACATAAGGCGGCTGTTTAATCTTAGCCTTACTACAGGATATGTACCCAAAGAATGGCATACAGCAACAGTGTTCCCACTCCACAAAGGAGGTGCCTCTAAGGACCCTGGAAATTACCGCCCATAAGCTTGGCGAGCCTGGTCTGCAAAGCTATAGAGAGGATCATTATGAAACTCATAAACAAAGACATTGGGGACCTACAGACACTGGATCCTACCCAATTCAGCTTTGTCAAGGGCAGATCCTGCCTTTTGAACCTGGTCGACTTTTTTGAAACGGTCACTAAGGCCATTGATGAGGGTAAGGCAGTTCACACAGCCTACCTCGACCTTGCAAAAGCCTTCGACACAATACCCCACTCGGGCATCATAGACAAGCTCACCAGCTTAAATGTAAACCCATATGTCATAAGATGGGTTGCAAACTGGCCAGAACCCACAAGGTCAAAATTACTGGAGCCATGTCAGACTCTAAGCCAGTCACAAACGGTGTCCCACAGGGCTCGGTCCTGGGACCCCTCTTGTTCAGCATTTATTTTTCAGAGGTGCAAGCAAACATAGGAGGATTGTGGCTGACAAAGTTCGCAGATGACTGCAAACTGGGCGCCATAATTGATACTCCAGCGGACACAAGCATCCCTTCCGAAAGGCCTCATGGAAACGGAAAACTGGTGCCAGAGCCATGGCCTTAAACTGAACGCCAAAAAATGTATAGTCATACCCTTTGGGAAAAATAAAGTACCACATAGGTGGTAATCCATTAAGTACAGAAGAAGTAATCAGGGACCTAGGGACCCAAGTTGACAGAAACCTCTCATTTGACACTCACATTGCCAAAGTGGTTAGGAAGACCTTCTATATTGCCCACCTTATCATGAAAGGATTCACATCTAGATCAAGAGAAGTCATTGTGCCCCTATACTCTTCCCTTATCAGGCCCATAATTGAGTACAATGCCCCATTTGGGATGCACCTTAACTGACAACTGCAGCAGTTAGAAAGGCCCCAAAAGTACCTCACTAAGAGGATCAAGGGTCTCAAACATATGTCATATGCTGCCCGGCTGAGGAAACTCCAGCTCTATTCAGTCGCATACTGCCTACTCAGAGGCGATCTATGCCTGACGTACAAGGCCATGTCCAATCCAGAATTAATGGACATGCTCCACCTCAGAAAATCCAAATCCACCAGAGCCACGAGAGCAAGAGATTTGAACCTCAACACAGAAATAAATAGGATGTGCTGGAGGGACAGATTCATAACCCAGAGGCTCCCTACACTTTGGAACAGAATCCCAGTCCATGTTAGGCAGAGCCCCTCACTGACTCTCTTCAAGAGGAATCTTGACGAGTGGATGGGAGATCGTAGGTTTAACCCGGGGGTCATCTCTGCATCACTACTAGACAGAGGCACAGTAAATTAAACCCTAGATGGGCATAGTATTCTCATTCCAAGGGGTAGCGAAAGCCACACACACTCTGGCTAGGCTTATAAATGCCCTAGGGCAGATAGCCTAGTATGAACCTATGAAAATGGACAACACAGATGGGACATTATGGTAAGTACATCACTTCTTTATCTGATGTTGTCAATTTTCATTCATTCCCCAACAAATAGGACAGAGTCCCCAGCTACCTAAATTCCTAGGTGGACTCTAAGGAAGAATATTCCTGAGTACAGCTGAGCCAAAGGCTGTTTTTCCTCTCAAAGCCAGATCTTGTTTACAATGACTGATTAAGGTATGAGGATTTGACCAATTTGCAGCTGCATATATATCATCCATAGAGGCTCTAGACTGGAATACAGTACAATTTGCTACAGATCCGGTTGAGTGAGCCTTTACTGGTTTTGGTAAGGGTAGAATCCAATTTGTTACAGGCAAATGAAATGCAATCTGTCAACCATCTGGCTAGAGTTACCTTTGTGACTGATTTGCCCAACTTATATGCAAAGGAAAAAAATAACTGATCTGTCTTTCTAATTTCTTTTGTTCTGTGCAGGTATGAACATCCAGTAAGTGCAGCATATATTCCCCTTTACTTGTAACTTTGGGAAGAACCCTGGCGAACAGTTAATGGATTGGTTAATGCTGGACTCTGACATCACCTTAGGCAGATGGAAAGCACTGGTACGAGGGAAGCACTGGTAAGTAAGGTGACCCTATCCTTGTAAAAAATCAAATATGGAGGCTTAAAAGATCATGCTTAAATTTCTGAAATTCTTCTAGCAGACATAATTGCAACTAAAAAGATAGTTTTCCAGGACAAAAATTTAAGATCACATTTAGTTGCAGGTTCAAACGGAATATCAAGGCTTGCAGTACCAAATTTAAATCCCATGGTGGTATGGGGTCTTTGTGAAGGAGGTCTTAGCAGAAGACTACCTTTTGAAAAAAACTTTGCACAGTTTACAGGATGCCAGGACAGAATTTTGAAACCCCACATGAAAGTTAGATATTGCTACAAGTTGAACTTTAAGAGTTGATGAACCTGAACCCTCACTAAACAAACTTGCTAAAAATTCAAGAATAGAATGAATTGGAGCTGAGAAGGGGTCTGTCTGGTTTTGTTCTGCCCAATAAATGAACATTCTTCATTTAATCCTGTAGAGTTTCCTAGTGGAAGGTTTATGGGAAGATAAAAGTATGGAATGTACAGGGGAAGAAAGTACTGGTTGCCTGGCTATTAAGAGAATTGGAGAAACCACACTGTTATAGGTTCATAGGTAGGTACTAGGCTATCGGCCCTAGGGCCCATACAAGCCTAGCCAAAAAATGTACCCTGGCTTTCGCCACACAAGAGAATTATTTTCCTGTGCCCCTGTCGAGCAGAGCCACAGAAGTGATCCCCGGGGTGAATTTCCCATTTCCCATCCAATCATCAAGATTTTTCTTGAAGAGTGCTAATGAGGAGCACTGTTTGACATAGATAGGTAGTCTGTTCCAGAGTATGGGAAGTCTCTGGCCCATACAAGCCTAGCCAAAAAATGTACCCTGGCTTTCGCCACCCAAGAAAATTATTTTCCTGTGCCCCTGTCGAGCAGAGCCACAGAAGTGATCCCCGGGGTGAATTTCCCATTTCCCATCCAATCATCAAGATTTTTCTTGAAGAGTGCTAATGAGGAGCTCTGTTTGACATAGATAGGTAGTCTGTTCCAGAGTATGGGAAGTCACTGGGACAGGAATCTATCCGTCCAGCATGTTCTGTTTATTGTGGTGACAAGGATTAGGTCCCTAGAGCGTGTAGCTCGGAGGGATTGGGATTTCGTTAAGTGGAGCATGTCCAACAGCTCTGGGTTTGACATAGCTTTGTATGTTAGGCAGAGATCGCCCATGAGTAGGCGATATGCGATGGAGTAAAGCTGTAGTTTTTTGAGACGGTCTGCATAGGGCATCTGTTTGAGGCCAGTAATCCTCTTTGTGAGGTATTTCTGTGGTCTTTCCAGTTGTTGTAGATGTCTTGTGAGGTACATACCAAAAGAGGCGTTGTACTCTATAATGGGTCTAATGAGTGATGAGTAGAGGGGGAACAATGACCTCTTTTTTTCTGGATGAGAATCCTTTTGTGATGAGATGAGATGAGCCACGTAGAAGGATTTCCTGACCACTGTGGCAATGTGATTATCAAAGGAGAGACTACTGTCCACCTGTGTCCCAAGGTCTCTTATTACATTTTCAGCATTAAGTAGACTACCAGCTATGTGGTAGTTCATGGGTACAGAGTTTTTACCAAAGGGGCTGACAATACACTTTTTGGCATTGAGCTTCAGGCCATGGCTTTGACACCAGGTATCTGTCTCAGTGAGGCCCTTTTGTAGTTTGTCCACATCGTTAGGAGTTTCGATTATGGCTCCTAGTTTGCAGTTATCTGCAAACTTTGTTAGCCAAAGACCTTCCGTGTTGGCCTGCTCCTCAGAGAAGTAGATACCAAGCAGGAGAGGACCCAGGACTGAACCCTGTGGTACTCCACTTGTCACTGGTCTGATGTTGGATTTGGAATCTGCTACTTTCACAGTGTGGGTTCTGTCCATGAGCCAGTTGGCAACCCATCTTGTGACATAGGGATTTATAAACAGTTTAGTGAATTTATGTATAATTCCAGAGTGGGGTATGATTTTGAAAGCCTCGGTGAGGTAAGCTGTGTGAACCATTTTACCCTCATCTATGGCTTTGGTGACTGCTTCAAAGAAGTCAATCAGGTTTAGGAGACATGATCTGCCTTTTACAAATCCAAACTGGGTAGGGTCCAGAGTTTGGAGATTACCAATGTCTTTGTTTATGAGTTCCACAATGATATGTTCCATGGCCTTGCAGATCAGGCTCGTCAGGCTAATGGGGCGGTAGTTCCCGGGGTCCATCGTGGCTCCCCTTTTGTGGAGTGGGATAACAGTCGCGGTGCACCATTCAGTGGGTACAAAGACTGAGGTGAGGCTATGACTGAACATGGTACTTAGGTAGGGTGCCAGTTCATTCTGCAGTTCGTGCAGAACGCAGCCTGGGATATTGTCAGGTCCCATGGATGCTGTGTTCTTGGCTTTGGAGGGTGTGTTTTTTACCTGTGCAGCCGTGATTATAGGAACTTTGCATTCTTCTGGTATAGAGATGGGCCCTCTAGGGGGGTGGGGGGGGGGTAAAGTTAGCACTGAACCTATCTGCTAGGATGTTGGCAATATCAGTTGGTTCTGCATATTTGGTGCCATTGTGCTGTAACTCACAGCAGATCTGAGTGTTCCCATTTAGATTCTTGACATAGCTATAGAATGCTTTGTGGTTGTCTTTAGAGTCAGTGGCAATTTTGTTTTCTTAACTAGCTTTGGAGGATTTTATGAGGGTTCTCAGCTTCTTACTGAGGTTGACCAGGGAGTTCCTCCAGTCATGGGATTCTACTCCTTTTTGCAACAGTTTCTTTCTTCTGTTGTAGAGTTTGTTTATGGAAGAGGACCACCAGAATGGCTTCCTTTTTTTGGAGGATAGCATCTTGGTTCTATTAGGGACAGCATGATCCATGCACTTGTGTAAGTGCTTATAAAAGTGCATTTGTGTAGGATTCGGCAGTCATACCTCTATTGTCCGTCTGCATGGGTGTCATGAAGTTTGCCACTTCTGTCTTAAGAAGTGTGAAGTTGGCTTTGGAGAAGTTTTTTACGATGGTTTCCCTAATTGGCGGTGGGGGTGGGATGTGGATGTCTAGGTTGATTAGCTTGTGGTCGGATCTGTTAGTTTGAGATTCAAGATATCTGGGTGAGCCATGCCTGTTGGGTGAGACAGAAGGTCTGGAATGGGATCCAGAATCCAAGGTGGATATAGTAGATGAGGCCAAAGGAAGGGGAACCAAACTTGCTGAGGCCAGTAAGGAGCAATGAGGATGACTCTGCTCTTCAACCTGGCCGTTTCTGAAGGAATTTGGGAAATAGGGGTCAAAGGATAAACATACAGATAACCGCAGGGACACATGTGGAGTAGAGCGTCCTTTGGAGATTCCCCTGCTTGGGGGATCACGGCAAAGAAGTTGCTGCAGTTGTTCAGGGGAGATGCAAGAAGATTGAGCAAGGCTGGCCTCACCGACTGAAAATCATTTCTTGTTGTTGAGACCACTCATGAGGTAGTAAGATGGACCTGCTCACTTTGTCTGCTATCACACTGGAATTCCTCAGAATATGTGTTGCTATTAGAAAGCGGTTGGAAGATATCACCCATTGTCACACTCTGAGGGCTTACTGACACAGGGGATAAGATTTGGTTACCCCTTGCTTGTCGATGTACCAAACCACTGACATAGTCTGTTTTGACTGCAATTGTTCCGAGAGGAAGAGTGTCCTGGAATGCCTGCAACGCTAAGAGCACTGCTCTGCTCTCATCTCCACAACACTGATATGCAAGTAGGCCTCGATGGGGACCGAGTGTCTTAGACTTTCTCCAGGAAGTGCCCCACCCCCAGTCTGGAAAGTGTCTGCAATCACTATGGCAGTGAGCTGAGGGAGGATGAAAGGATGACCTCATAACAGCTGCTGCTACTGCATCAAGCAGGAAAGGCACCGTTTGCATACCTGGGTTATTCTTATCTTCACTGACATGGGTTGAGAAAGCACTGACCACTGTGTTGCTAACATTCATTGTATTATTCTCATCTGGAATCTTGCTAAGGGGACTAAAATTATTGTCACTGACATCGACTCTAGGGCTTGCAGAATCAGTTGGGCTGAAAATCTTATACTGCAAATTATTTTCCTAACCTGTATCCTTACTGTTTGCACTCCTGTCACTGGAAGAGAAGCTAACGTAGACTATGTGGTAAACACTGCTCTTGTGAATTCTAATGTCTGGACTGGTTGTAAATGAGACTTACTGTAATTTATGTTAATTCTGAGATATGAACTGGTCTGTAACACTTGATCTTGTGCTTCTATTAGTCGATGCCTGGTCAGGGCAGTAATGAGCCAATTGTCTAACTATAGAAGCACCTGGAATCCCTGCAGTCTCAACTGAGCTGATACCATTGCCATGTAGCTGGTGAACATCTTGGGGGCTGTGGTGAGACCAAAGGGAAGTGCTCTGAACAGATAATGACTGGGTCCCAGCCAGAAGCGTAAGTGCCTTCTGGATCGTCTTTTCATCTTTTTGTGATAGTACATACTCTGAAGGTCTATCAAGCACATCTAGTCACCCTTGCCCATAAGGAGCAGAATGGACTGAACTGTGACCACCTAGAACTTTGTGTGCTGAACCGACTTGTTCAGCAGACTGAGATCCAAAATTGGT
Source organism: Protopterus annectens (assembly GCF_019279795.1). Classification (NCBI taxonomy): domain Eukaryota; kingdom Metazoa; phylum Chordata; order Ceratodontiformes; family Protopteridae; genus Protopterus; species Protopterus annectens. The sequence continues at coordinate 1,197,583,510 of NC_056727.1, forward strand.
CTGCAGTCCCCTATTTTCTTCGGCACTAAAATGAATCTTGAGCAAGTTCCAGATTCTATTTGGTCTGGTGGGACTTCTTGGATGACTTTGTTTTTCTAGCAGCTTTTGAATTTCTAGTGCTGCTGCCTCCTTCTGACTGGGTTGGACATTGGGAAATGTTCTCAACAATGGAGGAGGTAGGGAAATGGGAATTATATAACCTCTGGAAATAATTCTCTGCAACCAACTGTCTCTTTTATCTCTAGCTAGGCTGTTCATTGCAGAGATACGTGACCCCAGACTGCCTCCAGAGGTAGGCAATTGGGCCTCCATTCAGGAGTGATGAAAGGGTCTGTCAGAAAAGGAATCCCTGGATCGCTGGTTTTGCTTGCCTCCTCTGCCACAGGGGTGTCGTCTGCCATTATAGCTCCCCCTCTGCCTCTGGGGGAGCTACCTCCACATGCATCCTGGAAAGGACCTGATATTATTTGGACATTTCTCAATCTCCCCGGTGATTCCTGGAAAAGGTCCTTTGAGGGGTCAAAAAAATGTATGCCCACATTAGACAGGGTCTTTCGTCTTTCTCACACCTGGAGAGTGTGTCCTTTACGGTGGGGCCAAACAAAGAAGTGCTGTCAAAGGGGGCAATGATGAATGATGACGTGAAGGGCTCCGCAAAATCACAAAGGTGCATCCAGGCATGCTTCCTGATAGAAATACCTGAACCCGCAACCATTGAGGTGCCTTCTGTAACATGTGAGATAAGCCTCATGGACGAATTGGATATAGCTTGTAGGGCAGCCAACTGAGAGACCACTGAAGATTTAGCCTCAGCAGTTCTGGTTTCAGAAAGAGATTTCGAAAGTTCCTTAATCTAATTTGTAGCCTCATAAAATGTGCCAGATAGTTCAGCGATCTGAAAGCAAATGTCGCTGAAGCACAAACACACTTCCCAAATACGTCTATCTCCCTAAACTTTCTATTAAGTGGATGGGCAGTGAAACTTTGTTCCATGGGTTCCCTTTTCGTAGCTGCCGTCATGACCATGGCTTCTACTGGAACCCCTTTACTCCAATATTCCTGGCCTACTGGTGAAGCCATGATTGTATCTGGTCTCTTGAGGACTGGCTCAGTTGTATCTGGTTCCTTCCACACCTGCCTGGCAATCAAATCAATAAATTTGTTGGCAGGCAGAGTAACCCAGGAGATAGACGAGCGATTACCTAATGCTTCCAGAAATACTGATTCCTCAGGAGAATGGTCTTGGGAAGGCAAGCCACCCTTCTGCTTAACTCATTAAATCCGAGTGAAGCCTCCAGGTGCATCTGCAGTTAATTCCTATTGAAACCTCTAGGCATCAAATATTGCTTGTTCATATTTGCATCAATAATTCCAAAACCATGCTATGTACAAACTTTTAAAATATTTCATGTTAAAGCTTATACGATAGCAAACTCAACTGCATTAATATTTTATCTCTGTCTAGTACAGTTAAATAGATACTAACTGTTTTATGACATTAATTATATAGATATAATTTTCACATTTTTCTAAATATCTCTACAACCAAGTAACACAGACAGAACTCCTTAGCCTTGTATGAAAGGTCTCAGCTAGATGAATAAAATGCTGCTACATGTATGTATGTAACTTCAGTGGTTGCTTATATATTGCAAGTTGTTTACAAAATATTACAAATGTAATAGTTACTGTGTTTACAGTGACTTACAAAATTCAGTTTAAGACCTGCACCCCAAAGAATACTACCACTACAAAAATAGTTTATGCTGAAGAGTTTGCCATTTATACTTTTTTCATAATCCCTATGGTTCCAGAGACATGAATATTTGTTTGAAATATGAGGACATAACTTGATTCTGTCAAAAGGCTTAGGCTCCACCCACTGGAAGTTACAGTGCAAACTTCCTGGGCTCCACTGGAGTGAATGAGTTAAGGATCTCAAGAATGTCTCCAAATGAGACATCAGGTGGTGATTTTGGGGACCCCTCTCCTTCATCGGAATCAGTATCCTCAGTAAATGACTTGAGGAGAGTCCAAGTACCTCCTTTTGCACTTCCTCTTCCTAGGGACTTCCTCAGTGGAGTGGTCTGGTGAAACATCAGAAGAGAAGACAACACTCTGTTGGGTAGACTATAAGCTTTGGGCTGCTGTTCCTGTGGGGAAGAATGTTGATGATCACAGTGCAAAGTCATCTGAGAAGTAGAAGGTGGATCTGAGGGGGAAGGTCCCATCTGACCTGTTGGAGCAGGGAACTCTCTCTTCACAACCTCAAAGGCAGACCACTCTGGTGAGAAGGAAACGGAACCAAGAAAAGGAGTTTCTACTCGTCACCTCCCTCTGCCCCAAGAGCAATCCATCAGAGGCAAAAGTCGAAGCCGAGTTATCCAGTGTCAAAGCTCCAAAAGGAAGAGACAGCTCTTAAAACCTCGGCATCAACCCCATTATCTCGGATCTGATAGGGAAGCTTCGGCTCCAAGAGCCATCTTGAGCCAGTGCACTCTAGTAATAGTCGTATCCGAAATCAATGTTTTCTTTGGATCTGAACGAGACGGACCCAGAACACTCAGCTCCATGGACTCTAAAACCACAAGCTGGATTACAGAAGGAGCTGTCATTGGTGGAGTGGTAGAAAGGTGGACATCCTGACCCAAAGGGGTAGGAACTGTGAAAACTGCCATCTGAATCTGCTCCATGAAGAATTTCCTCATCATCCTCTCCACATCTGCTTCCGTAGGACTCCTGGAGGAAAGAGATCATACCAGGGATGGTGATTTTGAGTGCCTCTCTAAAAAGGGTGAGGGCCCCCTGGAAGGAACTGGATCCAAACTTGGTGAATAGGTAGTCACAGGTAAGGGCTTCGGATCAGAGGATGTAGGATCTGCATTATGTTTGGCTGGATTTGAAGTTATAGGATCCAAATTATGTCTGGTCGGATCTGATGATGGTTGGACTGCAAGTAGCACTGGATCTAGTTTTTCTTTTTTCTTGGCTCAGAAGTAGTAGATGCTGGAGAATGTGATGGCTTTGACCTTTCTGAAGGGTCTTTAGATTTATGTTTAGAGGACTGAACCCCAGAAATAGCTTCAGAAAAGGAGGTCTGAAGCAAACCCTTTAAAATGAGTTGGTTCCTCCTATCAGCAAGAGCTTGGGGGGGTTGAACTCATGACAGCACAATCCTGATTGAGATGATTTGTACCCAAGCAATAAACACGGAGTGTGTGGCATCAGAAAAAGGCATCTTATGCACACACACCTCGCATTTCTTAAATCCTTTTTCAGACATTGTTAAGGAAAGGTTATGTAGACAAGAACATGTCTATATTAAAAGAACGGTTTACTTACCCGAATACCTAAACGCCGACACATATTCCACGAACCGCAAATACACCGAAAGCCCTAAACCACGAAATTCAAAAACTCAAACCGTCATAGTTGTCCCACCCCACCACCCGTTACATACTACCTACCCAAACAAACTAAATAAACCACATACATACACTAACCAAAACCCTACTTCTAACCCTAAACTAAACCCTACTTCTAACCCTACACTAAATCTTGCATATACCACCATCTATGCACTTACCTTAACCCGCACCCTAACCCTAAGGTTCGTAACTATTGCACACTTACCTTAAAAAGCTATACCCAAATAAACTAAATAATCCACACACATACACTTAACGAAACACTACTTCTAACCCTACACTAAATCTCACATACATTACCATCTATGCACTTACCTTAACCCGCACCCTAACCCTAAGGTCCGTAACTATCGCACACTTACCTTACGGAGCTATACCGCAGAAGGGCCAACCATGACCATTAAACATTTCGGATTTCACGCTTCAGGATGATCGATGTTTTCACGGTTCGATGGAGACATGTCGGCGTTTAGGTATTCAGGTAAGTAATCCTTTATTCTTTTAATACAGACCCGAAAAGAACAGACAGGTAAAGTAAGCCCCCACCCCCTTTTTTCATGAGAGAGAGAGAGAGGATGGTTAACTACCAACTATGATAGAGAAGAGCTACAAAAACCTTGTAGAGAAAAAGGGGATAGGCCTACCAACAATGGTAGGGAAGGTTACACATTAAAGTGCATAGAAATAATAAAAGTAAGAAATGGCTTAAAAATAGAGTAAACTAGTAAAAAGTAAAGGAATAGTCTAAATAAAGATTTTTGATAAGAAAAACCCAAAAGAATACTTATCTCTTAACAAAACCAATAGCTGAAGGCGACCACATCTAGACACAAAAATGGCAAATGAGATCTGAGGGATGTTAGGGGTGGTGCTTTATGGGTGGGGAAGGAGCTCGAGAGTTTGTTGAAGGCCAAGAGCTACTATAACGGCAGAGTCAGATCCGGGGATCGGATCTCATCCCATTAGTTGAGGAAAGATTGAAAACTGACATCATCTGCTAAAGAAGTTATGACCAACAGTTTGCAGCTGTTCAGGTGAAACAAAAAATATGTCCATAAAAACGGGCATCCCAACATATGACAGGTGCAGGGCTTGCATTACCTGCAACCCTTAATATCGATCACTTAGACTATCTGAACCAGAATAAAGTAGCACTAAAAACAGATGTAACAGAAATCATCATGGACATTATTTTCTGATAAAAAAAAGATATGGTTAATAGAGTTACCATCCAACTCTCACTTTGTAAGGCTGTCTTTGTTTTGGGCAGATGAGTCCTTGTTAAAAAGACAAATATAATCATTGTCATCCACCACAGCTATTATACAGATAATGTGTTCAGCCTACACATATCCTATGCATGACCATAAAGTCTGCCATTTCTACTATATAATATCACTCTACTGCAAAATATAAATTATGTGTGTATATATTGTATATGAATTCCGTGAAGTGCTATGTTCTCACTTTTTGCTTTTGGCCAAGGTCTTGACTGAAAAATAGAAGTTATGTTCTTACCATAACGTTCCATGTTAGTTGTCTTCTTCTCGCCTTCTTTCTTGCTGGATGGGTTCGGAGCCGATCCTCGGCTCCGACTCGGCCACTCTAAAAGCTCGAGAGTTGGTTCCACCGGCTCGAGGCTCCCCTTATATCCCACAATGCTAGGCGGTAATACCTCAGATCTCGTTTGTAAGCTAGGCCCAGCCAGGAGAAAAACCAGAAACACTGGAAAGGGGAAAACCACCTCTATAAGATGACAGAAGGAAGGTGACCTACAACCTGATGAGGGAATATATACATAACACAGTATATACATATACAAACAGAGGTGGTAGGAAAAAAAGGTCACAATCAAACTCCTCTAGGTCTGTCCAGGCTAGGGGGAAGGAGGGTGGGACGCAAGAAAGAAGGCGAGAAGAAGACAACTAACATGGAACGTTATGGTAAGAACATAACTTCTATATGTTAAGTTGTCCATCTCGCCTTCATTCTTGCTGGTTGGGACCGCGTCCCTAGCACCTTGTCCCGGGTGGCCTATCGGAACAGACTCTTGAGTACAGTGGAACCAAAATTAGCTCTGTGTCTGGAAGCTAAGTCCAACTTATAATGAGAAATGAAAGTGTGAGGAGTAGCCCATGTAGCTGCCGCACAAATCGTATCAATAGGCAGCCTGTCTTGGAAAGCTATAGAAGTAGCCAAAGCTCTAGTTGAATGAGCCTTAGGTTTGTTTGGTAACTTTTGATGTCTAATCTCATACACAAAAGAAATCAAGGATGTAAGCCATCTGGAGAGTGATACTTTCGAAACTGGAAGGCCCTTTCTGCCTTCTGCATAAGAAACAAACAGTTGGTCAGCCCTTCTGGTCTGTTTGGTCCTATCCAAATAATACCTTAATTGTCGATGAACATCTAGCCAATGTAATTTCTGTTCAGACCTGTTAGAATAGTTAGGAAAAAACACAGGAAGGTCAATGTTTTGATTTAGGTTTGCCTGAGAGGCTACTTTGGGTAAGAAGGATGGGTTGGTCCGTAAGGATACCCTATCCTTATGAAACAAAAGATAAGGGGATCGACTGCAGAGTGCATGAAGCTCCGAGACTCTTCTAGCCGAAGTAATGGCTACCAAAAAGAGTGTCTTCCAGGATAGCAATTTCATTGAACGCGAAGCTGCAGGTTCAAAAGGGGGAAGAATCAAAGATGTGAGAACTAAGTTAAGGTCCCAAGAAGGAGGAGGATTTCTGATGGGAGGCCTGAGAAGAAAAACTCCCTTCAAAAAGGCTTTGCAAAGCTTGTGAGACATGATGGCAGAATCTGAGATTCCAACATGAAAGTTAGAAATAGCTGCCAATTGAACCTTAAGAGTAGAAGGAGACGAACCTGCGTGGAATAGTTTGGCTAAGAAATCAAGGACCGTTTGAATGGGAGTAGTGAAAGGATCTATATGTCCCTTCCTTGAGCCCAATAGGAGAAACGTTTCCACTTACTAAGATAAATCTTCCGAGTGGAGGATTTATGGGAAGCTATTAAAATATCTCGAACTGAGTGAGATATTAGAGGAAGCCTGGCTAAGGTTGGAATTGGAGGAACCAAGCAGTGAGGTTCAGAGAGGGGAGGGAGCGATGTAACTGACCCGACTGATGGGTCAAAAGATCTGGAACTAGGTCCAGATGCCAGGGTTGCTCCAACAGAAAATGGTGCAGAAAGGGGAACCAAACCTGTCGAGGCCAGTAAGGGGCAATGAGGATCAATGAAGCTTTCTGAGTGATGGCTTTCTGTATCACTTGAGAAATTAGTGGGAAGGGAGGAAATGCATACAGAAGTCCCCGGGGCCAAACCTGGACTAGAGCGTCTCTGCTGGGATGGCCTGGTAGAGGAAAGAGGGTGAAATAATCTTTGCACTTGCTGTTTTGGGGAGTAGCAAAAAGGTCGCAGCAAGGCTGGCCCCACTTCAGAAAAACTTTTTCCAAGACTGAATTTTTCAGAGACCACTCGTGAGGCATGAGAATAGCTCTGCTCAATTTGTCCGCAATGAGATTGGACTTCCCGGGGATGTGCGTTGCTATCAGAAACCGCTGAGAAGAAATCGCCCATTGCCACAGTCTGAGTGCTTCTCGACATAGGGGGTAGGATCTGGTTCTGCTTTGTTTGTTGATATACCACACTACAGACATGTTGTCCGTCTGAATTGCTATCGTTCCCATCGGAAGAGAGTCTTGAAGGGCTTGCAACGCTAAAAGCACCGCTCTCATCTCTAGAACATTTATATGCAAGTGGCGTTCGTAAGGTTGCCTATGCCCTGGACTGTCCTGCCCTGATAATGCCCCCCCCCCACACCCGATCAGGGAGGCGTCCGTTGTCAGAGTAGCAACCGGAGGGGGAGGGACAAAGGGTCTTCCTAGGAAGAGCTGGGGTGAAGAAATCCACCAGAGAAGATGATTCCTGCATGCTTGCGTTATCACAATGGTGTGGGACATCGGAAGTTGTTGGTATGACCATTGTGTGAAGAGCATCCATTGTAAGATTCTCATGTGAAATCTGGCTAATAGAAGTAGAGGGATAGCAGCCGCCATAATCCTCAGTACTTTTAGGACTAATCTGACTTTGATTCTGTTGCTGTGGAAAAGAAGAGAGACTAGTTTGTGTATGTCTGCTATCCTTTGGTCTGTGAGTCTCGCAGACATGCTGACTGTGTCTAGATTTGCGCCTATGAAGGTAATAGCATGACTTATTGAGATACCTAGCTTTCGACATATGCGAAAAGTGTAGTCTCTGACAAGTAGAAGATGATGCTTGGTGGGAGCTGTAAGGAGCCAGTCTAAGTATGGAAACACCTGGAATCCTTGACGTCTCAGGTGAGAGGCAACCACTGCCATGCATTTGGTAAACACCCGGGGGGCTGTGGTGAGTCCAAAGGGCAGGGCTCTGAATTGAAAATGACTGGTTCCCAGCCTGAAGCGGAGGAATCTCCTGGAGCGTCTGTTCATTTTTATATGATAGTACACATCCTGGAGGTCTATAGAGCACATCCAGTTTTCCTTTCCCAATAGGGGTAGGATGGATTGCAACGTGACCATCCGAAATCTTGTTTTCTTGACCGACTTGTTCAAGATGCTGAGATCCAAAATGGGCCTCCGGTCCCCTGTTTTCTTTGGAACCAAAAAGAATTTGGAGTAGATTCCGGATCCTTGCTGGTCTGCTGGAACTGACTGAATGGCTTTTTTTGCAAGCAACTTTGATATTTCTAACGCTGCTTGATCCCTTTGAGCGGGTGGAACATCTGGAAGGGACTTTTTTGATTGATTTGGAATGCGAAAGAACGGAATGAAATAGCCTTCGGAAATGATGGACTGTACCCACTTGTCTTGAGTTAGAGATCGCCAGGCTTCTGGGTACAGTGATAATCTTCCCCCGACTGCCTCCGAAGGTGGACAGTCGGGCAACACCTCAGGGATGATGAAAAGGCTTATCGGAAAAGGTTTCTCGATTGCCCTGGTTCTGCGGACCCCCCCTGCCTCTAGGGCGACGTCTACCATTATTGTTCCCCCCTCTACCTCTAGAGGGGAACCGACTCTGTGCGTCAGGCAAAGCCCCTTGAGATTGCTTGTGGAACCACATCTTTCCACTTTTCTGGCCCTTGGGGTAAGGCCTAGAAGGAGTAGAAAAACGGACTCCGACGGCAGAAAGAGTTTTGCCATCCGTCTCGCACCTTGTCAAGGTTTCTTTCACTTGAGGACCAAAAAGGGACGATCCATCAAACGGGGAATTAGTGAAAGACGCCTTAAAGGGATCCGCAAAATTGCATAGCCGCATCCAGGCATGCCGGCGTAAGGCCACACCTGTACCTGCGGCTCTGCTCGCTCCATCAGCCGCATATGAAAGAAGGCGCATGGAGGAGTTAGCTATCGAATTGAGGGTTGCCAGCTGAGCGTTCATCTTATCCTGAAAACCCGCAGCTGTTGGATCCTTTAACATCTCACTTACTTCCTTGATCAAGTCTCTTTGAAGACGAGTGAAATGACAGAGGTAGTTCAGCGAACGCATTGAAAAGGTCGCTGACGAAAACATCCGCTTCCCGTACCTGTCCATAGACCTAGATTCCTTGTTAGGGGGGTGGACAGGCACTGAAGGATCAGCTAGTTCCTTCTTGGTGGCAGCAGCTACCACCATAGCATCCACAGAAACTCCTTTAGTCAAAAATTGTTTGTCTGCTGGTGCTGTAATAAAATTTGAAGGTCTCCTGGGGGTGGGGTCCACAGAGTCAGGAGCCGTCCAAGCCTTTTTTGCTACCACCTGCATAAGGGGGTCAAAGGGGGGGACACCCAGGAGGTGGAAGGGCGAGAGCCGAACGCCTCAAGATACACAGATTCATCCTCCGAAGGGTTAAGGGCTGGCCAATTCCCCCTCTGTTTTAAGATCTCCAGGATGTCTGCAAAGGAGACATCTTCAGAGGGGGAACGGGGGGAACCTTCAGAATCCTCTAAATCCGTGTCAGAGGTGACAGACTCAGGTGAGTCTATGTGCTTCCTCTTGCACTTTCTCTTCCTAGGGGGCTCTCCTGCCAATTCAGGAGAGGCCTCGGAAGAGGATGAAATCCCCACAGGGAATTCTTGAGGAGCTGGCTTTCTGTGGTCTGGGAAGAGGGAGTGAGTAGAAATTACCTGAGGCACCGAGGAGGGAGGGGCAGACGGAGCCGACTGTGGAGTTGAACCAGGTTCCAACACACTCCGCATGACCTCGAAAACACCCCCGTCAGGCAGAGCCAGAGGTCTCCGCTCCGAAGAGCTGAAAACCTCCCTCGGCACCGACAGTGATGGCTCCGAGGCCGATGTCGGAGCCGATCTCACCAGCGCTGAAGCACCGAGAGGGAGAGCGGGGTCGGACAAGGGTCCGATGCCACTCTCCCCCTCGGAGCCAACGAGGGAAGTCCGGCGCCGAGATTCTTCCAATGAAGAAAACGGAGCAGACGATGGCGCCGAAGACGATTGTATCGGCTCCGACGCAGCCACAGTCTCGGGTCCAAAACGCCCCGGCTCCGAACTCAAAGGAGTCGGAGGAGGAACATTTTGAGAAATCGGATTAAGCATCGACTGCTGAGTCGGGCTCTGAAGCATTTGGGCCAGTGCCTCGGACTTAAGAAGTCGACTCACTACCCTCTGAAGGTCATGGTCTGAAAGTCTCGACGACCTAGAGGAGTGAGATCTATGGCTCCGTTCAGACAGCAAGGGAGATGCTGGAGCCGAATGAACGGAGCCAAGAGACGGTGACCTAGACCTTTTCCTAGTTGTCGGTTCCGATAATTTTATCGGAGCCGACTCAGTGATTTCCAACACCTTGGCTCCGGCCGGAGCCGAGGGAACCGAAGAAATAAGAGTTCGAGTCTCATCGGCTCCAGCCGGAGCCGATGTTGTAGCAGACTTCGAAGCCTTAGGTGTAGACTCAGAAACTGGAGCTGACAACCTAGAAGGCTTGGAGGGTTTGCCCGAAGAAACAGTCGGGGGACCCTCAGGCTTCAATAAGCCTCGTAAATTTTTTCTTTCCTGCAGGACTCTAGGGCTGAAGCCATGGCATACAGCACAAGAGTCCTGCAGGTGTAAAGGTCCCAGGCAGTAGACACAAGAAGTGTGACCGTCTGTCAGAGACATTTTCTGACAGCACGAGTCACACTGCTTGAAGCCTGAGACCTTTGAATCCTTAGACATTTTTAAGGAAAAAAGTGTAACCACCACACAACACAAACACACTGATTACACTATCCACTAAGGTTAACTAAAATTAAACTACTAAAATTAGTTAGTTTTTAAATCCCTACAAACACATACACTCCACTAATAAGGGGATGGAAGGGCCCGAAGGCCTGAGGGAAGAACTAATAAGTTCTTGAGGGAAAAAAGGGTGGATAAACAGGTAGGAAAGGGTCAAAATCCACTCAACTAAGGGAAATAACGAGAAAAAACTAAATTAATGGGGCTTAAATTAACTATAGACTAATCTATATGAACTGACCTGAAGCTGGTAGAATCAACACACCTCGATCGCTGTAGCGGCAAACGAGATCTGAGGTATTACCGCCTAGCATTGTGGGATATAAGGGGAGCCTCGAGCCGGTGGAACCAACTCTCGAGCTTTTAGAGTGGCCGAGTCGGAGCCGAGGATCGGCTCCGAACCCATCCAGCAAGAATGAAGGCGAGATGGACAACTTAACATCAGTCATTTCAGAAAATCGGCTTAAATGTTAAGTAAAAGTAAATACAATTAAGGATGAGAAATATAAATTAAATAAAACTTTATGACAAAAATTTTCTAACTTTCCACTAACATCCACAAATCAAATAATTTGATTCTACATCATCTTAATATGATATAAGACAACAGAAACAAGCTAAAAAATTATACAGTAGTAAGCTTTAATTTTGGCAATAGAGTTAAATCTGGTTAATTGTATTGTTCCGTTCTGTAAAATCTCATTTTTTGTAAAATAAATCCTCTTTTGGGAAGGTAGTCTTCCTTATAATAAAGTATCTAGCTTATCTAGGAAACCAGGTTTCCAGCAGAAGTTCAAATTTTACATATCACTACACATCTACATGGAAGCAGTGCATATCAGAGAGTGCCCATTTTATTGATGTATTATGAAGTTGTCACAACCTGTCAAAATCACGCATTTAAACATTCACTTTTGATACCTTTCTTTGTCTGTCAACTTTAACACAGTACTGGTGTATTTTCTTTGGCCACAGTTCATTTGGGGTGAAGTCCCCACGTAGACATCTGTTCTGTATATTAATGTGCTTGCAGTTAGTTTTGTAAGCAGTGATCACGGTTTGTTTTTTCTTACATAATGCTAATTGTTTAACAAGTGACTGTAGCAGCTCTGTGTTAGGTTTTGGTGACAGTTGCAAAGACACGGAGTTTTGATGCAGCCTTTATGAACTAATCAGGAAATGTTTGCCTACTTTCACAATGGGTGAAGTTTTAATTTGTTTGTAGTACTGATGCACTGTGGTCAACTTAGTGAGCATCACTGTTTTAACAGGATGTGCTTAATTAGAAAAAAAAAACTAAATTAATTACATTAACTGAGAAAAGTGCAAAATGTACTTGTAGAGATTGACATTAGTTTTGCTAGTCTGGTACTCTTTTTACTGGACCTGACCTGAGAGGAGAAAGAGTTGAATTATCTGCCCTTAAAAGTGGACTAGACCTGTTCTTTTTTTCTAAAGATCCTAGGTGCTTTTTTGCATTGAATGATCAAAGAAAAACGCAACTACATATGGTATCTAAAAATATTTCTGCCTAAGCTTCTAAGGCAGTAAGAACAGACACAACTAAGAGGCAAAGCCGGATATGGAATGCAGCACTCAGTGTTATGTGCAAAGCAACTTAAGAGGTCCTGTACAACTTTTCCAAGTTTGACCATTCCAAGAACACAATCAGAAAGGACACCTTCCGCATTTGCAGTTTTGAAAGTAGCCACATGGGAGATGTAATCAAAGGAGTATAAGCCCTAGATGGCTTATGAATACAATTTCTCACAATACCTATGCATGTCTCTCCTTCAAGCTGAACAAGTCCTGGAACCTTCTATGATCAATAATACACAGATAAATTAACAAAGATACCCACTTTGCGGTGATTCTCCAGAAGACAGACTTTGGGCCAGATTCAATAAAACCTACATAAAGTGTACACCAAGTGTACATATGTATTCAAGAACATCCCTACCATATTTTTAGTACTTTCTAGTCACTCAGAAAGATTACACTAAGTGTACATGTAGTCTACCCTTTATGATAACCTTTATGAATCCCTGTCAATATTTAAAGCTGCAAGAATATTAGTAGAAAAACTACAATTAGGAGGAAGTTGCGAGTTATGCCGCCTGTGCTGGATGTTCACTCAGAATGGTGTACACTTAGTGTAGGCATTATTGAATCCCAGGGTATGTCAGACAGACATCAACAATGGTAGTATGGTTTATTTAGAGGTAAGGGGGTAAAGTATTGATGGGTGGGCAGGTGGGTAAATGCACCCTAGCTACCATCTGAGATTTCACATTTGCTTTCTCCAGTAAGAATCTTGTACCACATAGATTTTAGCTTGGCACCTACCACAGGGCCAGCCAAGTTACTGCTCCCTACTGACTAGGAATGTTCCCATCTGTGATGTCTGTAAAGAAGAACTGGAACTGATGAATGGGCATCAATCACAAATGTTGCTGGCAGACATATCTGTTTTCACAAATGTTGGTACCAAACAGGTTTATCTGCTTCATCTTTATGATGTCTGAGGACATAAAACTGGCAGGTTATCTCTCGCTCCATGATAAAGAACCAGGGAAGGAAACATAAATAACCACAGAGAATATGCCAGGCCAATATGCCCCCAGTCTGGCTTCTGCATCCCTTACCCTGTATAAATCTGTTGATGCTTGCTGTTATTCACAGTGTCCTCTTGCTAGCATCCCTGATAAACAGGCTTTATGGAGCCAAAACATTAAACAAGGTAGATGTCAAGCTTCTTCATGACATATGCCTGTCAAAAAAGACTGAAGAGCTTCCTGTAGCAACAATTTTCAATGATGCTTGTTGGGAGTTGAAGGGAAAGTGTCAGAATTTGCAAAGTAATAAACAAGGTAGGTATGTTTGTTTTTCTGGCGAAAGGAAAAAATAACAAAATCATTGTTTGTACAAAAGATCTAGTTCAGAGGAAGTACTTGATAGAACATGAGCAGTGCCCCATGTATAGTATAAGGGTAAACACTTACTAGTAGGAATCTGGAGTTGTTAATGATGTGTAGCTACAGAAAGAGGAACTGAAGATAAAACAGTATTCAATGTAGTAAGTGAACAAACCTTAGAAGGGAGTGTTTGCGAGAACAGAAACTTGATAAGGGGAAACTACATGCATCAGAAATAAAGTACAGTAAATCATGCTATCAGTTACAGTACAGACTGAATTAGAGAAGGAAAAAGAGAACAACAAAGAAACAGTGGTGTCTGGCAGCAGTAGTGATCCTCAAACCAGGATGGAAGATGCAGCTAGTAATATAAATGACTAATTATCTGGCTATGCAACCAATCACAATACTGACTCAGAGCTAAATAATATAACCAGTATGGATTTAGGGTGGGCCTGCTTAAAAAGAATGAGAGACAAACCAGATCAAACTGCTGAAGTAGAGCAGTACAACTCTTAATAGAGCAGAAAGGGAAAAAAAAAGACTGCTAGGTAGGAAAAGCAATGAAGAACAGACTGAGACTAAACAGTTAAATAAGGCAAATGTGGGTGTAAGTAAGCCTAATAATGAATAAACACCTAGCAATCCCGCACTGCAGAAGTTCAGTGTAAAGTCTTCAGATCTTCAACCACATAAATCATGGGACAGGGAAGCAAAATAAGTGCTAATTATTGGTGACAAACTGCTGAGAGGAATGTATTATTTAATTCTAAGAAGAGATTTTTGAGCTCTCATTGTGCTCTGGTTCGTCCTACAATTTTTTTCTACCCAGTGCTACACATCGATGCTGGGTCTACCAGTGACTTCATATTCCCAGGACATTGCTGGGGCTGATCATGGAACCCAAGGGTATTGCTGAGGGACTTGGCCATCACTTTTCAGTTAGGTTTATTTTTAATTTCTGACCTGTTACACCCCCCCCCCCAGTACAGCATCCATACTATCATCCAAGGGGAGGGCATGCAATGGAGGCATGCAGTATATCATCCTGTCTCCATGGCAGCTCAGCTATGCCCACCACCCTTTCTCCTCCTTGGACTACATCCCCCAGCACTCAGCCTCCACCAGCGATCACTCCAGATAATGTCCACATAACTGCTTACCCCTGGGTAGGGTACGTCTTTCCCTCCCCAGCTTCCTTGTCAGTTCCCCAAGTTGCTAAATAATCTCTGGTCAGCTGGGGTACTGTCAGGGTTTTATGCCCTCTACACCATAGAAGTTTCTAGACTTCCAAGAACAGAGTTAAGCTGATAACCTGCATGAGGGTAGGGAAAATGAAAGATGCGAAAGCAAGAATATTTACGATGCTCAGACAAAGCAAGAACTATAACAAAGTTATTGTGGCAGGATTTAATGACATCAACAGCACAAGTATAGCTGACTCTGAAAAAATGTGATAATGTCAGATTCCTTAGCAAAAGATTGCATTTTTCAGTTATCTTTACCAATATTTTCCTACGCCAAAGTCTGAAAGGGGCAGACTGCAAATAAGTTTGTTAAACAGATGTTGCTTAATCAGTGGGTTAGTAAACATTAAAATATGTGAAAGGATGGTAGTTAAAGGCAAACTGTTTAATCAATTTCACTAGAATCAGAGGGGAAACAAACTTGTTGGTCATTTGATAACAGAAGAGATGAAGGATCTTTGTTTAGAAATGAGCATACAACAGAGTGCAAAACAAGAACTTACTGAAGTTCTATTCTGTTTAATGCTCGTACTCTAAATAACTAGCTAGATGACCTAATTGATGTGGTGTTAGATAGTATCAATGATGTTATTAAGACTGCAGACACTTGGTTCAGTCAGTGTAGGTCCTCAATAGCACTAGCAAATTACACGGGTGTTCACAATTTAAGTACAAGATGGGGAGACACCCCAACACACGTCAAAAAGCACCTATATGATGAGGAATTATCCCTTAACACAAACGGTGAAATGATAAATGTAAGAGCTGGGATGAGAAATAAGCAGTACAATGAGATGTAACTATTTTACAGAATCATGAAACAAGATATGTATAGTATGCAAGCTTTTCTAGAGGATCTAACAAAAATATTCAATTAAAAAAATGAAAACAGCAGGTGACTTAAATCTTTCTGGGCATATGCTGGGGCATCCTCAAGTCAAGAAAAAGGCCATTGCAGAAATTACTGGAGCTTCCTGCTTTTTTAAAAAAAAACAAAAAAAAAAACTAAGTACAAATAGTGGGTAAACCCATCCAGGCAAACACAATATCAGCCATGGAGTTATTACAATACAGGTAACAACTGCACCCATGCTGGGTAATTTAGATCACAACAATCTGTTACTGTAAATATTGCTTCCAAAATTATGCTCAGTAACAGTAATGAGTCACAACAGAAACTTTTACAAGGCAGATTACATAAAAATTACTAACATGTTGGTTAACTAGTAGTGGAAGAAAATCAATGCACAATGATGACAGTTCAGTAAACTGGTCGACCTTTTATGATTATATAAAAAGTACAGTTTTATACCTACCATAAATGTAGATGTCTGATAGGTATGCATCTGCAGTCATAACATATGGGTTGTCCTGCCTCAGGCAGCCCCTCGGTCAGCCGGATTCCAAAGTCTGGGTCTGGCCTCGGCTGATGTCGCACTTCACCCGACGTCATAGCTCCTGGGGTATAAAGGCATCAGCCGACGCCATTTTCCTCAGTGTTTCTTGCCCCAGATGCCAGGTGCCCTCTAGGAAGGCTAAATTTGGATAAATGTAGAAAATTCCAAACAGTAGAAAGCAAAATATATATATATACATACAAACAAATACACCATAATAGATTCCCCCAGCTAGCTAAAAGAGGGGTAAGTACCCTAGGAATACCACAGAGGGGAAGGAGGGTGGGTAATCCTGACTGCAGATGCATACCTATCGGACATCTACATTTATGGTAGGTACAAAACTGTACTATGTCCTTCAAGGATGCATCTGCAGTCATAACATATGGGTAGAATACCATAGCCAAACTGGGGGAGGAGGCACTAAGATAATGATGGTGTAGTTAGGATCCCCTGTAAAACAGCAGTTGCAAAACCTGCTCGGGATCTGGAGTATAAAGGAAGATTATAATGCTTGGCAAATGTATGCACGGAGCTCCAAGTAGTAGCTTCTAAAATGTCTTTGGTAGCCACTCCTCGTAGGAAAGCTGTAGTGGTGGCTGTAGCTCTTGTGGAGTGAGGCCTGATATTCTCAGGAGTTGTCTTTCCATGAAATGAGTAGCAGAATCAAATGCAATTTCCTATCCATTTTGAGATTGTCTGTTTTGAAACTGCTTTTCCTTGCACTCCTGTTGCATATGCTACCAAAAGCTGGTCAGTTTTTCTGCTGGCCTTAGTTCTGTCCAGATAGTAGCGCAGTTGTCTGTGTACATCCAAGGTGTGTAGTAGTTTTCCCCCCCCTGTTCTGTGGGTTGGGGAAGAATGTAGGTAAATGAATAGCTTGGTTCAAGGATACCCTGGATACCACCTTAGGCATAAAAGTAGGATTGGTTCTCAGAGACACTCTATCCTGGTGGAAGATAAGGAAAGGCTGCACTGCCATTAATGCCTGTAACTCAGATACCCTTCTTGCTGAAGTGATTGCTAGCAGGAAGGCGGTTTTCCAAGATAAAAACTGTAAGTCTGCTGTTGCTGCTGGTTCAAAAGGTGGGAGTGTTAATTTTTCTAGCACAAAATTGAGATCCCATGCAGGCAGAGGTGGTTTCCTTGGAGGCTTTACATTTTTGATCCCTCTCAAAAATTGTCTGAGGAGAGGATGAGAGAAGACAGGAGGATCCATGTTGTACTCTGCTGAAATTGCTGATGCATGAATCTTAATGGAAGAATAAGACAGGCCATTGTTGAACAGTTCTGCTAAGTATTCAAGGATGTGTGCTAGGTTTGCCAGTGTGACATTTTCTCCCTTTTCTGCACTCCAAATAAGGAATCTTTTCCATTTGGCTGAATATGTTTTCCTTGTGGAGGGTCTGCGAGCCTCCAGGATAATGTCCTTAACCCTCTGAGATAAATCAGGTTGGTTTTGTTTTATGCAATTTTCCAAGCAGTTAGCTGCAGCGTTTTTATGTTTGGATGCAGGGTCTTGTAGTTGTTCTGTGTTAGAAGTAAAGGACATAGAGGTAGAGGCCATGAGTGCGTCCGAGACATGCTTCTCAATAGCGGGTACCAATGTTGCCTTGGCCAGTCTGGAGCTATCAGAATTACCTTTGGCTGTTCCTCTCTGATCTTCAGTAGAACTTTGTACATCAAAGGGAGAGGTGGGAAGGCATATACTGTCAGGGCCTTCCAGCTGAAAGAAAGGGAGTCCACCCTCCAGGCAAGTGGGTGGTATACTCTTGAGCAGAATTTCTTCAGTTGGTGGTTGAGTGGGGAGGCGAACAGGTCTATCTCTGGCATTCCCCATTTCTTTGTTATGGTTTTGAAGATATCTGGATGCAGCATCCATTCGTGAGCATCCGTGGTAGTTCTGCTTAAGCTGTCTGCTAGTGAATTCTCTTTCCCTGGTACAAATCTGGCCTGCAGTTGGATATTGAGATTCAGGCCTAAGTTCCACAGGTCCATTGCCATCTGGCATAGAGGGTATGAATGTGTGCCTCCCTGTTTGTTGATGTACCACATGACTGTGGTGTTGTCCGTCCTTATCAGCAGGTGTCCTTGCTGGAGGAATGGTCTGAATGCCTCGATTGCATGCTTCACTGCCAGCATCTCCTTTAGATTTATGTGTAGATTCAGCTGGTCCTGGGACCATAGGCCTTGGATGCACTTGTCTTCCATGTGTGCCCCCCAGCCTAGGTCTGAGGCGTCCGTGGTGATGGTCTGCCTTGGATGTGGTTTGTGGAAAGGCAATCCTCTGTTTATCTGACAGGCCTGAGCCCACCACAGGAATTCTTTTTTCAGGCATGGAATGATTGGTATCAGTGCTTCTAGACTGTGTTCGTGTTGAGACCATACATTCCTTAGGTACCACTGTAACTTTCTCATATGCAGCCTGGCATGTGGGATCAAGATTATGCAGGATGCCATGTAACCCAGGGCCTGCAGGACTTTCCTTGCAGTAAGCTGAGTTTGTCTTGTTAATGCCATGAAATAGACTGGTAGTTGCTTTTGTTTTTCCTCTGTGAGAAAAGCCATCTGAGTTATTGTGTCCAGTTCTGCACCCAAAAATGTTATCCTTTGGGATGGCACTAGTCTTGACTTTTGTATGCTGACTGTGTATCCCAAGGCTTGCAGCAGTTGTATGACATTGGTCAAATCCTTTATTAATTTTGTCTTGTTGTCCGCTTGTATTAGGCAGTCGTCCAGGTATGGGTAGATTTGAATTCCCTGAAGTCTGCAATGAGCAATTACTGATGCCAGGCATTTCGTGAATACTCTGGGTGCAGTAGATAAGCCAAAGGGCAATGCTGAGAATTGATAATGCTCTGATCCTGCAAGAAATCTGAGGTGTCTTCTGCAATCTGGTCGTATAGGGACGTGCAGGTATGCCTCCTTGAGATCTAGAGTCACCAGCCAAGACTCCTTGCCCAACATGGGAAGAAGTTACTGTAGGGTCAGCATCTTGAATTTTGGAACAATGAGATATGTGTTCAGTGTGGACAAATCGAGAATAGGCCTCCATTGATTTTCTTTTCTTGGTACAAGGAATAGTCTGAAGTAAAATCCTTGGCCGTGTTCCATAGATGGTACCTTTTCTATTGCTCTCATCCTTAGTAAGCTGATGATTTGTTTTAGAGCCTCTGATTTCTGGCTTGGTGGAAGGTTTGGCATTCCTCTCTTTTTTGGTAGAGTGGGGAAGTGAAACCTGTAGCCCTTGTCTATTGTTTGTAAAGTCCATCTGTCTCCTGTAATGCAATGCCAGTTTTTTGAAAATAAAGCTAACTTTCCGCCCAAGGGTGCTTCCAGTTGTTCCCTGGTAGGTGGAATCAGAGCCAAGTCATTGTGTCTGTCCTGTGGAAGTGGTTGCAGTCGCAGCTGTGGCGGCACTTCTCTGGTTGGTAGGTTGCCACTGACGACCCCTGTAGGCACCCCTTGATTGACCTCTGCCTCTTGGGTGTCTATTTCTGCCTCTCTGTGCTCTGGAGGTGTCTGGAAAGGACCAATTCTTTGAGGGCCAATTTCTGCTAAACCTCGGAGGTTGGACCTGCAGAAAATCCTTGACTGTTTGGACAGATTTTGCTTTTTCTTCCACTTTCTTTAGAACCTCCTGTGCAGGGGAGCCAAATAAATTTTGTTTCTCCATAGGGGCATCCAGGAGTTTAGACTTAACATGGTTTGGTAAGGATTGTTCTTTTAACCAGGCATGCCTTCAAATAACTGCTCCAGTCATAGCTGATCTAAATGAAGCCTCCAGTGCATCATAGCCACATTTTAAGAAATGATTACTGACCTGCTGAAAGTTGTGTACCAAATCCTGAAGGGACTTATGGTCTAAAGGTTCAGGAGAGGCCAGCTTTTTATTCAGCTGATCTAACAAAAATTCCTGGTACTGTATCATGTGAAATTGACAGTTTAAAGCCCTGGCAGAAAGAGTAGCAGATGTATAAACCTTTTTACCCCATCTCTCTAATGCTCTAGATTCTCTTTCAGAGGGTAGTGGGTTTTTGGCCGAGGCAGCTGCAACACCTTTAGGGCCCTGAGAAATGGTTTCCGGGTCTGCAGCATGGGCCTTATACAAGTGGAAGTGAGAATCCGGGACCCTGTAGTATCTGTCCGGTTTGGCAGGGGCCGGGGGAAGAGAATTAGGGGCAGTACTGGCATCATTGTATGCATCATCAACCACTGAAAGTACAGGTGGTATGGCTAAAGGCCTATGCTGTGGTAAGTGTAAAAAAGTCCTTAGCCTTTTCCTAGAATCAGAAAAATCCTGACCCTGCCATTGGAAGTGTTCCCTCATTGAGTGTAGGGTTTCCCCAAATGAAAATTCTTCTGGAGGAGAGGCAGAAGGAATGGAGTCTTCTGCATCAGAATCCTCATAAGGAGAGTATGGGCCTTCCTGATGGTCAGATAAATCTGAACCATCCGAGGAATGGTCAGAGGAGAGAGGTTCAGGGGGTTCAGTCCTAGGCCTCTTTTCAGGAGGGGGTTGTGAGGCCCTGTCTGGGTGAGGTTGGGATCCCCTGATCAGAGAAATAAGGTCCTCAGCAAGGCTGAGAATCTGAGAACTTGAGGTAGGCCTGTGAGAGGGAGCTTTTGTAGGTAAGGCCTTGGAAAGTTTGGCTGCTTTAGCCCTGGAAAAGGCCTTGATAGACATAGAAGCAGGGGGTCTAGCTGCCCCACGTGCAGGAGTAGAGATGTCCAACGGAATAGTGTCAGACAAATCTTGTGTGCCTGCTTCTTCAGTATGAATTTCTGTAGCCGACTCAGCCACGGCCTGTGCGGCCTCGGTAATCGGAGGCATGCTTTCGGCCGAAGGGAGAACAGAGGTCTCGGTTTCAGCCGAAACCGAGACACTCGCGGTAGGCCCAACCGTGGTTTCAGCCGAAACCGCGGGCCGCGAGTGTCGGTCCTTTTCCTTGCGTTTTTTAGCTAAATGTGTAGTCGGAGTCTCCGACGGCATTTTATATGCAAAAGTGGAGCCAAAAAACTCTTCTGCAAACTCCGACCGACGTCTAAGTGTCCGTCGGTTGAAGGAAGCACAGGCTAAACAAGCTGATACGTCGTGGTCTGGGCCTAAGCAAGGAAGGCAGTAAGAGTGGAAATCCTTATGAGGTATTTGTTTCCCACAAGTTAAACAATTATTTACTTTGTCTGACATCGGCTGAGGCAAGAAAGCGTCCCCAATGGGGTACTTAGCTTTTTTAGAAGTCTTCGGTAGTTGAAATCTCTGGATCTGACCGACCGGCACTTGCGAACAGCTTCTGCTTCGGGCACCGCGCGGCAAGAAAGACTGAGGAAAATGGCGTCGGCTGATGCCTTTATACCCCAGGAGCTATGACGTCGGGTGAAGTGCGACATCAGCCGAGGCCAGACCCAGACTTTGGAATCCGGCCGACCGAGGGGCTGCCTGAGGCAGGACAACCCATATGTTATGACTGCAGATGCATCCTTGAAGAACATCAGGTTGTAGAAAAGGAGGTTCACTATGTCAGATAAACAAAAAAGAAAGTGAAAATGAAAAAAAAGAACATCATGGTGGATCAGGAAGCTTATGAAGTTGGCCAGCAAAAAAAAAAAAAAAGCGTTCAAGGAAAACCATGAACCTTTATCAAACTGACACAAACATATAAGCTAAGGTCTAGACTCAGAGAAAGTATAAGGTGAGCTAGGAGTAAATACAAATGCAATCTTGCAAGTAACTGTACAGAGAAGAAATAAATATTTTATAAACACAGGTCATATTTAAAAAAACACAGAACAATCACCCATGGGCAAAAAAAAAAAAAAAAAGTATGGTTCGATCATTTTGCAGTTGTTTTTTTTTTTTTTTTTACCCATACGTCAGGACTTCAGAAAGAACAATGATCATAAACACCACCCTAAAGTGATTTGTCGCTATTCTTACCTTTATGACTGTTTTACTGTTATAATGGTTTTGCCATAATTGTTTCAGGGTTTGCAATAATTTTTCCCTGTTTGTAGTTATTTTTCATTGCGTGATGCCCCACCTATGTGTAATACCCTCTAACCTTTGATGTCATTTAAGGGATTTCACTAAAGTGGTCAGTTCAGTGTCTAAAAGTGATTCTGAGGACTGTGGTGTTTTTTCTAGTTCATAGGTAGGTACTAGGCTACTGGCCCTAGGGCCTATATAAGCCTAGTCTAATGGTACCCTGGCTTTTGCCACCCAAGAAAATTATTTTCCTGTGCCCCTGTCAAGCAGAGCCACAGAAGTGATCCCCGGGGTGAATTTCCTATCTCCCGTTCAATCATCAAGATTTTTCTTGAAGAGTGCTAATGAGGAGCTTTGTCTGATACAGATAGGTAGTTTGTTCCACAGTATGGGAAGTCTCTGGGACAGGAATATATCCCTCCAGCATGTTCTGTTTATTGTGTTGACAAGGTTTAGGTCCCTAGATCGTGTAGCTCGGAGGGATTGGGATTTCTTTACCTGGAGCATGTCCAACAGCTCTGGGTTTGACATAGCTGTGTATGTTAGGCAGACATCGCCTCTGAGCAGGCGATATGCGACAAAGTAGAGCTGGAGTTTTTTGAGACGGTCTGCGTAGGGCATCTGTTTGAGGCCAGTAATCCTCTTTGTGAGGTATTTCTGTGGCCTTTCCAGTTGTTGTAGATGTCTTGTGAGGTACATACCAAAAGGAGCATTGTACTCTATAATGAGTCTAATGAGTGATGAGTAGAGGGGAACAATGACCTCTCTTTTCCTGGATGAGAAACCTTTTGTGATGAGGTATGCCATGCAGAAGGATTTCCTGACTACTGTGGCAATGTGATTATCAAAGGAGAGACTACCGTTCAACTGTGTCCCAAGGTCTCATCACACTTTCGGTGTTAAGTATACTACCGTCTATGTGGTAGTTCATGGGTATAGAGTTTTTACCAAAAGGCATGACAATGCACTTTTTGGCACTGAGCTTGAGGCCATGGCTTTGACACCAGGCATCTGTCTCAGTGAGGCCCTTTTGTAGGATGTCCACATCGCTAGGAGTTTTGATTATGGCTCCTAGTTTGCAGTCATCTGCGAACTTTGTTAGCCAAAGACCTTCTGTGTTAGCCTGTACTTCAGAGAAGTACATACCAAACAGGAGAGGACCTAGGACTGAACCCTGTGGTACTCCACTTGTCACTGGTCTGAAGTTGGATTTAGAGTCTGTTACTTTTACAGTGTGGGTTCTTGTCAGTGAGCCAGTTGGCAACCCATCTTGTGACATAGGGATTTATACCTAGTTTAGTGAGTTTGTCTATAATTCCAGAGTGGGGGGTGGTGTCGAAAGCCTTGGCGAGATCTAGGTAGGCTGTGTGTGAACCACCTTACCCTCATCTACGGCTTTGGTGACCGCTTCAAAGACGTCTATCAGGTTTAGGAGACATGATCTGCCTTTTACAAACCCGAACTGGGTAGGGTCCAGAGTTTGGAGACTACCAATGTCATTGTTTATAAGTTCCATGACGATACGTTCCATAGCCTTGCAGACCAGGCTTGTCAGGCTACTGGAGCGGTAGTTCCCGGGGTCTGTGGTGGCTCCCCCTTTGTGGAGTGGGATAACTGTTGCTGTGCGCCATTCAGTGGGTACAAAGCCTGAGGTGAGGCTATGACTGAACGTGGTAGGTAGGGTGCCAGTTCGTTCTGTAGTTCATGCAGAACGCAGCCTGGGATGTTGTCAGGTCCCGTGGTCCCATGGATGCTGTGTTCCTGGCTTTGGAGAGTGTGTTTTTTACCTGTGCAGCCATGATTACAGGTACTTTATATTCTTCCGGTATAGAGATGGGCCCTTTACGGGATAAGAGAGGGGTAAAGTTAGCACTGAACCTATCTGCCAGGATGTTGGCAATATCAGTTGGTTCTGTATATTTAGTGCCATTGTGCTGTAACTCAGAGCAGATCTGAGTGTTGCCATTGAGATTCTTGACATAGCTATAGAATGCTTTGTGGTTGTCTTTAGAATCAGTGGCGATTTTGTTTTCGTAACTAACTTTGGAGGATTTTATGAGGGATCTCAGCTTCTTACTGAGGATGACAACAGAGTTCCTCCAATTATGGAATTTTACTTTTTTTTGCAACAGTTTCTTTCTTCTGTTGTAGAGTTTGTTTATAGCAGGGGACCACCATATTGGCATCCTTTTTTTGGAGGATAGCATATTGGTTCTGTTAGGGATTGCACAATCCATACACTCATGTAAGTGCTTATAAAATGCAACTGTATAGGATTCAGCGGTCGTATCTCTATTGTCCATCAGCATGGGTGTCATGAAGTTTGCCACTTCTGTCTTAAGAAGCGTGAAGTTGGCTTTGGAGAAATTTTTTACGGTGGTTTCCCTAATGGGGGGTGGGGGTGGGATGTGGATGTCTAGCGTGATTTGCTTGTGGTCGGATCTGACCAACGAGGAATTGACCTCTGGTGTGGAACACCGGTTGCCCATGTTGTTAATGACCAGGTCTAGGATATTACTGCCCCTGGTGGGGGTGTGGATAAGTTGATCCAAGGCATTGGAATTTATGAATTCCAGAAAATGTTGAGCACAAGTGTTGGTACATGAGTAGTTTTCCCAGTTAATGGTGGGGTAGTTGAAATCGCCCATTATTAGGGTGTTAAGTTGTGCCCTAATATTTTCCAGTGTATCAATAAATGAGGAGTGGGAATCCTGGGGCATGGTGGGGGATCTGTAGCAAGCTAGAATTTGCATTGCGGTCTTGCCCAGAGTTAGCTGTACTTGGATAATCTCAGATGCATTATGCTGAGCAACTAGCCTGGAGGTGTGGATATCCTTAATGAATATTGACATGCCTCCACCTTTAGTGCTTCTGTCCAGGTTAGGTGGCCAAAAGGTGTGGTATGAATTATAGCCTGCTAATGCAGGGGTGCTCTCTGGAGCCTTGAACCAGGTCTCTGTCACTGCACAGATGTCGATGTTTTAATGCCTCGAGTGAGTGCATTTTGAGGTTTAGACTTCTAGCATAAAGTAGCATTACCCTCAGATTCTGCTTGCTTGTACCTGTTATGGTGGTAAATTTCTCGTTTGAATCTTGCCTAAAAAAAGCACTATAGGGGTGGCAAGAGCCTTAGCCAGTATCCGGAATCCCAAGGGCGACAGGTGCAGGCCATCTCTGGCAAAGCATCGTGGTTTGTCGATCATGTCATCCCAGGCAGACAGATACTGGATCCCCTTAGAATGACACCAGAAGCTTAGCCAATTGTTGAAGTCAGTCATTTTGTCCTTGTACTGTGGTATCGTTCTGGGTGATGGCAGGATGCTACTCAGGGATAAGGTCATACCTGCCTGGGCTACAAGATCAGAAAGCTCCTCCATGTCTATTTCATGTAGTCCAGGGAGGTACGCCTCAGGTCATTCACACCAACATGGACAATGACAGAGTCATATTTGTAACTTGCTGTGGAGTGACTTGAGTGCATGCGTTATGTGGCAGATCCTGGCACCTGATAGGCAGCTGACAGTAACTTTCTCCTTGTTTAGCCTGGTGAGTGGAACATCAGTGTTCCTGACTATAGAGTCACCTATGACTAGTGTTGGGTACGTTGTTATGCCTTGAGTGGCACACTGAGTTTGTGGGCTGTGTGTCATTTGGATTGTGTTGGGGGGTGGATGTTGCTTGCGTGTCTGCTTTGGAGGTCCCTGTTGCTTGGGTAGATTTTTTTTTGAGAGCCTCCGCGAATGTAGGTGTATGTTTTGTGTTTCTATGTGTGCGTTTTGGTGGTGTAGGTTTTGAGGGACTATGTGACGAGTGTGGTGTGGTGTAAGTGTTTACCTTCTCCTCTTGACTGTCTAGTCCAGTCTTGGGTGAAGAGAGCTTTGCTTCCAGTTTGGTTATATAAGTGCATCTCTCACAGGTTGTAGTATTGGGTGGTAGGAGGAGGGGGTTCTCTGTGTACATGAGGCAATTGCTGCTAGCCCCAAGATGTCCAGATTCATCAGGTAGATAGGAGAAAACACCGGGAGCTGACCCTTAGACATGCCTGGATAGGTGCTTTAAGTACTAAAAACTGTTTTCCTCTAGACAAGTGAGGAAACTTGAGTGCTGTAGTAATTTGTAGCTTATTTAGTGCTTACAATGAGTTCTGAACAAGTGCTGAGCTCAAAGAAACAGATTTGAGTACTGAAACTAGAAAACTGGCTAGTTCTAAGAAACAAAAGCAACTAGAAGGCTTCCCTCCAACACAGAAAGGATCGGGGGCTCAGAAGCTTACAAACAGTCCTGGATACAGCAAATCTGTATCTGGACTACACAACTTATAGGAAAGGCAGGAAACAAGCTTAGAAAATATATATATATATTGTAAAGTGGAAAGGGGAAAGGAGGAGAAGAAGCTAACTGGGTTGGCCTTCTCAAATGTTCTCCCTGGAATAAGTAGTGACAGCAGTGATATTCAAGTTATTGATTTAACTTGTTTTTGGAGTTCTAAATCCTTACCCTTTATCTGAGTTCTGAAGGAAGTTCAGATGACAGCGATGTTGATGTTGATAAGGCTGTGCGTGTCTTACTCCATACCATAATGAAAGGCATTTCAGAAATCACAAATAGTAGTGGTTCTGCTAGGCTATAACAAATTTCTCCTGTTGCTGATTACTCCATGAAATATAAATATTTGTTTAAACTGGTGACTTCATTGTTTCATTTTGTAGTCCTACTTACTGTTATCACTGCTGGCTCACAGCCATGCACTGTTGTTTTTGTTGCTATTTTGTGTAGCAGCAGTATGTGTATGGGTAAAGTGTTTTTGTTTGGTATTTAGGGGAAGTTAGTGAATGGTATAGTTCTATTTGAAAATTAACTGTGAATATGAAATTAGGAACAAGCACTGTAATGATATTCATAGAAGCTGTGTCTTACACATTGTTACATGCACACAATATGTAGACACATGCGTGCAAAGGTGTGAAATTTGGTGCATTATTTACATTCTTCTGAATGTAATACAATCATTTTTTCTGAAAAAAATATATTATGAAATTGAAGTACAGGAATATAGTACAGTTTACAATGGAACAAAGGCTTATTTCTGAAACTGGAGAGTGAGAGAGGGTGGAACGATGACAGTGTTGGGAGTAAATCATGGGGATAGGCTGTGATGTGCACATAGTAGT
The DNA here is from genome assembly GCF_019279795.1 of Protopterus annectens. NCBI lineage: Eukaryota > Metazoa > Chordata > Ceratodontiformes > Protopteridae > Protopterus > Protopterus annectens. Next base: position 1,197,610,915 of record NC_056727.1, read on the forward strand.
CATGTATGAAGTATACAACTTGCAATGGGTAAAAGTTCCGTATGAGTTTTTATGAATGAAAACCCACTCAGGGATATTTTATAGTGCTCTGGACAGTTGAGAGGTATGCACAGCACAATTAACATAATATTTTGGTTTAGATGCCGCTGACAGTACAACACCCAGATACAACTTGTGCACACAAACTGAATGGTAACTCCTTAAAAATAGTGCTGTGTGAAATAATAAAACACCTTGTGCAATATGGATTCAATTATAAAACTGAATGTAAATGCATTTACTTTGCTTTTATCCTGCCACTGATGACATCCAGGAAAAAACAACTGCAAGTCTCTGAAAAAAGGCTGCCATGCTCCAATATTTCCAGCACTCCTCTAGCACTGTTTACCTAACATTATGTCATGCAGGGAGGAACAAGTTCACAGTAAAATAAGTTTCAACTTTCCAATGGAAGCTCTGTCTTCGCAACTTTAGTTAGGAAATAAATAATTCCTCATAGAAAACGCATATAACGGTTACCACAATGGTAAGGAATTATGCTATCAGAATGCAAGAAAAAAACTTCAAAAGTGTAACAAATCACTTTTAAGTAACTCTTATTCGTTTGGCCTGAGACGTTACTTACAAAAAATAATTGCAGAAGTCGTAGCAGGACCTGATTATTTAAATGGATATGTTTTGATTAACATTATAGACGTTTTTTACCACCACTAACATTGCTGTTTAACCAGTGTTTAGATGAAGGTTTTGTCCCATAGGTATAGTAAGATATTAACAATTGATCACTATAGGTCAGTTAGCCTAATAAGCATTTTCGGTATGGCATACAAAAAGGGTTCTCCTAGATAAACTATTACAAGATGTTATTCTGGAATGGGACATTAATCATCATGGGTTCACTTCAGAGAAGCTCATGGATGACAAATCTCCTAAACTTCTATCTCAACCTGTCAGAAGTATTAGACCGAGCACTAGATGCACAATTATTTATCTAAACCTGTCAAAAGCCTTTAACTCAGCCTCACATACTGCAATTCTAATGGACATGGGAAGAAATTAAGTAAATGAGTACATCATTAAATGGATTGAGATCTAGCTTTCTAACAGGATGTGTAGAGTCAAAACAGCAGACACCTACTCTGAATGGGTAATGATTAATACAAGGGTCCCTTAGGGAATGGTGCTGGGCCCCAAGCTCTTCAACCTATTTATGTTAACAAGAAATAACATTTGGTTGCGCAAATTTGCAGATTACTCAAAAGTAAATCACTGGTAACAAACACAGATGATCACACAATAATGCAACACAGTTTAGACTTATGACTAGTCAGAAGATCAGGTTTAATGCAAGTAAATGTATAATTCTATACTTATGAAAAGATTAACAATAATTATCTATATGCAATGGATGGGAATGTGTCATCCTACCAAAGGTAGTTCAGTCAAGTGCAAATCATCTGAAAAAGTTTAACCGAAAGCACTTTCAGCGAAGAGGTGTCCCCCCCCACATGGTGAGTGTGCAGGTGGGGCATGCACCACCCTGAAAAAAAAAAAAGATTTACTTTAGATATTTGCAGAAAGTGCTTTCAGTGGATTTGTGATTGATAGAGCTACAGTTGATCTATCAATATGAATCCACAATGGACAGCCAGCTATTACCAAAGAAACAGTAAATTATACGGGAGTAAAATCTGACTATAACACTAGTACACTTCTGAGAAGGTGCTTTGGGATTATGATGACATATTCAGAACTGTCTTACATAAGGTCTATGCAAGATCAATTACAGAATACTTCAGTTCAGTATGATTAGACAACCTAGGCCAGCATAAAAAGGCTGGAGAGAGTACAGAAACCTTTTTAGGAGCACAGCTGGTTTCAGATATACCAGTTACATATAAAAAACATGAGGACTTTTTGCTATCAATAGCTCAAAAAACGATTACTTAGCATGTTCACCGGTAATCACCTTTAATTCATAAAACTTGAACATTAAGACTATGGACAGTGCAATTCAGCAGGGGGGGGGGGTTCTGCACACCTAATGGTGTCATTGTTTGGATGAGATGCTAAATCAAGGAAAGAGCAGGGGAAATTTCCTGAGGCCCTGGCCATATTTCACCCTGGCAGTAAAAATACCATCTTTGGGTTCCCCCGAAAACAGGTCACTAGTCTAGTAGTTCTAACCTAGTCAACAAAGTATCGATAGATAGATAGATACATACATACATACATACACAGACGGACAGATAAGACAGTACAGTTGTGTAGGTAAACTTACCATAACAGTACACATTCAAATGATCACTGTTGCAGTAGCCTTAGCTATATTGGTTATATCCTGCTAAGGGTAAAACAGCTAGCCAGATTTTAAAACTAAGCTCTTCACAGCCTTTGTGCCAACTGAGAGTGGGAGGCTACAGCCCATAAAAGGTCAGTGTTATGAAAGGAAAAATAAAGGTCCTCACCCTGGCAAACAAAATCTACAAAAATAAAGGGATGGAGGGAGGGAGCAGCTACTGCAGAAGTGATCTGTTCCAACATGTACTGTTATGGTATGTTTACTTACACAACTCTTCATCATATTGATCACTGCTGAAGTAGCCTTAGCTGTATGGGCAGATTAATATAGATTAAACTGACTAGGAGGAGGAAGGATGAGGGATCCAGGAGCCCAGTAGAAGGGTCCTAGCAAAGGCTGACTTAGACCTGTAAAAGGAATAGAGTTTGTAGTACTTTGTAAAGGTATGTACGGAGGACTTCCAGAATCCAACCTTTTCTACAAGAGCCACAGTTGAATCCAAGGTCCTGGCAGGATAAGCCTTAATGCTCCCTGGAACTGCCTTGATGTGGTGGGTACAATAAAAGATAATACCATGAGACAACCATTTAGATATTTTGACAAAGATTGTCCTTTCTTCTTACCTTCATAAGAAATGAATAACTGAGCACAGCTTCTGAAATTTTCAGTTCAGCTAAGATAATATCTGAGCTGTCCTGACATCCATAGCATGTGGATCCTTTCTCCCCTGTTTTTAGGTTCTGGAAAGAAGACAGGGAGATGGATAGCTTGGTTTGAAGTAAACTCATCTATCACTTTCGGAATAAATGAAGAATTAGTTCTTAAGTTAATCCTTTTTTGTGGAAAACAAAATAAGGTTGACGCAGCAAAACAGCCTGCAACTCAGATATTCTTTTTGTAGAAGTCAGAGCAATCAAACCTATTTTATGTATTAACAGCTTCAGATCAGCCTGAAGAGCTACTTCAAATGGAGCAAGAGTTAAGTTTTCCAAAACAAAGTTAAAATCCCAAGAAGCAACCATGTGTTTTATATGATGCCTGGTATGCAACGCTCCTTTGAAAAACAATTTTTTACATGGGATTACACTGAAAGAGACGGTTCATGGGCAGACATACTGAAATGGCAGACAAGGGCACCTTGATGGAGGAGTAAGAAAGGCCAGAGGAAAAAAAACACAGAAATATTTTACAGCCAGATAAACGCAATCTTTAAAGAGTCCTGGTTCTTGTCTTGGCATCAACTAGAAAATCTTTTCCATTTTGTAATATACGATTTCCGTAGATTTCCTAGGAGCAGGTTTTCTTGCCTACTTTAATACCTGCTGCACATAAAAAAAAAAAAAAAAAAAAAAATCGGTTCACGAAAAGTATTAAGACTATCAATCAGTTAGTTAGTTGCAGTTGTTTCAAGTTGTGATGCATTTAACACCCTGTGTTTTGTGTGAGTAGGTCCAGTCTGTGTGGAAGCCTGTGGCACTTGCCCTTGGCCATTTCCAAATGAAGGGGGAACCACTGTTGCCTGGGCCAGAAGGGAGTCACCACAATGATCTTTGCAGAATCCTTCAGAATCTGCAGAATGACACTGGATACTATTTGGAAGGGCTGGAAAAGCATATAGAAACATTTATGTACAAGAAAAATAAAACACATCCATTTTCCAGGTCTTCTTGCAAAAGTCTTAGAGCAGAATTTTGCTTACTGATTTGTTGTGATTGGAGGTAAAAATTCATCTGAGGTGTTCCCCACAGCTGGAGCAATTCTTGAAAGACCACCTGATTCAGTTTCCATTACCCAAGGTCTTGTCTTGGACCTGCTCAGATTACCTGCCATAAGAAATTTGTAAAATGCTTGTAGAATGAGATTATGCTGACAGCTATATTCCAAGCTACTATTTCTAGTCTGTACAAAACAGCACATCTGGTTGCCCCCTGCTTATTTGTGTACTACATTACTGTGGTGTTGCCTGCAATGGTTTGTGGACCAGGGATGACTCAGTCAGTCTGGGCCATTTATATCCGTTAACATCTTTACTATGTGTATTTGATCTGTCTTTTTTTTTGTTCCAAAGACCCTGTACTTTTATCCCCACAGACACTTCTTCCTAAGGAAAGTATGGGGTGTTTCTTGTTACAGACTGTGCGGGAACTGGAAGGGAAAACTGGAAACCTGAATTCAGATAAATTGGTCTCTCCATTAAAAAAAGTTTCCTTCGTACAAACCCCAAAACAAGAACATAAAATATCAGAGGGGCACAACTGACTTTTTTATGTGAAGTCTTGCTAGAGGAATTATGAGAATCATAGATACCATGAATCCTACTAGTATCCTGAGAAATTCTTGCACTGAGAATTTTGTTTCAGTGGAAAACCTCAGAAAAAGGTCTATTATATATAAATCTACTTTTTTCCTTTGGAAGAAAAGCTCTTTGAACTGGACATCTTAGGAAAACAACCATGTGAGAAGAAATCAAGCAAGACTTTTGTATGTTCTCCTGAAATCCCAGTTTATGCAAGAGATTTCTCACCCAAGTGAGAAACTCCTGGCACTTTGAAAAAGACTCTGCAAAATAAGCAAAACATCTAAGTAAGGACAAAAATATGAATACTGTGCAGTCTGCAGTAGGTTATTACTGGTGGTAGACACTTAAACCCTTAGAACAGTGGATAACCCAAGCGGTAATGGACACAACTAAAAGTGTGATCCAGACTCAGCAAATCTTGAGAAACACCTGAAATCTGGTGTTACAGGATTGTGATGATAAACATCTTTTAAAATCTAGGGTCACAAAAACTTAAATAGGAAATGAAATGGAGCAGGTCTTGAAGGGATAACATTTTGAACTTTGGAACTTTCACAAACTACTTTAGAAAGAAAGCTCTAGGACTGGTCACTATGAACACTTTCTTTCTTTGGCACCAACAATATTCTTGAATAAAAACTTTCTCTTTTCTGAAAAGGAGGGACAGCTTCTAACACAAGGGAAGAAGTTAGATTTGGCAGAGGAGAAGCAATCCCCTGTAAAGGTGGGAAATATTCCCACTGCCATCTGTATCCATGATAAACCACATTTAAAATCAATTTGTCTGAGACCATCTGTTGCCTAAGAGAGAAATGATGGTTCAGGTTTTTGTGAGGAATTAAAGGCTTTCCAGGGTGGCAGTGGTGGATTTACGGGGGGGGGGGGTGCTAGGGGAGCTAAAGCACCCAAATTAATGCCTTAACTTTTATTTATTTAAAAAAATGGCAGCAGTGTTTCTTCATTTTAAAATAAACAAATGAAGAGTTCACAGCTTAGGGAAGATGCTGCTCACATATGCCACTCAACTGTATTTTGGTGGTATGATGCTATTCACAAGGCTTGATTTACACCTTAGCACAATGAATTTGGAATACTCCTCTCATTTTTACAGAGCCATGTGACTGGGTTACCATATCAGCTGACCACACTTCTCAACTCTCTGGTGTTTGTCGGAAAATACCAAATGTCATCCGAAAAATAACAGGGTGCCACAAAATAATGAATGGCGCCTTTAAATCATGATTTACTTAAATTTTTTGTCCCTTGCAAGCCTTGCAACCTGGTATCACTGATGTCAAATAAGGCAGTAACATAATGAGCAGATTACAAGGCAATGCGGGCAGGAGATGATAATAAAGATGTTTTGTTAGTGCCATTATGCCACATAAAACTTTGTTGGTATTGCATTGCTTCTTTTGCAATTATGTCACAATGTTGTTGCATGCAGAGTTTTCAGACCTTAAAAGCAAGTTGAACATTAACTTGATTTTATGCTTGCAAAGCAGATTTTGGTATTTAAAGGAGTGTGTTACTTTCTATTTAGGGTACTCTGCATGCGCAAGCAACATATTGGATTAGAGAGGTTAGGGAAGGTTTCCACTGCCAGTTCAGTGTTAATAATTTATGCAAAATGTCATCAGTTTGTTTGATGTGCAGTGAAATTTTGTTTTGTAGAGATCAAAATATTTTTGTTGCCATTCAATTTACATGTGGTTGCTTGTTTCTGATAAAGTATGCTCTACTGTTTTTTTTTTTTCTTCTGAAATAATCTATACACAACTCAGTGGACAGTGTCTTTGAACTATGAGGGGAAACTACATAGTGATAATCTCTTTACAAACCACTGTGCAACTCCTTCACCAAACACAGTCATAGTTATTTCATCTGTTAAGGAGGTAGGTGGGCAGCTCCAGGTACACCCCTTTCAGACCTCAACTAGTACAAAATGAAAGAGTAAAAGAAATACATTTTTTCACTTTTTATTTCTGGTATCCTCTAATATTTGTGATGGAGAGGAGATTGGTGCATTCTGGTATGTTGGTGTGCTGAGAGAGAAGCTTTTGTTTTAGTACCTTTTATAAATCACTGAAGGTTGTATAAAGTCATTCATGAATTTAAGGGTACACTGCTCTTTTTACAGAGTACTGAGTTAACAGCAGTAGTTTTACACAGAGTAGGATTTCCAGATTTCCAGCAATTTGATAAGTTAAGTAGTTAATGATTGCCTTATTTGGTTGGAGCATGCAGCACACTGTGACAATGGAGTCCCCAGTTCTCCACCTGTAGGTTTCAGGATACTGAATGGTGTTCATTCCAACAGTCAGTCATGAACTGAAGAGAACCACTGCCTTTCAATTGCTGCTTCATATATGGATGCCTCCCTGTTTACTGTCCATGACCCTTACTCAGAAAACGAGAACCATGTGCTCTTGTTAGTGCTGGTGCCCATTTAACATTGATGTTGGTGTGATGACAACACTGAGATATGCCTAGTCACCAAGTATTTGTTTCTGAAATAATTTTTCTTTTGAAAACTGCATCTGCAGTATTAATGACTTAAACTGTGGTAATGAAAGTGGCTTGGATAGAGTTAGGGAGATTCTCTTTTTAAGGAAATATTTTCGATTTTACTGCATAGCTGAGTGCAAATATTATACGAAAAATTGGTTGAATGAATGGAAAAAGAGTCTAAACTTTAGGATCTTTCACCTGTCACCTGTAAACCAGAAGAATGTTTTAAGACCACAATACTGGAATACCCAAGGGACATAAATCATACTAATATACACAGCTCTGTGACTGTGCATTTTTACAATATAGTAATAGCTCAATGGAAGGTTTATTCACTATTATTTTATGTCATGTAGTCCAGTGTGAAAACCTTTAATGTAAAACAGGGTTTACAATGTAAAGACTCCATGATTATTTTAAAATGTCACACTAACACCAACAGAGCATGAGACGAATTTAGAATGGAGGACATTATTTAAGTTCTTTTCATTATTATTTTATTTCTCAGTTTTGTTTTTTTGTATGTTTTGCAGTAGCTGATTGTTGAAGATAGTTTATTGGCTGTGGATTGACTGATTTTATTAACTGATGTTTAGTCATGTTAACAGATAGTATTTAATCTGTTGAGTTTCTATATGTATTTGATAACACTTTGAAGGTGTTTTCACTGATGCACATGGTGAACAATAAGGTCTTATTGTTGTTGCTATTTTGTGATTATTTAAAGTTATTACAGTTTTTATTTTTCAATGTACCTTTTCCGGTACTCCCTTTGAGCTATCTGTTGTGTTACTGGGAATCCCTAGCCATCCACTGCCTCACAGTCTGAAGTAAAGAAAACTAACTACTTATCTAGCCATCCATCCGGGGGGGGGGGGTGGATTCTTCTTCCTGCACCCCAACCACTTGTAACTGGTGTCTTTTTTAGATCATAGGTGAGTGAGCTTGTTTTCCCTTTTTAACTGCAAATTGAAGTAACTACAGTGGTGAATTTAATTGTATACCATAGCACTCTCCAATACTTGTATTTGGAGTAGATTATTTTATGGATATTTTGAAACAAAAATTTATAGGGGCTGTGTAGGCTGCTTAAAAGAACTTGAGGGATTAAGTAAAATGTGGCACATTTTATTGTTTATTTGATCAGCGTAATGTTTTACTTAATTTTACTAACTCCAAACATTATGGTAAAAAGCTTGTGGAATTAAACAACAAAGTCTGTGAATGAAGTTCAGCTTGCATGTTAACAGTATTTTGAGGGTAGCACTTTGTTACAGTACTCCCTGTTTAACCAAACATTGACCTAGATGGTGTCTGCATACATAAATGCACATTACTATGGTGGAAACCATTCAGGTGCTAGGATACTCATTTTGAGAATGCTAGCTTTTTTGATTTAGAGGCTCTGCTTCTTTGATAGATGAATGTAGATAAGTATTTATGCAGTGATATACATTATGTAATGATGACTCAAACATTTGTAAGGGGTGTCCAATTTCAACCCGTGTTTTGGGAATCATGTAGTCTGAAACAAGTTCTGCTCAGAGGTGTGTACAGAAGGCTGCTGACATATATCGGAGGACTAGGGACTATGTAGTTACTTTTTCTTTAACTTTCCTCACAAGCATATCTTGCAGGTTTACAGAAAGTGACTATAGCTTGTCTAATTGCAATGTACTATTTAGGAAAAGTAAGTCAGAATACATTAATGTGATCATTTTTTTTTCTTTTTCATTTCCTCAAAATTAATCATCAAACAAACATGCAGTTGTCTATCTTTTGAGGGTAGGCTTAAGCAGGAATGCTGTGTTTATACGTCTGACAATCAGATTGAAATATGTTCCTGTGGTCATTTGTTCACTCTTGTCCCAGTCTGTCATCAGAGGAATACACATAAATATTCCCCCTTTTGGGAGGAGCAAATGAGGAGACATGTTGTATACATGTAAGACAGCAGCAACATGAAATATCTGTGTCTCTCTGTTCTTTCACTTTCTTCCCAATCTAACATAAGAGGGATGCACAGAAGGTGACTATCTTTTTAGGGGTAGCACAGAGGCAGGTACTATTCTCAGATATGATTTATGCAACCTTGTAAGCATTTGTCACCTCAGCTTATTGGGAAATACTATTTTGTCAGCTTTGAATATTAAGTAGCGGACACAACTTATTTCGTCCATGAAAGAAAAAAAGAGCACATTTCTTTCCTTATGTTTGTTCAGATCCTCTTTGGAAAAAACATTAGGAAAAAAAAACTCTAAAATGCACTTCTGGGCATCTAGAACTCCATGACTTCTTGAGGACATAGTGGCCCCCAGAGCCCCAGCTTAATTTAGTTATTTCACTGCAGTGTTACCCATACATGGTATGTTAAAGGGAAGAATGATTAGGCTGAAGAGCAAGTCAAAACAGAAAAGAACAAATAATTATTCTAAATAATGGGGAAGGCCAGGATGGGAGAGCAAGATCAGCAAGATTCATCACAATGGGATGTACTTAATACTTAGTATTATGCATTCCTTTAATGCCTTTTACTGCATGTATGAATTTCAGTTTCTGTAGTTCTGTGCTCATAGCTCATTTGTGCATTTCATAATATGCAGAACATGAAAAAGAAATGAGATATAACTGTACCAAGAAGTGGGACGACGTACAGTGACTACTGACATTCATGTTTGTCAGTAGTAGCTCCCCTATCGATGTATATTCTGGATCCACCACTGGGTGGTTGGGTATTTCGAAGATAGTTATTCAAACTTGTTAGAAATGTCATTTATTGGGGGGGGGGTCCTGCTTTCTTCTTAGAGCTGCCTGCCCTTGCTTTTAAAAGTCTGCTAAACAGCAACTTGTGGTGTCTGTTTTATTAAATGCTGCAGAGGTAGCATTAAATCTCTTGAAAAATATGGAGAAAGAATGCAAACTCCCTGTGTCAGCTTCACTCTCTCATCACACTTTTTAAAGACCTCTGCTGCAGACAGTCCAAAATCTATCTTTCTGTCCAAGGGAGAATTCAAAATTTCAGCTTTAACATCCACAGGAAGATTTTGATTACGCAACCAAGCAAACCTCCTCCTAACAGTATCAGTAGCAGCAGCTGTAGAAGTGGCATCCATTGAATCAGAAGCACATTTCAAAGATTGTGCTGTCAGTTGAGATACAGAAAACAGATTACAAAATCTAACAAACTACTAATTCAGACTAGCAAAATTAATAACACAGCCGGTGATTCTCTCTTTGCAAACTCTGTAAGTAGATCCTGGAACTCTCTTCCAGCTGATATTACCTTACTTTCCACCTTAGGTCACAATTTAAAACTAGACTCAAACAACATTTGTCACTTAACTGGCTATGTCAATGTATCAAGCCTGGCTAACTCGAATGTGTAAAAATCTGTTAACCAGTTTACTGTGTAATTTAATTTAATCCTGACTTGTGCTCAGGACTAACTGTAACCTATGGAACTTGTTTAGCTTGCTTACTTATGTAATCTCTGTAAATAGTCTGTTTGTAATATGTAATGCTGGTATTATGTAATGCTGTATCTGCTTACCCTTGGAGCTTTTCTCCCCGGGCCTCCGCTGAAAATGGACATGCATCCAGTCGGACTATCCCGGTCAACAAATGTAAAATAAATAAATAAAATAAATAAAAAAGAAGATTTTTCTGCAGATGAGGGAAAATATGTCATAATGTGCCTCATATTCTCAAAAGAGGAATGCAAAAGCTTTAATGTAAACTTAACAACTTACAATTCTGAAAATAAGAGTTGCTGAAGAATATACCCACAAGTCTTTCAAAAGCTTTCCCATCCTTATCAGAATGTGTGGGATTCTTATCAGAATGGGTGTGACTGGCATTGATGAGATTTTGCAGCAGCTAGATTATAGTGAAATCACTGCAGAGTCTGATCTGGGGTTAGAAAATAAAAACATAAGAATAAGGAACTTTATATAAATCTATCTGTTTTCTTTCTTAGGGGCAGCAGGCTGGCTGTCAGACAAGTTAAAGGCTATAATAAATACACCCTCCAAAGCTGGAAGAACAGGAGAAACTGGAGTAGGTTCAGGAAATTCCAGTTGCAATAAACCATAATATTTCTTTAAAAACAGTGGAATATCATAGTGTTCCCACTGAAAACACTATCCTAGATATGGGTTTTGGAAAAAGAAAATCCTTCCACTGGACTATCAAAAGGGGTCTACGTCAGAAAAACGAAAAATCAATGTCTCGAATGCTCATATGAGTGAATATTCCAAAACTTGAAATTGATATTGTGGAGGACTGCACCCCCTGCTAAATATATATTTCAACTCCGAGATCGCACCACAGTGAGGAAAGGGCAAATATTCTGATCCACACTGTAGTGCAAAAAAAATAGCAATATCGTGGTTTGAAATATTTGTGAGCGCTCGATATTTCAAACATTTGTCATTCTAAAGTAGACCCAACAAAAGAGAAACTCTCCTTAGAGTCAGACTCAGAGACCTGAGGAGAGAAAACAGAAAGTGCCCCCATATAATCAATTTCCTCAAACATTGAAGAATTCCTTTTTCTAATACCAGAACTGGAAGGGTCAAGAGCCTGCTCTAAACTGTGAGCCAGGCTCAATAAATCACTCCTGTCCAAAGTAACAGAGACAGGAGAAGACATGTCTCACTTTTTGCCCCCCCCCCCCCCCCCCCCAAACAAATTTCTGAAAAAGCAGACCTTTGATTGAGATTTCAGCAGCAGCTGGGTTACCAGGGAAATCACTTCAGAGAATGTGATACCTATGGACAGGCATCAGTCTGATTAGGTAAAGAGGTATTCCCTATTCTTTCATGAAGGACTGACATGAAAGCTTCTCCCTTGCCTGCCAACAACAGCCACAAAGGACGTGTCTAACTTCACAGGTCCATGTTCGCTGCAGGGACAACTCCAGAAGGAGCCAAAAAAAAAAAAAAGATGGTCTGCGAAACCAGGAATGGCCACAGCAGAATCACTCAACTGTAGCTAATGCACATTAACAACCTGCTGAAGTGGCAAAAGCTGCTTGGAAAATTCCTTTTCTGAATGGAAGAAAGAAGAAATGAGGAACTGGTACCCATGGGGAAGCTGAAAAAATGCCTGAATCGTGCAAGTCTGACAGCAGTAGTCAGTGAAATAGTAAGTTATTAAAAACACCAAAAAGACTACAACTAGAAACCACTCACTAAACTAAAAGGACATTTTATCTCTAGTGCCTCAGCTTTAAAATAGCCTGTTTTGAGTGTAGTTTTATATAAGTTATTAGAAACAGTTGGATTCCCACAAAAAAAAAAAAAAAAAGAAAAAAAAAAGAAAGAAAAATAGTGAAATACACTTTAAACACTTATTTCACCCCCAAGCAATAAAATGCAAATGTTATATATGAAAACAATTTTAAGTAAGTTTCAATAATGTTTTTCCCTCAAAAGAAAAAAAAAACCTAATGCTCTTGTTAAAAAATGACAAACTCACACAACAGTACATAAAACCAATTTTTCCTAACACAAAACTAATTGTTTTATACAAAGAAATGTTTACTTTCTGCCATAAAATTAGAATGCGGAAGTTTTTCCCCCTGAAGGGACCTTATCTGCCCAAACTACTGTAGGACTTTATTAAAATAAAAAAAAAAAACTGCTGATCACTTTCGTCCAAAGAACTAGGGACGAAAAATCTCAACTTTTTTTTTTTTTATTTTAATAACGTGCTACAGTAGCTTCTGCAGTCTTGTGGCAGTTATTTCTTCAATTTTAATTTATCTGCCCAGCAATGGAGAAGCATTAGCTGACTACTGATCCTTGAAAACCCACAAGACAAGAACATTTCAATGGCAGAAAAGCTCTTTAGGGCTCTGTTCAAACTGTTTAATGGTTTGGGCAAGAGGCAAGTGCCCTTAACCTTTGGAAGTTAGTGGGCTATTATACCCTTAGCAGAATATAACCTATGGCTACTGCAACAGTGATCACATGATGAACATCAACAAATATATGGCATGATTACCCAGTACTGAAAGTTGTATAAAGTGTTACAGCTTCTAGGGTGGGGGGACATCTGTAGAACTCCCTCCTAGTGGAGATTAAATAAGCAACCACTGTGAACCACATTCAAAAGTCCAACCGACAAGTGGATAGAACCCTGAGTTTTGCAGCAGTGGGTTCCTAGCTAGCCTTGCATAAGGCAGTGGGCCAGAAAAGTACAGTTTTGTACCTACCATAAATGTAGATGTTCGAGGATCCACATACACAATGAAGAGTTGTCTGTCTTTTGGTTGATCACTGCCAGCAACTAGCAAGGCTAGTAAGGTATTCATAAGGCTCAAGCAGACAGAAAGCAGAACTGTGTAGTTTACTTACCGTAACTGTAGATGTCTGAATAGATCACTGTTGATGTGGCCTTTACAATATTGGGACACATTCTGCCAGGGATACTTTATATCCACACAGCCTACAAAGCTTCCGTCTCCTTCCATGCCTGCAGTACACTCACCCTTAGCACAACAGAGATATATCAGTATAACAGGGATATATGGATGTCCACAACTCATAGCTTTCTTGCCCAAAATAGGAAAGTTAAAGCATAAAACTCTATGTATATTTATGTCAGAGGAACAAATGAGAAGGATCCCCCCACAGCGGCCAGGGAAGATAATAAAATGGAAATAGAGGGAGGGTGGTAAAACTACGACATTGATCTATACAGACATCTAATGCTGTGGTAAGTAAACTACACTACTGAACTATGTTCTTCATTAGATCACTACTGCAGTAGCCATTATGATATGGGACAATTGCCAAAGCTCATGACGAAAGAGAGGATGAAGAAGAACTAAACTCCAAGATTCCTTGAAAAATGGCCTTGGTAAAGCCTGTTCTGGCTCTAGAAACTGAATCTAATTTGTAATGTTTTGTAAATGTGTGACTTGAGGACCAACTTGCTGCTTCTAAACTAGACGTACAGTGTACCCCTTTCAAAAATGCTACAGATGTGACGACAGATCTGGTAGTATGAACTATGACATTCTGAGGCAGATTTTTGCTACAAATGGAGTAGAAGCACCAAATGGAATAAGAAAGCTATCTACAGACTGTTTAGATACAGGCTGTCCTTTTTTCTTACCTTTAATAAGCCACAAACAGTTAAATAAATTTCGTGAAATTTTTTTTTCTTTTGGGAGGCGGATCCTTGGAACTCATCTGCTTTCTTTTTGACATCACCTTGCTATTCATTTTTAAACTGTTGTCTGGCAGGTTTTTGCTGGCCTGACTTGATGGGTTTGTGAAAAATGGCCCTTGATTAGGATGGTGATTTCTATGGTATTTATGAGTTGAAGATTAGAATAATTTCTTGACCACTGCATAAGTTAACTCCCTCTCATGATTTTTGCCAAATAAGAGGTCTTTCTCCAAAGGTGCGTTTTACATTTGAGAGTTGACATCGTCTGGAAATGACTGAAGTCTTATCCAAGCATGTACTCTGATGACTGTTCCAGTACCTGCTGCACTAGAAACACAACTTATAGCATCATGGGCAAATCTGAGAGTTTAGTGACCTTTGATGTTGAAGTTAACATCCGTAGAAGACCAAGAATTTGGAAGACTAACCTAAGGATTTTGCCATATTAGAAACAAAGATGTTTAGATATACGTTTGGCGACTTACAGCCCTGAAAGCAAAGGTGGCAGGAGTATAAACAATTTTGCTAAATTAATCAAATGTTCTGCTGTTTTTATCATTAGGGATAGGGTTAGAGGAAGAAAATGTGCCGGTACCTCTCTCTGCATGGTTTTAAACAATCCTTGAGCAAAATTAACCTGAGAAGAAAGTGTAGGAGGAAGTGACAAATGCTTGGTCTTCTAAGTGTACATTCTAGGAGTGTCTAGATGCATGGTCTTTAGAAATTAATCCATAGGTCATACTTCCAATAGTGACCAACTAATGTCTTCTCACCAGCGCCAGATGTATGCATCCCTCATTCGTAGAATAATTTACAATTTCCTATTCATGGTGAACTTCACTGGAAAAATGGTCTTTAAAGACATGCAAGGGATCTTGGGCACACTGATCTCCAAAGGGGATATACTAGAAGGACCCAGAGAAGCAAAATGATGGTTCTGTGGCTACATAAATGTCTTGGTGGAGTCATCAGCCACAGACCATATAACAGAAGTGGATGTATGGGCATCGTCATTAAGCTCTCTCACCAACTTTTTCTTAACCTAAGGTGGCAGGTTCACTGCAAGGGAGTCTATCAACATGGTAGCTTGTACTTGGATATCTGTTTTCAAGAAACAGACAAAGGATGTTCATGCTGTTTATAATTTTTTTTTTTTTTAGTGAAAGATGAATAAATAGAATGTTATCTGACATTGTGTTCTCCCCCCAAACAACAAACACAACTACAGTGGGAGTCTTTACATGGGATTTGGTGCCCACAGCTAGACTTGTCCTTTCTGACAGACATAAGCTAAAGTTTTACACAAATCTGGGGTACTTATCTGATTGAACACAAAATAGCTGAAGCTGACCTGCAGTACTGTGAGATGCAGTGCTGATGAGAGTCTGCATAAGCGTGTGAGCAGTAAGAACATTCTAGGCTTTGGTGCATCTGTACATCACTCATATACTAGTACGCCCTCTTGTGCTTAGAGCAGACATATGGTGAACAAAGAAGGAGCCTGATGCTTGGTAGACTGGTTAGACGCATGGTACCCTGGCAGGATAAATCCCCATATTGTCATGGCTACTGCAGCAGTGATTTAACGAAGAACATATTGACTTCTTTTAGCTGTACAACCATAACTGCCTCCCTTAAAGTAAAACGTCATAAAACTGTATTCTTCAGGTGCATTCCTGTCAAGGGCACTAGTAAAATTGACCATTTCCATTTACCATTTAAGATTCTGTCACTTAAAATTCCAAAGAATACATGCAAGGCATTAAACAGACATAAATAAACTAGAAGTAACTTCTTTTATTTATCAGACCTATGCCACATGTAGTATCTCCCAAATGTATTGACGTGCTCAACACATTTTTCCATACAATGTTTTTAATAGTCACAACAATACTTTTCACATAAACCAAATGATATACACCCAAAAATCACAAATGCATATTGCAAATTTTGCTCCGCTTCATTCATTAAACCCATGTTATAAAGCCAACTCTGGTGGCATACAGGGATTAAGCTCGATGGTCCAGGTGACCTCAGATTAATTAATGGCATGGGCACTTGATGGAGATGGTAAGGGTCCATCTTGGGAGACAAGGGTAGTCAGATGTGCCAGTGTCAAACTTTCTCAGAGGAGGAGCAACATTGCAAAATGCTGTCCACCAAGTCACTTCAGTGGTAGCTCTCATTACAAGTATATGGGAGTATGCATGCTTATTAGTGAAGGTACTGTGATTCCTGCAGTGACGTGGGTCATCCATCCCCACCAAGGGAAGGGAATAGACCTAAATAAAAAATACTGTTATTTCCAGGATGACAGTGTGGGTACAAACCAATGTTGAGGCAGTCTGAATGACTGCCTCCTCTGGCCAGCTCTCACTCTCACTGGGGAATATCCAGGATATGGGGAAGAAACGGGCATGGCTGACAGGGTGAGGTTTGATGGTTGACAGGCAGAGAAGAAAATGTAATCTCTCAAGTAATGTTTATTAGCAAATTCTAATAAATTACTTGCAGATATGACATGCAATGCATGCAGTAATTCTTTTCTAGAATGTAGAGCAAAGCAGAATGTCCGTTGATAGTCTAGTCTGATATCTCCTAAAGTTGCCAAGCAGTTGGCTGCTACTGCATTTAAGTTCATTTTCCTTTTATTCCAGTTGCAGATATCTATATTTCTCCAGCTACTGTCCGCTATAGATCTTTGACCACTTACCAAGGTGTCTCTTCAGGAATGCAAGGGCAGCTCTGGTGTTGATCTCCAGTGCCACATATGGATCTATGGTCCCCTTAGTTTGAAATATTCTGCTAAGGACATGTCCTGTGAGAAAGGTGAAATCTGTCTGACTCTGATGCACGGATCCACTGAAAAATAAAATACATTCATCAAAATAATTACTAAGACAGTAGGCCACTGCCAAATCTATAAACATTGTTTCTGCATGGTTTGGAGAGGTGCTGTCTTTGGAATGTCTATCCATAAACCTCACTATTGCATCTCAGTCAAGAAAAAATTACCCTGAACTTCTGAATTAAAACAAGATACAAGTCAGCAATAAGGGACACAGATAAAAGATGAGCTACGGCTGCTGTAGGCCGTCCTCTGTGAAATGGATAACAAATGTTATTACTAATGTAAAAATACAGTCAAATTTCCAAAAATGAATGAACTAATACCATTAAAAAATGAAACTACAGTATTCATAACGAATTCCACTTGAGCTGTTTTAATCACTACTTAAAAAGCTTACATTAAACAAGCTGCTCCACGAGGTTGATTTGGATTGTAAAGTTTCCTGAATGAAAAAGTTGAACTATAGTGTGTATTCATCCTAGACACAGTGCTGTGGTACACAAAAAAGACACTAACTGCCTTTGTATGTTAGAGATAAAACTCAACATTCAATGCAGTTTGACTTTTTTTCCAGTGTATTGGCTTCCAGATCACATCAAACTGTTTTGCAACTCAAGGTTACCAGATGGCAACAGTAATTGATAGTCTCAGCTACTGACAATGCTTCAATGAGGGAAGAACCGATGGAGCGAGCATCAATGGAGGATGGAAGAACACGTCCCTCTGTTTTTAATACTGGCACCATAACTGTTATATGGGTTGCAGTAAGTGAAGCCTTGCAAATCTCTAGTTACAGAAGCACTCTACATTTGCAGCACTCCTTAGTGCAGAGGTTAGGTGAGTGACTGACTGTAATCGGCATTACAGAAGACAGTAGCCACCTCAGTTCAAAGCAGGAAGAGGGTACCATTTTACTACTGGAAATAAAATTTGTCAGCTTCACTATCCCCCTTGTCACTTAACCTGCTGCTGCTAAAGTAATATATTAATCTATGAGCATGTCAGCTGGCAGGAAATTGTCTACACAGAATGGAAATGTCACACAATTTTTAAACAGGAAGCAGTGTTATTCACCAGATAAGGGCAGTTGCAGGACATTGTCTCATAACCATTAACTACTTCTGGCAAAATTTATTTTACACTGCAACAATGACTGCCTTTAGGAAAACTCAAAGCAAGTTACCTAAGCACATTTTCAAGGCTAAGTTAGTTGAAGTTCTACCTCTTCTTCTCTCTTAGTGATACATGTGAAATCTGTAATGGACTACAAAGGACTGGGTCTGAATTGCAAACAGTTTACTTTTGGAAAACTCTGTCAGTTCTAATTAGAAATATTTACATTTCAGTTAGATTGTTCTGTTCTGAGTCAACCTAGGCAGATATAATGATGCGATTTTTATACTGCACCATTTAGGATACGCACTTTACTTCATTTTACAACAATATTTCTTGCTAGCTGTATATTTTGCTTAATTAATCCTGCTTTGAAATTAATTGTTGGCTTTCTCTGGTGAAGAGAGAGACAGCTAAGCTGCTTCTTGGGTACTGATTGCGGGAGATCTTTAAACAAGCACTGGCGTTACGCACAGTGTGTTGTTTCAATCTTTTTTTCAGGTACTATTAGCTTCCTATAAGTTGGGTGTGGTTATGTGGCTATGCGCCATGCAAAATATCTGCACAATGTACTGTACAAACAGAAGTGACCTGGTTGTAGTTGTGTTACTTGTGTCCACTATATTTTATTGGTAATACATTCCCTTTTGAATAAATAGCTGCTGTTAGCTGCTCAGCAAGCTGTGGGTGCACTATTACTTCACCTACTGCTGTCAGTTATAATTAATGGCGCACTGGGAAACTGCAGACAGCTAGCTTCCTTTTAATTACAGTTATTGAGTTTTTGCTGTTAAGCCACAGTGGTGTAGCGGTAGCATTGTTGCCTCACAGCAAGAGGTTCTACTGTTTGATTCTCGGCTGGAACGCCTTCTGTGTGGAGTCTGCATGTCGTCCCCACAGTCGAGTAGCATTCGAAACACATGCGTGAATGGGCTTGCCTTCGTTAAAGGTTGGGCGTCAAGTTGGCACCTCAGCACCCGTAAAAAATCTACTGCCAATCATTAGGGGACCGGAGTTCCGCTGTGGCGACCCCTAACCAGGAAAAGCCAAAAGAAGAACATTAAACTTTTGCTGCTGTTCTTACACTGCCGCTCTTACCCTATTTGCTGGTTTTAATTGTAAGATCTTTCCAACTGTTACCAAGAAAAAACTAAAAACTACTAGTTATAATCCTCCAATCCCCATTTTCAGGTCAGACTTGCTTTTGTGGTCTTGTCCTGGAGAGTCTTTGGTGCTGGATGGAGATAAGGTAATAAAAAATACAAACCAACCAGCAGTAGACATATCAACAGCAGGTGGTGTAAAAAATAAATCCCAGGAAATGCTTTGAAATCTTCTGAATACTTCTCTTTATTGATGTGCAGGCAGATGAGAGTTGCTCTAAACAGATAAGTGTACAGTACACTGTGTTTTTATAACAGATTAAAGGGGAGTGTTCTGGTCTCCAACTCTGCCCACTGCGGGTGGGGGGGGGATCAGAGTTGAGGGTTTGATTAACATCACAGGACATCATAGGGGGATGGAAGGAGTACTTCCAGCAGCTTCTGAATGAAGAAAACCCCACACAAGCTATACTGTCCCAGACACAGCCTATGATGAGAAAAGAGGAGGAGCCCACCCTTAATGAAGTAAGAACTGCACTAAGGAAAATGAAGTCAGGGAAAGCAGTAGTGTCAGATAAGGTCACAGCAGATATGAAAAAAGATGCTGGGTGAGATGGGGAGAAATGGCTCCTGAGAGTACTCATAGCAGTGTGGACAGAAAGGTGTATTCCAGACTACTGGAGAATAAGCATACTAGTGCCAATGTTCAAGAACAAAGGGGATCTTCACAACTGTGGGCAGTACAGAGGTATCAAACTCCTGTCATACTGCATGAATGTACTGAAGAGGGTAACTGATAAATTAATACACACAGTAATAGAAAGTAAGTTGGGAGATGAGCAGTTCAGATTCAGATCAGGATGCAGCACAAGTGCCCCAATGTCTGCAGTGAGAAAGATAGTTGAGAAGAAACAAGAAGTTATGTACTCACCATAACGTTCAATGTATGTAGTCCATCTCGCCCCACATTCTTACCCGTGGGTTTGGAGCCGAATATCGGCTCCGACTCGGCCAAACTTTTCTAGCTCGAAGTCTTCTATTCGCTGGGCTAAGCAGGTATCCCATGCTGCACTGCTCCATATCCCCAGATCTAGTTTGCTGCGAACACTCATTCATACCCCATGCATACACAACATCCTTGTAAAATAGAATAAGCTAAAGGTGAAGGGAACTCTGTAAATAGAAACCTAACCTCCAGATCCTCCAGGAAGGGGGAAGGTGGGAGGGTAAGTAAGAATGTGAGGCGAGATGGACTACATACATCGAACGTTATGGTGAGTACATAACTTCTTGATGTTATGTAGTCTAATCTCGCCTACATTCTTACCCGTGGGACAGCGTCCCTAGCACCTACATCCTGGGTGGCTCATCCTGAGTACTGTGGAACCAAAGGACAACCTGTCCCTAGATACCACGTCCAATTTGTAATGAGTAACAAATGTGTGAGGAGAAGCCCAAGTAGCTACAGCACATATATCATCCATCGACAATCTGGCTTGATAGGCTGTAGATGTAGAAACAGCCCAAGTAGAGTGAGCCTTGACCGGAAACGGCAGGTCTTTTCCTCCTGCGGAGTAGGTGAAAGAGATGCAATTAGATATCCATCTGGATAGGGTGAGTTTGGAGACAGGGGACCCAATTTTGTTTCCCGAAAAGGAGACAAATAGTTGATCAGACTTTCGGATATCTTTTGTTCGGTGCAAATAGAAACGTAACTGTCTGTGTACATCCAAATGATGAAATTTAAATTCTGCCTTGTTTGAAAAATGAGGAAAGAATACAGGCAACGCAATAGATTGATTAAGATTAGGTACTGAAGCCACTTTAGGAAGGAAAGAAGGGTTTGGTCTAAGAGAAACCCTGTCTTTATGGAAGATCAAGTATGGAGGTTTGATAGAAAGGGCTTGAATTTCTGAAATTCGCCTGGCTGAAGTGATTGCTATTAAAAAAGCTGTTTTCCAGGTCAAGAATTTCAAATCACAAGTAGATGCAGGCTCAAAAGGTGGTGAAGTAAGGGCTTGTAGAACAAAATTGAGATCCCAGGGCACGACAGGTTCAGAGACCGGAGGACGGAGTAATAGAGTACCCTTCAAGAAAGCCTTACAGAGTCTGTGAGCCATGAGACTAGGCTCATTAGCAACATGAAAATTAGAAATCGCTGCCAATTGAAATTTTATGGTAGCTGACACGGAACCCTGATGGAAAAGCATAGACAAAAACTCCAAGACTGAAGCAATCGATGCTGTGTAAGGATCAATTCCTTGGGTATGCGCCCAAATAGAAAACCTCTTCCATTTTCAAGAATAAATCTTCCTAGTAGACAGCTTATGAGAGGAAGATAAAATGTGAACTACTTCCAGTGAAAAATAATGAAGCCTAACTAAAGATGGAAGTGGAGTAGCCTGGCTGTCAACCGGAGGGTCATCAGAGAGGGGTGGAACTGTCCTGACGTGTGTCAGTAAATCTGGTTGTGGGACCAGAATCCAAGGAGTGTCCACAATGTAGGGTTGGAGAAAGGGGAACCAGACTTGATGAGGCCAGTGTGGAGCAATCAGAATCATTCTGCTTCCCAAGGATTGTGCTTTCTGAATCACTCAACAGCAAGGGAAACGGAGGGAAAGCATAAAGGGAGGGAAAGCATAAAGCAGACCGGAGGGCCAATCGTGAACTAGAGCGTCCCTGGGTGACTCCCCCTGTGGGGGGATCAGCATGAAGTAGCTGCTGCATTTGGCATTGAGGGGCTGGCAAAAAGGTCACAGCAAGGCTGACCCCATCTGCTGAAAATTCATTCTGCAACTAGACGATTCAGGGACCACTCGTAAGGCATCAGAATAGCTCTGCTTAGCCTGTCCGCTATCACGTTGGACTTCCCCGGAATGTGCGTTGTCACCAAAAACCATTGGGAAGATACTGCCCACTGCCACACTCGCATGGCCTCTCTGCACAGGGGGGTAAGATCTGGTTCCCCCTTGCTTGTTTAGATACCACACGACATGTTGACGGAGTGTATTGCAATCGCCCCTAGAGGCAGAAAGCTCTGAAGTGCCTGCAACGCAGGTAGCACCGCTCCCATCTCTAGGATGTTGATATGCAGATGTATCTCGTGATCTTGCCACATGCCTTGGACTGCCAACCCCCCACCCCATTTGGGAGGCATCCGTGGTCACTGTGGCAACCAGTATGGGTGGAACGAAGGGTTTTCCCCTGTCAAAATTGTTGGTGCAAAGCCACCAACTGAGATCCTGTTTGCATCTGTCCGTGAGCAAAATGGGGTGAGAAAGTGGAAGTTTTTGGAGAGACCATTGAACAAAGAGGAGCCATTGAAGAAGTCTCATGTGCAATCTCGCTAGAGGGACCAACATAATTGTTGCTGCCATGGTCCCCAGGAGTTGAAGAACCCATCTTGCCTTCGCTTTCCTCAGGGGCATCAGGGTGTGTATCTGTTGCTGTAAGACTCTGATCCTTTCCTGCGGTAAAAATGCTCGCATTCGAACGGTGTCTAATGCTGCACCTATAAAGGTGACACGCTGTGAGGGCAACAAGGCAGATTTTTCCCAATTTAGTGTTATGCCCAACTATTGACAAAGAGTGATGGCAGTGTCCCTGGTTTGGATTAGTAGATGCCTGGTGGGGGCGGTAAGGAGCCAGTCGTCCAGATACGGAAACACTTGGAATCTTTGACGTCTCAAGTGAGCAGTCACCACTGCCATACACTTGCTGAACACCCTGGGGGCTGTGGTGAGACCAAAGAGCAGGGCTCGAAACTGGAAATGACTGGCTCCCAGCCGGAAGCGTAGGTGACTCCTGGATGCCTTGTCCATTTTGACATGGTAGTAAGCATCTTTGAGGTCGATGGAGCACATCCATACCTCCTCTCCCAACAATGGGAGAATCGATTGTAGTGTGACCATACGGAACTTGGACTTCTGTACAAAGTTGTTCAGTCGGCTGAGATCTAATATGGGTCTCAGGTCCCCTGTTCTTTTCGGCACCAAAAAGAATCTTGAGTAAGTCCCTAATCTGACTTGGTCTGAGGGGACACGCTGGATGGCTCTTTTTCCTAGCAGCTTTGAAACCTCTGAGGCTGCTTGATCCCTTTGACTGGGTGGAACGTCCGGGTTTTTTTCTGACTGAAGGGGGTGGGGGGGAGACTGACGTAAACTGAATGACATAACCTCCGGAAATTATTCGTAATACCCATCGGTCCTGGGTGATGCTTTTCCAGGCTTCCGGATATAATGAAATTCTTACTCCGACTGGCTCCGGATAAGCACAGCCGGGCACTCCCTCAGGAACGAGAGTATGGAGAGCCGCGAAAGGAATTGCGGTCTCCCGAATTGCGGGGTCCCCCTCTGCCTCTAGGGCAGCATCTCCCTGAATAACCTCCCCCTCCTCTGCCTCTGGAGGGGGACTCACCTTGTGCAGCAGGAAAAAACCTCTGTGATTTTTTGAACCACATCTTCCCACCCCGCTGGGCCTTGGGGTAAGGCCTAGAGGGAAGGGAAAAACGGATCCCTACGGCACATAGGGTCTTTCCCTCTTGTTCACACCTGGTGAGGGTGTCTTTCACTTTGGTTCCGAACAAAGAAGAACCATCAAAGGGGGCATCAGTGAAAGAAGATTTGAAGGCCTCCTGAGCTTGCTGCCCTACTCGCTCCATCGGCTGAATATGAGATGAGCCGCATGGAGGAGTTGATGATGGAATTGAGGATAAACAACTGGGCGTTAACCGCCTGGGCCACCGCCTCAGGAACGTTACCCTCAGGAGTATCTCCTAACTCCTTGAGGAGATCTCTATGGAGCCAAGTGAAATGAGACAGATAGTTCAGCGACCGTAAGGTAAAGGTTGCTGACGAGAGGATACGTTTCCTGTACCGGTCCATGGTCCTAGACTCCTTGTTAGGAGGATGGACGGAGGAAGAAGTCTCTGCTATTTCCTTATGAGTGGCCGCCGCCACCATGGCATCCACAGGGACTCCTTTGGACAGAAACTCCTTACCCAGGGGGCTGCAGAAAGAAACTTGTTGGGACGCCTGGGTACGGGCTCCACAGAATCAGGGTTTTCCCACACCCTCCGACAAATTAAATCTAGGAGCTCGTCGAAGGGTGGGGACACCCAGGAGGAGAGGGTTGAGCACCAAAGGCATTAAGGAAGACCGACTCCTCCTCGGAGGGGGCTTTGGACGGCCAGTCACCTCTTTGTTTCAGTATCTCCAGGATGTCGGAGAAGGAATCATCATCAGAGGATGAATTGGGGGACCCCTCCGATTCCTCAAGGTCAGTATCAGAGGTGAAAGACTCATCCTGGAGTCTACGTGCTTCCTCTTGCACGTTTTCTTTCTAGGGGGCTCCTCAGGCACGAACTCTAAACGGCCCTCAGAAACTTGGGGACCACTCGTGGGGGTATCCCTAGGCCTTGGTGCTCCGCTGTCTACGGATAGGTGGTGATCAGAGGCTCTCACCAGAGTGGTGGGGGACAGAATGACCGACCCGCATGATGTAGCTGATGATCTGGCCAGCGCAGTCCACATGGCCTCAAAGGCAGCCCCCCCCCCGAGTCTGAGGACCGGCCAGCCAGGAGTCGGGGTCCCTCGCGCCGAGGCACCGAGCCGAAGACTCAGAACCAAAATATGTCCCGAGATGTCCCCCTCAGGCCCGACTCAAGAATCCCCAGTCCCGAACCCCTGGACAGAGCTGGTCGGAGCCAATGTCATAACCGATAGGTCCGGAGGAGCCATCGGAACCAACCTAGGAACATCACATGGCGCGGAACACTCTGGCTCCAAAGACAGAGATGCACTCGGAGGAGGAATGATAGAAGAAGGGGTCGGGACGGGCTCCGGAGCCGAAAACAATTTTGCCAAAACTGGTGACTGGAGGAGCCTCTGCACCACCATATCAACATCCACATCAGAAAGGGTCCTGGAGGATTTGGAGACAGGGAGGGAGATCGAGATCTCCTTTCAGGTGAAACTGGTCTAAGACTGGGCGATCGGCTCCAAAGAGGTTCCAATATAATTGGAGCCGACGCTGGTTCCATCAACGCCAACACTTCCTGCGGCCCCGAGGACAGTGGAGCCGAGGAGGTCGAAGCAAGTTTTGTGACTTTCTCCGGGGGCTCCGAGGAAAATGAAGGAGCCGGAGATCTCTTTTTTGATTTAGAGGATTTAGATTTAGCACTGGGAGAAGAATCCATGGCCTCTTTGAAAGAGGGTTTCAAGAGTCCCTTTAAAATCAGCTTATTCTTTCTTTCTTGGAGCACTCTGGGACTAAAAGCATGGCAGAAGCTGCAGGACTCCTGCAGATGGATGGCTCCCAGGCAATAAACACAAACTG
This sequence comes from Protopterus annectens, assembly GCF_019279795.1. Classification (NCBI taxonomy): domain Eukaryota; kingdom Metazoa; phylum Chordata; order Ceratodontiformes; family Protopteridae; genus Protopterus; species Protopterus annectens. The sequence continues at coordinate 1,197,636,609 of NC_056727.1, forward strand.
AATGCCCATCAGTGATGGACATCTTGTAACCGCACTTAGAGCACCTTTTAAAACCCGAAGGTTTGTGTTCTTTGGAATCCTTGGACATTTTCCAACAAGCAATCACAAAAACCCAACACAGCACAAGTCACTGTCTGACAAGAAAGGACACAGACACGCAACACCACAAAAAGCGGGAACAAGTTAGTAAACTGCACAGCACACACACAACCCTCAGAAGGAACACACACTGAAACAAAAAAGGCCAAAAACCTCTAACTAAAACGAGTTTCTGACCACAAATAGCAAGGGGAAACTGACACTAAAACCTCTAACTTAAATGGTTTTAGCGCGAACAACACAGGACAAGAGGACTAGGGTCCTCTAACTGAAACGGGCCTAGCCCGAAAGAACAGTTAGCGGGATACCATAAACCACAAACACACTACCGAAACCAAAAACAACACTAAATAGACACTAGCTATGAAAATAGCTTTTTGTTTATAAGTAATTTTTTCAAATAACAAGAAAAAGGGTACTTAGCCACAGCCAAGAGCGAGATGACGTCCGAGCTACACAAGCGGCAAACGAGATCTGGGGATATGAAGCAGTGCAGCATGGGATACCTGCTTAGCCCAGCCAACAGAAGACTTCGAGCTAGAAAAGTTTGGCCGAGCCGGAGTCGATATTCGGCTCCGAACCCACGGGTAAGAATGTAGGCAAGATTGGACTACATAACATCTAGAGATAAGGAAACAGTCCAACTGGGCATTCCTAGACTTAGAGAAAGCATATGACAATTTCCCAAGAAAGCGGTTTTGGACAATCCTGCAGTGGTTTGAAGTCCCAGAAACATTGGTAGAATTAGTGCAAGCTATGTACAAGGACCCAGTGACTTAAGTATGAATTGTGTTCAGTCTCCCCAGTGGGAGTGGGTGTGCACCAGGGTTCACTTCTGAGTCCACTGCTGCTCATACTGGTGATAGACTACATCAGCAAACAGGTTGGAGGGAAGAGATCAATGAAGTTGCTGTATGCAGACAACATGGCATTACAGGCTGACTCTGTGCAAGAACTTCAGCAAAGGATAGGGGAATGAAATGCAAAACTGAAGGCACATGGGATGAAACCGAGTACAGATGAGACAGCTGCAATGGCAGCAAATGGGGGAAATCAGAAGTTGAGAAATTAAATAGAAGGGAAAATAGTGGAACCGGTAAACAGCTTCAAGCATTTGGAAGGGGTGGTTGAGGAGAAGGGAAATCTGAAGGAAGGGGTCAAAGCTAGAATCAGATGGGCTGCAGCCAATTGGCACAAAGTGTCAGGTGTGGAAAAGCTCACCCAGACTCTGCCACAATTTGTTGTGAGGGAAAGATTCATTTGCTTTTGTTTTGTTATATTTTGTATTACTTTATTGCCTTCTTCTATTTTGTGTACTGTGATTTGTTTTCTTTACACTGTGTTTTACTTGTATTCTGCTTTCAATTGCATATTAAAACTAGGAGAGACCAAAGCTGTGTCTCTCATACGTCACTCAGAAATTTTTCCTGCCCTGCCACACTGACGTTTAGGGTTGCCACCTTCGTTCGTGGCAAAAACCGGAGTAAAGCCACGCCCCTCGCATCACCAGTAACCCCGCCCGCCCCACCCCCTCTCCCGCCCACATTCTGCCCATTCAGCTGTGAACACCCTCTTTTTTCGTACCTGCTGCCTGCTTTTGGCTGGTTTACTTATGCTTTTATGTAAAAGAAAGCATAGTAAATCAGCCGATTTACAAACTCCGATAGTCTGTTTCCTTTTTGAAACAGAATACTGGAGTTTGTACAGTGTTTTCCTGACTACCGGAGAATCAGTTTGATTTCTGGATAGTCCAGAAAAAAAACAGAGGGGTGGCAACCCTACTGACACTGCTGAGTTAATTAAACACAACTCTTTTTCTAGTTACCTGCCCCTTACGTTAATTTGACCACATATCTCCTTCCCTCTCCTCTTTCATTGGCTGTTGTAAGTAAGCACAAAATCACCATTTTGTGAAATTATTTTCCTTCAACTATTTAAATTTACTGGCCATCCCACTGTATTCCAAAGAACCAGAATACAAAGTGCCCACCCCCTTTCAGTCTATTTTTCTCTTTTAAAATTAGTGGCACGCCACTTAAACAGCTAAAGCTTAAGCTATCCCCTCTTTCAAATCTAGCTTCTTAGTGCACACCATACCTCTCAACTTGAAATCATGAAAAATCTGGGCAAAGGCCTATGAAAAGAAGGTACACTAGCCAAAAATCTTGATGCTGATTAACATAAAATTTGCATGCATAATTAGGTAACCCCACCCACTCCAATGGAATTGTGGGATAATAGCATTCAAATGCAAATTGAAAAACAGACAAAATATTAAACACAGAATATAAGCAAAACAATAGTGTTTTATTTATATTAACATTTGAACTTGCATCAAACTTTAAACTTGTATAAAACTAAAATGCGATTTTCTTTTATAAAAATAAAATTAACTGCCAAACTAACATTAAATAACACAAAATATAACCAGGACAATAGTGTTTTATTTTTATTAACATTTGAACTTGTATAACACTTTGAATGTGCACAAAACTAAAATGCAGTTTTCTTTAATAAAAATAAAATTAACTGCTACACTCCTAAATTAAAATAAATACAATATCTATAAAAAATTCAAATGAATTCTTACAATATATACACAGGCAATGTTTCATACTTCAGTATAAAGCGTTTTTTTCATCTTCTAGTAGTGATAATACAGGACTAAATGCTCTTATGTGGAAAGCACGTTTTCCTCTCCCTGTTCTTTTGACTGCACACACGTACTACTAGTACCTAGTTCAAATGACTGTGAGATCTATGCTTCCTTACTTCTATGAGCTTCAATCTCTTAGACCAAGGAATCTGGACAAAGCCACAAATAATGGTGGTACAAAGCCTCAAAAGCAGGGACACTTTTTAAATGGTTTTGCAATAATTTTCTGAAGGATATTAAGTCTGAAAATCAAACATCTGCCATTATTTTCTGATTCCATTACTCAGTGATTTGCCAGCTATCTTCCAGAAAACTACAATTTTATGAGAAACAGACCAAAATATGAGTAAAAATTTGGACATTCTTTGTCTAACACTCTGCCTTGATATTTTGTTAATTTGCATGGAAAAGGGATATTAGTATTCTCTGCACAAGTGTAAATCAGTGATATCAACTTACAATGATATTTAGTATTTCAGTTACTATACATCGTATTAGAATGCTAAAAACCAATGCAGACTTGCTATACCAATTTCTGACACATTCTAACTTAGCCAATGAAATAACAGTTTGGGCAGTCACATTTACTACAACACTTCACAAGTTACAATATGGAAGGAATTCAAACTAAGCAACGGGTCTAAAGACGCAATTTAATTGAATCCACATGATAAACAGGTAACTGCAATTCCTTACAAAGATTTTCCCTTTAGTGTCACCAGCCTAAATAAAGATCACAATGACAGTGGAAACGTACTGCACTGCCAGCATTTTCTACAGCACAAGCTTAAGTAAAAGAACACTTTCCACCCTCAGCAGAAACCTTCAATTTAAAAAATGATGCCATATAATGCACATGGTCTAAATTAAATGTATGACGACTGCATCTAAATTAATCAATTTCATTAACCATTCAAAACAGAAAGATGTACTGACATCCAGCGAACAGTTAGGGCCAGTTGTCGACCCAATTTAAAAGGCCTCAACACCGTTTACTGCAATCATGAACAACTTCAAATTTCCCCTTCTAGCAGCCGCCATTTAAGAATAAGAAAGCATTTGCATTTGTATGGTGTTTTTTCCAGTACTTAACACAGGCCCTTCCTCCGCAGTTTTTCATAGTATTTCTCTACAAGAAGAACAGTATAAAATGTTTATTCATTTAATTGTTTACTTGAACATTGTATACTGGCTACATCAGAGCATATAAATAATGATGATAATGTGTTATCAATGTAGCAAACAAAGCAATAACATCAACTGTGGGAACTTGTGTTGAGAATATCCCATCTACCAGTCAGCTAGCTTCAGAAGCAAACAACAAACTAATGCACAAACTCTTCCTCCCTTCCTGATTACAAACTCTTACCTTGGAAATATTCTGAGGCAGCAGATGTAAATATTAACTCCCCATATGGCTTTCTACAGATAGAAAAGCATTGCGTGTGTTGCAAATAATCTCAAGTTCAAAGTCTCATCATGCTGTACATCTATGCTATTGGCTCCTACAGTTACCTCAGCCAGTTACTCCTTCTCTTCCCCCAAACACTAAGAAGGAACTCCATTACAGTCGGCGACTGAGCAATCCCTATTATATTAGCTAGCACTGCCACAGAGAGATGAACAGCGCAGTAGAAGAGCCACCAGTGGTCATTGCAGGACATGCATGACTTTTTAACATGACAAAAAGGCCTTTGAAGTCTGAATGTCACATAACTCTCAACTGTCCAGATATTTGCCTCATATTTTTGTTCTGTTTAGGACTCTGCTGATTGCATGCAATGATCAGCATGATCAGTTGATGTCTAAAAAATGTAAATAAAAAAAATAAAAAAAATCGGGATTTGAAGGGGCCGCTTGGGAATTTGTGACACCCTATTATTCACCCCCAAAAATGGGAAATACCGATAGGGTAGTAACCCATTTTTTTTTCATCTTCTATTTCAAGACCACCAGTTACTGGACAGCCCACATTCTGCCTCTCAGTAGTCTTCTTGGAATTAGTGATTTTGTTTTCTCCTGGTGAGCGAAGGACATTATTTCCTGGAGACTGCTGATCACAAGAAAGCCTTATAACTGCTCCATAGGTGACAGCTTGGAATCAGTGCTTATATTCTGCTCCCAATAAGAAAATGAACAGAGTGCATTGATTCCTATTTCTGGTTAGGCAGTGAGTGTCTGTGCTTGACGTTCCTGACTGGTCTGGTTGCTATTCAAGGCATCTACCAGAAAAAGGCTACAACAAGCCTACAGACCCTTGTATCTTGGACAAGACTATGGATCACCAAACAGGCTGTGGCTTGCTTCTCATCTTGGGATTGGTGCTAATGTTAGGCTTCTGGTGAGAGAAAAAGCAAAGGAGGCATTGTATCCCAACAGAGTGAAGCTGTGGTGGGGCCAGCACTATTAGTAGCCAGGCAGTAGTCATTAATGTGACTCCCCTCTTTACATCCTTCTTGATAAGCTAATTCTTTGTTTTCAGTAAGCACTGCTTGATTTGTTTCTAACTTCAGAATACCTGCCTAAATACTTCATCCTTACATTTTCAGGGTCTACTTATTAGTTTCCCCTCAAGTGTTTGGCAGTGCCTGTATAGACACAAAAACCTTGAGTGATATTTTTTCTGTAAAAGCATGATTGAAATTTCACCAATACTTAGTTGCATACAGGACAACCAGTTTTCAGTGACAAGCATTGTCCCCAGAGTTGCAAAAAAAACAAGTTATGTACTCACCATAAAGTTCCATCTGTGTTGTTGATCTTCATTTACCCTTGACCTGTCAGTTTGGTTCCGAAATCAGAATTAAATCGTCCGTATTACAGCCTGTGAGGACCAAAAAAACTCTCAAGCTTTTCTCCCTACCCATAATGCTCCTCTCCCTTTTACCTCAGATTGAGTTTGCTGACATACAGATGGACAAAAAAAGGTATGCATCCCCAATCTGGTATATCTGGCATAAGAATCCAACAAAAATAGTAAATAAGGACACAGCTCACTTTACCAAGAGATATCAAAGGATGGGGGTTGGAGGGAGGGGCAACAAGGATAAATGAAGATTGAAAACACAGAAGGAATGCAATGGTGAGTACATAACTTCTTTATCTGATGTTGTCAATCTTCATTTATTCCCTGAACTGAATATTCCTAAGCACCATGGAGCCAAATTACGCTCTTCCCCTAGAGGCCATATCCAATTTATAATTAGTAATAAATGTATGTGGGGTAGCCCAAGTTGCTGTTGCGCAAATATCAACCAAGGAAGTTCTGGAGGGAAAAACTGTTGATGTAGCTACAGCTCTGATAGCATGTGCCTTAAGCAGTCCAGGTAACTTTACATTCTTTTTAGCATATATGAAGGATATGCAGTCTTTCAACCATCTAGAAAGGGTAACTTTAGATATTGGTCTACCCAGTCTAAAGGATATGCAGTCTTTCAACCATCTAGAAAGGGTAACTTTAGATATTGGTCTACCCAGTCTAGCACTAGAAAAGGCAATAAACAATTGGTCAAGATTTTCAGACAGACTTTGTTGTATGAAGGTTGAAAAGTAACTGCCTATGGATGTCTGACAAATGAAGATATTGTTCACCTTTGTTTTAAAATTTTGGAGAGAAAACTGGTAAATTTATGTAAATTCATCCCTAGTTTGGCACTTGTGTCTCTAATGGATGCAGGCAGCCTGTAAATGATTAATCTCCCAGGACCCTGCTTGCAAATGCTTCATCTCCCAAGCCCCTTCTTACACTTATCAAGAGTACGAGAACTTTTCAGAGATTTGGCATGCATGGCTAAGCTTAAAAAGGCCCGTGTGATCATTAGCCTAGTAAACACCTATTCAATTTATAAGATGGACTTGAAGCCCTGTCCCTGTACTAAGTCTCTTAGGGACCCTTACATGGTGATTTAGGTTTTGCATTCCAGACCATGAAAGACTCTACTCTCCACAATCACTTTTATGTCTGCAAGACAAATAAATACTAAAATTAAAGTTATTATCTCCAACAAAATATAAATAAAATACTCTGGAGGAAGAAATATGTTACCTAATGTTTACCCCATTACTGGAACAAACTCCCCTTGCATGTAAAACACAGTGTCACCCTTGCTTTATTCAAGATGATTTCAGATGACTGAATAAGCATCCACAAATTTATTCATGGCCTGTCCTGCTTTACTTCATGAGGGTGGACATTGATTACACATAGAGTCGTGTGACTTACTTGCTTTGCAATTCCTATGATCCTAAAAGCCTTACTTACAGAACAATAAAAAAATATTCTGTGATATGTTGTTGCATTTGCAAAATGCTGGTATGCGGAGAAAGACTAAGCCATAAACACTGTGCATCTTGGCAAAGGAAGCTAACTGCATTAAGGAATCAGTAGCATGCAAGGATGCGTATAGAGACAGCGAAGCACTTGTATCTCTTCTCAATCGGTGCCCTGAGTGTGTGTGAGGGAGGTCACAAGACAAAATATGTCAATCATTGATCTGCACATTCAGGGAATTAATGATTTAAAAAAAAGATGGTAAGCGGAAGGCTTAAGATCACCAAACTTCCTGGCCAAAATCTTATCCTCTCTCTCTCTCTCTCTGTATGTATGTACATGTGTGTGTGTGTGTGTGTGTGTGTGTGTGTGTGTGTGTGCATGTGCATGCATGTGTATGCTCATAGCAAACACACACACCATTTATTCATTCACTCATTCTTCATTTTTTAATGTCCTCTTTATCCCATTCAGAGTAGGGAGCCCAGCACCCAATGAGTGTAATACACAGTAATAATCCTGGACAGCATGCCATTCTCTTACAGGCTACAAACACAAAGACCTATAGAAATCTCTACATATGCATGTGTGCATGCACACGAGCACACACACACACACACACACACACTTACGTACACTGATCACTCTTACCATTTTTTCTAATAAAATAGCCCACCATTTTATAATCTAAGGCATTTTAAGGGATTCTGGTTTCTTTAGTTTTTCCATTAATGAAGTACAGAAGAAGTAACATACAGCTGGTTAAATTAATGATTGATTATTAATTTAACTCTTAGCCAAAGATTAAAATAACCAAGTTAAAGACTAAAATACAATAAATATTTAGTGTCTATAAACTGTAAGACTTACAGACTACAACAATACCAACAGAAAAAAGGATACCAGTAGTACTGACTTTTGACCCACTACCACATAGCAATACTGGAGATAGTATGTACTTACGGGTCTACTTCTAAATTTTGAACTTTCAAAACATTGACTTTCTTATGGTCGAGACCATAAGAATGACGTTTTGAAAGTCTGAAACTGCAGAAATAGAGATTGTTGTACAGGGGGGAATGGTTTATTTACCATTTTCCTCGCTGTAGTGCGATCTCAGAGTTGGTATATTTAGTTACTTTGACAGATCTGTGGCTTTTATTAGGCAATTGACCAAGTAGGAGTGAATCTGGACTCCTTTGGTCTTGCAAAATGTAACAGCAGGAGCAAAGTACTTTGTGAAAACCCTTGGAATGGTAGACAATCCAAAGGTGAAAACTGACAGCGACTGGAGCTTGCTCTGAAGCGAAGAAAGCTTGTGTGCGACTTTTGCATGGGAATGTACAAATTGGCATCTTTTAGGTGTATTGAGACCATGAAAGCTAGAGGAGTTATTATTGGTAGTAATTTTTGAAGGGTCAACATTTTGAATTTTGGCACCCTGAGAAATTGATTTAAGTTGGACAGGTCCAGTATGGTATACCAAGAATCTTCCTTTCTGGGGACTAGGAATAGCCTTGAGTAAAACCCTTTCCCTTTTTCTTCTTCTGGAACTTGCTCCACTGCTCCCTGGGAGCACAGAGCCTCTGATTTTTGATTTTGAGGTACATCTGGGTAACCTGAGTATTTTAAAGGCTCTTTGAAAGTGAGTTTGTAACCATTTGAAATAATGTCTAGAACCCACTGATCTGAAGTGATTTGGGTCCATTTTTGATGGAAAAATGACAGCCTTCCTTCTAATTTTGGGGAAGGGATGGGAGGGTGGAGCAACAAGAAAGTCATAATTGTTCTCTGGCAGGGGCTTGTGGCCTAGAACTACATTCCCTCTGAGTTTCGGAGGTCCATTGCTTTGTTCTCTGCTGCTAAGGTCTTTGCCTGGGAGTTCTGTCCCTCTGAGGTTTCCTCTGTTTACCCCTACGTTGGTTGGGAAAGGACCAATGCTTAGCAGGGAAGTTCCTGCCGAACTTAGGAGGTTGCACTTGTAGAAAAGTCCTTTACCGTTTGCATAAACTTAGTCTTGTCCTCCATCTTTTTAAGGACTGCTTCTGCTTTATGGCCAAAGAAGCAATCTTTGTCACGGGATGCAACCAAAAGGCTAGCCTTTACAGGCTCAGGGAATTGCTCCCTAAGCCAAGCATGTCTCCTAATTACAGATTCAGTGACTGCTGCCCTGCAGGAGGTCTCCAAAGCATCATAGGTCTCCAAAGCATCATACCCACAGTGCTGGGAATGTTTAGCTACCTGGAAAATGGAGTGTCACAGGTCTAAACGTTCCTTGAAAGACTTCTCTAGGGCTGATATCTTTTGTTTAAGTTGATTGAGATTGGTTTGCTGGCATTTGATCACATAAAACTGACAGTTTAAGGCCCACATAGACTGGCTGAAGTGTATACTTTCTTTCCAAACATATCAAAGGTCTTACTAAGTTTTTCTGTAAGCAAAGGGTTCCTGGAGGAACTGGCTCTAGCCCCTTTAGGCCCTGGAGTGACCACTTCTGGGTCAGCAGAGGGGTTCTTAAACAGATATTTATGAAAGTCTTGTATCCTTTAAAACATGTCTGGTTTTCTAGGGGTGGAGGGAGGGAGTCAGGATTTATGGAGGCATCCTGGAAAACATCCTCCACCACTTCCAAAATGAGTGAAACAGGTAAGGGTTTATGTTAGGGAGGTCGAAGAATTCCCTAACTCTCCTTTTGGACTGGGGATATTCTTGTGCCTCCCACTGAAAATGCTGCCTCATAGCATGGAGAGTCCCTCCAAAGGTGAGATCCTCTGGTGGGAAGCACAGGGAAGATTTTCCTCTGAAACAGATTCCTCATAGGACATATAAGAGGGGCCTTCTGATCAAGATTTCTCCAAATCAGAATCTTCTTCTAACTGCAATGGGTCTGTAAAAAATTCAGGAGGAATATCCCTTTTTCTTTTTCCTGGGGCTATATCCACCTTGGTCTGTCTAGCCCTTACAATGTTAATTAAGTCTTCAGTCAGTTTGATCAAATGTTGGGATCTCTGTAACTGGGAGCCTGTAGGCCTAGGTGGGTCTTGCCAAACTGCCTTTCTTTGGGGTGGCTTTGGCCTTAGGCCTAGGTGTGTCCGATGCCCTGGTGCCCGACTCTCTGGGTTGAAAATACACTGGCGTAGGTCTTGATGTGTCACTGGTTTATAAGTGCTCATCGCACATCACGGCCTGCTGAGCGGTCACAGACCCAACCGATGAGCCAAAGGTATGTGCTGTGGAAGTAAAAGGGACTGATGGCATCTCTGACTCCAAACGTGTCTCAACAGAGGCCTGGGTCACTGCTTCAAAGGTTGAAGGGAGGTGCAAAAGCACCTCACCTTCCGCAACAATCACATGTCTAGTAGGAGAGTCAGAGGGCGAAAGGCTGTCATCTGAAGATGTTAGCTTATGTTTTTTTTTTTTCTTTTGCGTTTAGGTAAGCTGAGTTTGTGATGACTGGCAGATGTCACCGGCTGTCATTGTACAGATTCCTGTCGTAGAAATCTCGCAAAGAATTTGGCCCTATGCCTAACAGTTATCTGTCCAATGACAACTTGTCTCTGGTGCAGACTGGCCAACACACTTGTACACTGCTTTGGCCTCTGGCAGCAACAAAAGACTGAAGTGATGACGCAGGCTGGCTCCCTTTATACCGGAGTGTACTGATGCCAGTTAGGTCATCCACCAGCCTGGGAGACAAAAAGTGTTTGCTATGGTAGTCGGGCCGGCCAGGGGCTTTTATGGCAAAAAATCCCAACAGTCAGGAATGCAACAGTGAAACATGAAGAACATCCAGTGTTGTCTGTGTCAAAAAGGGATCACCAACAGCAGTTTGAGGTTAACTTTGCTGATTTTAAGAAGGACTTCTGGAATTAGGGGAAATGAAGGAACAGACTGACAAAGAGTGTGACTGTGGTGCAGAACAGTCTGAACTGCCTGATCAGAGTGGAAGTAAACAGGTCTATCTAAGGAGTCCCCAAGGGGCAGACTGGGCATCTTTCAGTTATGGCGAATGTCAGGACTGGTGCCAAAATGGGCCAGTGGGCCCATAAAAAAAAAAAAAAAAAAAAAAAAAAGAAAGAAAATAAAAAGTTTAATAATTAGACTTCTTCACTTCTTCATAGAACATCTTCATAGATTAGTACTAAGCTAACTGCCCTTGTGAGCCATTTTAAGCCTAGCCAATTATCCCTTGCGAGATTCAAACCCTGCATCTTGTGTTTGTAAGGCAAACACCTTAACCATTAGGCCACCCTCCCAACAACTTTACACACTAGTGGCATGGTCAACCAGTTACTAGTGGGCTGTATGTTTTGGGGCTGTTGATGACTTTCTTTTTTTAATGTAATATCCTAGCTGGGTTTACTAGATACTAGGGAGGCAATGTGTTTTGGGAACTGTTGATGATGATTTTCTGTTTCTAATATAATACACTGGCATGGACAACCAGTTACTAGTGGGCTGTATGTTTTGGGGGCTGTTGTTGACTTTCTTTTTTTTTTCTTTCTTTTTTTAAATATAATATCCTGGCAGGGTTAACCAGATACTAGGGAGGTAATGTGTTTTGGGGATGGCTGATGATGATTTTTTGTTTCTGATGTAATACACTGGCAAGGTCAACCAAATACTAGTGGTCTGTGTGTTTTGGGGGCTGTTGATGACTTTCTTTTTTGTAATATAACATCCTGGCAGAGTTAACCAGATGCTAGTAAGGCACTGTGTTTTGGGGGCTGTTGATGATGATTTTCTGTTTCTAACATAATACACTGGCATGGTCGACGAGCTACTAGTGATCTGTTGAAAACTTTCTTTTTTTAAAATAAAATCCTGGCAGGGTTAATCAAATATTAAGGAGGCAGTGTGCTTTGGAGGCTGCTTGACTGTGGATGTCTTTTTTTCTAATAAAATATTGAGGGAGTGGTTAAACAGATACTAAATACTCAGTGTGTTTTAGAAGCTACTTGTGAATTAATTTTTTTTAACCTAATCTTTTTGCAGGGTCAATCATGATGGATAAGGATAAGCTCAGAACTGTGGCCACTGTTAATGTGAAAAAAAAAACATATATTAATATAACAGTGTTGCCCTTTATCCTTTTTGTCTTTAAACATTGCAAGATCAATCAGATTCTGTGGGTGGAGTAGGCTACTGGGATTGGGGCTATCTGTGAATGAAGCAACTGGCTGCTGTTTACTGCTGTTGTAATTCCGGATTTGCAAGACTGTAAATAGCTGTCGGTATTTTCAGACGAATGCAATCTAATTATCAAATGTATGAGTCATTCTTAATGTATGTTATTTCATAAATGCTCACGTTATACTGAATGTCTGTTCAAAAATGTTTGCAATATGTTACAGCCTTTCTCCCTGCCAGTCCCTGGACATATGCTGAAAAGGGTTATTTTGACTAAAGACAGTTGAACAAACCTGGGTAAACAAAAGTAAAATAAATAAAATGAAATGTGTATTTGTTTTAAGACTAGCTGGCACACACAAGTTGTGACTAATGTTTCTATCAACTAAATGAAAATGTTGTTGTTGTTGTCTTTCGGCTTTTCCCGGTAAGGGGTCACCACAGCGGAACTCTGGTCCGCTAATGATTGGCAGTAGAATTTCACGGTGCCGAGTTGCCAGCTCGATGCCCAACCTTCAACGAAGGCACGCCCATTCACTCATGTCTTTCGGAAATGCCACTCGACCCGTGGGGAGGACATGCAGACTCCACACAGAAGGCACTCCCCACACACTAGCTGAGAATCAAACGGGAGTATAATGCAAGTATATTAATTTAATCTTGGCAGGGTCAAAGCAGATACTTTTGTTCGGTAATGGGGGGGGGGGGGTTGCTTGTGAATGAAATGAGTTGACTGGCCCTGCTGTTTACTGTTATAATCCTGGCTTTGCAAGATTAATGTCTATTTTGGTATAGTAAGCTGTCACACAAGCCTGTGTCAGTGTCTCTCAGAACCACTGTCACATTAGGCATTTGAGTGACCTTGAATTGTGAATAATAAATTAAGACAGTATACTGGGATTTCCAAAACCTCCTTACTTTTCAGTTGGCATTGTACAAAATGCAGATTACCTGATACAGTACAATGTATGTTTACTACATCATGTGTACTCATAGTAGCTTCATGTAGCCAAGACCAACTAATTTTTTACTCTTTAGAGAAGTTTAGGTTTTGTGCTGTTATAGCATAACCAAAACATCTCATCTCTGAAATGGGATTTAGTCTAGTATTTGGTAAAATATTCAGCATGTGCAACAATGATTGAGTTATTTTATGTAAAATGGTAAGCACGATCAGTGCTGATCCAACTGTACCAAAGCTCTGCCCTGTAAAGTTAACCCCACCCCCTTCTACTGGCCCACCTCTTCTAGTTGATGCTACCCATTCAGCCGCCAGAGTCCAATTCTTGTCCCAGTCCACCCCTGGGAATCCACAACTGATGGACAATCTGAAGGAAGAGCTCTCTGTTTAATGCCCATTCATGAAATTTTGACTTTGATCTGCTCAAATAATCTGCCAATGAGTTCAGCTCTGGTGGGATGTAAATTGTTTTTAAGAACAGCTTGTGTTGGACAGCAATCTCTTCTGCTCTCAAGGCCAACCTGCAGAGGTGATAGAATTTTGTTCCTCCTGTTTGTTGATATACTACGTGACTGTGGTGTATGTTAGGACTAGAGAGTCCCTGGAGGTGAGGAGGAGACTGAAGGGCCGAGATCAGGGCTTTAATTTCCTTGATATTTATATTTATGCTTTTGCCCTGCTTTCCTTGATCACATACCTTGAAGTTTTGTGTTCAAACCAAAAAAGAACTGTAGATACTCCACCAAAGGCTGCCTACTCACAAAAAATTCCAAAGGAAAGAAGAAAAAATAAGGTACTAGCCACCACATGGAACAGCTTCAAAACTTTTATTTAAAACACAAGAATGAGTGATTTTGGGACCAAGCCCTTATTCAGATATAAAACTCAAATGAAACTGCAATTTTTATATAGTTCTTCAGCTAACATTCAGTACTGCACCATCCTTTTTCTTAGTGCAAGTTTTAAAGGTATAAACCCCATTTAAACCTAGGGTTTTGTATGCTCCTAGCTCAATGATCAATTTAGTCTCATTCAGCTATGTCTCATTAATCAAATCACCTCCCCTTTTGTTTTTCTTTACACATTGTATAACCATAAACTTAAACGTATGATTTTCATACTTAGAAATGTGCTGGAAAAGTGCATTATGTTCATGTTTTAATCTTACAGAAGACAAACGGTTCATCAGCATACAGTTAGTTTTTCCTACATAGAATGAACTGCAGTCTTGACAGCCAGCCAGGTAAACAACATTATTTGTTCTACAGTCTGCATACAAATCAAAACAATATTGTTTTCCTGATATGGGGTGTACATAAGATTCTGCCTCCCCAATATCATCATGACATACTACATCTTTCAAATTTTTATTTCTTCTAAAAAACAAAGACTGTTTTTCCTCCAATACCTTATCTATTTTTTCATCTGGTAGCAAACCATTACAATTCTGTTTCACAGAACAGGCTCCCCAGGTCAAGTCTAAAGCATCTGAGACTTCCTTAAGGGGGAGATGGAACCAGAAAATGCATAAAGTGAGGAATGTCTGTTTAATCCACCAGAGGAACTCCATCAGGGAGAAAAGAGAAACTAGGAAGTTCAGAGGGTGGCAGCGTTGTGCCCATACTGACTCGATGAACCACTATATGTTTGAATCCATGTAGCCCAGGGCTCTCAATATCCCTCTTGCCAAGGTCAATTCTAAAACAAGAACAGACTGGAAGCAAGAAATCAGAAAATGTATTTTGTCATGAGAAAGGCATGCCATCATATAAACAATGTTTAGTTGGTATAATAGAAAAACTAGATACTGTGAAGACTAAAGGATAGATTTCTTTAGATTTAGTATGAATCCTACAAGAAGAAATAGAGCCACAGTTCACTGAATATCCTGTTCAAGATTGCCTTTTGAGGGAGCCTGGATGAGATCATTTAAATAAGGGTATACGAGGATATCCTGGAGCCAGCAGAATGCTATGACAGGGTACAGAGATTTTGTGAATACTACTCCGGCTGTAGAAAGATCAAATGACAAAGCAGAAAATTGAAAATGAAATTCCAAAGCATAAGATACTAAGAATTTTCTGTTATCTGGAAGACCAGGTATTTGAAGGGGTCTACTTTTGAAGACTGAAATGCCAGAAGGCCAACTACTGAAATAGAGACAAGAAAGTCAACAACCACAGAAAACAGACATCCTGGAGCACCGACTTCCAACTCCACGTAAGTAACCACTTGGCCACCATGTTGAACTTTGCCCCTTACCCCGCAGTAGTGTGACCTCTGAGTTGGTATATTTAGTTGGGGGTTAATTTGCTTTGGGGGGGGGGGGGGGGTTGGCCAAGTGGTGACTTACCTGGAGTTGGAAGATGCATCAGCAGCATCATAACCACAATTTATTGAATGTCTTACTACCTGAGTAGCATAGTTAAATAATGAGAAAAAGGAATGTGTTGTCTGTGTCATGAAAATATGAAATTTGTCAGGTCATGTTTTCAAAAATGAACAAAAGGCACTTGTTTATATGGGTTTAGTAGTCAATCACATGGAAGGAAAGTGTAATCCTGTTATCTGACTTCTACAACTTTAACACAATATCATAAGATAAAAAAGAAAGTTCCCTAGTGGGGCACTAATCTGGATATGTGAGCTAAGGAAAAGCACCAACGACCGAACAATGAACAGTCTTGATGGATACACAACCTGCATTCAGGCTGGCAGTGAGACAGTCTGAGGATCAATGCTCAAACATTTGCCTTTACATCCCAATGTATTTGAGCCAAAGTCATGAGTTAGATGTAAAATCTAGGGAAGGTAAAGCTTTGGTACCATGGATGGACGTCAGCAGTGATAACCCATATGTCAGGAATACTGCAACAGTGATTTCACTGAGGTCATCAAAACATACTTGGTCATATGGATTTTGTAGTTAATCACACGGAAAGTAAGAAAGTATAGCAGAAATGTAGACCTTCTTTCTGTACCTATCCATGGCTCTGCTATCCTTGTCATTGGGCAAGGCTTTAGAAGAAGACAAGATAGCTCCCAATTATCAGCACTACTGCAACAGTGATCAAATGAAGGACATCAAATACAGTGGATATAGAAAGTGCACACACCCTGGTTAAAATACCAGGTTTTTGCGATATAAAAAATGAGACCACAATAAATAATTTCAAAACTTTTCACACCTTTAACGTGACCTATAACCTGTACAATTCAATTGAAAAACAA